>NC_042999.1:5077775-5290275 GCF_006345805.1 Octopus sinensis | reverse complement strand
TCAAATCTGGCAGTGTTTCTACGGCTGGATGCCCTTCCTAACGCCAACCACTCCGTGAGTGTAGTGGGTGCTTTTTACATGCCACCCGCACTGGTGCCAGACAGAGCTGGCAAACGGCCACGAACGGATGGTGCTTTTTATGTGCCACCGGCACGAGGGCCAGGCGAGGCTGGCAACGGACACGAAACGGGGCGGTGCTGGCAACGGTTGCGAAACGGAAAGTTCTCTTACATGCCACCGGCACTGGTAACACATCTGCAATTTCCATTGATCGATTTCCATTGATCGATTTCGATTCTGATCCTCACTTGCCTCAATGGGTCTTCACAAGCAGAGTTTCGACATGTCACCGGCACTGGTAGCACATCCGCAATTTCCATTGATCGATTTCGATTCTGATCCTCACTTGCCTCAACACGTCTTCACAAGTAGAGTTTTGTGTCCCAAGAAGGGAAGGTATGCATACGTAGGCTGGCTCCATCCCATGTAGAAGGCCACGGGTTGTGGACTCACTTGTCCTGCCGGGTCTTCTCGCGCACAGCACACTTCCAGAGGTCTCGGTCTCTAGTCATTTCCTCAGTGAGACCTAAAGTTCGAAGGTCGTGCTTCACCACCTCGTCCCAGGTTTTCCTGGGTCTGCCTCTTCCACAGGTTCCCTCAACCGCTAGGGTGTGGCACTTTTTCACACAACTATCTTCATCCATTCTCGCCACATGACCATACCAGCGCAAACGTCTCTCTTGCACACCACAACTGATGCTTCTTAGGTCCAGCTTTTCTCTCAAGGTACTTACACTCTGCCGAGTGTGAGTACCGGCATTACACATCCATCGGAGCATACTGGCTTCATTTCTAGCGAGCTTACGCATATCCTCAGCAGTCACAGCCCATGTTTCACTGCCATGTAGCATGGCTGTTCGTACACATATGTATATGTAACACTGCATCTCCTCAGTTCTCTACACTATCCTATCATTCTCTCTCTCTCCTTCCCTAAACCCCTGACACTATTTTATCCTTTTCTCTCTTCCTTAACACTGTCTTTGTTATCATATCTCCTATCATCTTCTCTCAGCAATAAACATGTCTCCCTTTTTATAAGAACTGTTTTGGACCCTGATAAACCACCCAAACCGTGCTAGCATGGCCCACGCTATCCTTGGGATCACCTACACAACCCATCGCCATTATCATTCCCCTCCCTCTGTTTACCCTAATAATCCCTGACAATGCTCATCCCTTCCTCTGTCTCCTCCTTCGCTCGCACTCCAAAACTGTTCCCTCTGTTATTCTCTCCTCCCATAACAATAAATCTGTTACATCAGTCATACTATTAATTTGTGGGAAAAAAAAGTGAGAAATAGTCTGCAATTGAACCATTTCGTGGTTTGTTGACCATTTCTCACAGTAGATTTATTTTGGTCCCCCCCCCCAATCAGTAGCATACACCTACTGCTATATAAATCATTCATAAATTAGACTAGCACCATAGTGGATAGCCCAAGTTGCATATTTGTCTTTTAACAGCTCATATATGTATTATCGTCATTGTCATTTAACATCCGTTTTCCATGCTGGCATGGGTTGGATGGTTTGACTGAGGACTGGCAAACCAGATGGCTGCACCAGACTCCTGTCCGATCTGGAAAAATTTCTACATCTAGATACCTTTCCTAGCACCAACCACTCCAAGAATGTAGTGGGTGCTTTTAAGTGCCACCAGCATGGAACCAATAAGCCGGCTATGCTCAAATGGTGCTTTTTACATGACACCTGCACAGGTGCCAATCAGACGGTACTATCATAGGCTACGATGACAACTTCACTTGCCTCAGCAGATCATCGCAAGCACAGTTTATTGCCCAATGATTGAAGGGTACTCTTAAATGGGCTGGTTATGCTGCATTAACATTGGCCACGGTTACTGTTTCACTTGGCTTCCCAGTTTTTCTCAAGCACAGCATATCTCCAAAGGTTTTGGTCACTTGTCATCGCCTCCGTGAAGCCCAACGTTCGAAGGTCATGCTTCACCACCTCATCCCAGGTCTTCCTGGATCTACCACTACCACAGGTTCCCTCCACTGCTAAGGTGTGACACTTTTTCACCCAGCTGTCCTCATCCATATGCAACACATGACCATATTAGCGCAGTTATCTCTCTTGCACACCACACTGATGCTTCTTAGGTCCAACTTTTCTCTCAAGGTACTTACACTCTGTTGAGTATGCACACTGACATTACACATCAAGCAGAGCATACTAGCTTCATTCCTTGCATGCTTATGTATGTCCTCAACAGTCATGGCCCATGTTTCACTACCATGTAGCATGGCTGTTAGCACACATACATCATACAGTCTACCTTTCACTCTGAGTGAGAGGCCCTTTGTCACCAGCAGAAGTAGGAGCTCTCTGAACTTTGCGCAGGCTATTCTTATTCTAGCAGCTAACTCTCAGTATGTTTGTAAATATAGTATATCGTCATTGTTATTTTATATCTACTTTCCATGCTGGTATGAGTTGGACAATTTAACAGGAGCAGGCTAGGCAGAAGATTGCACCATACTTTGCTGTCTGTTTTGGCATGGTTTTTGCAGCTAGAAAACCATCCTATCACCAACCTCTCCACAGAGTGGACTGAGTGCTTTTTGTGTGGCACTAGCACAAGTGAGGTCAGTTTGGGCATGGTTTTTTACAGCTGGATAGCCTTCCAAATGCCATGTATGTATGTATTTGTGAGAATACACACATGCATACACACACACATATATATATATGTATACCTGAATTTCTTCTAAAATTAGTGGAGAAATTTCAAGTATGGAAGCAAGGACTGAAAACAAAGGGCCTTAGAATGTAAAAAAGGTGTAGGTAGAAATTCTATATCATGTATTGAGCGTGATTGTTACCAGCGTCACCTTACTGGCACTTGTGCGGGTGGCACATGAAAAACAACATTCAAGCGAGGTCATTGCCTGTGCAGGTGGCACATAAAAAACACCATATGAGCATGGCCATTGCCAGTACTGCCTGACGGTGGCACGTAAAAGCACTCACTACACTCTCGGAGTGGTTGGCGTTAGGAAGGGCATCCAGCTGTAGAAACTCTGCCAGATTAGATTGGAGCCTGGTGCAGCCATCTGGTTCGCCAGTCCTCAGTCAAACTGTCCAACCCATTCCAGCATGGAAAACAACAATGATGATGATGTATCCAGTGCAAGTTATGGATACATAAGTGGTGCAGTAGAATTGCAGAAAGGTTAACAGGAAATGTAGTCTTTGTGTGATAGATGTGCAGATACAATAAACACTAAAAATGTGCAAGGAAATCCTTAGTAGTTGTTGATAGTTTCTGTTACCTAGCTGGCCAAATTAGCAGTGGTGGAGGATGCTCTGAAAGCATAGATGCTGGAAAAAGAACTGACTGTGCAAAGTTCAGAGTGTTGATAACAGAAGGTCTCTCCTTCATAGTGAAAGGCAGATTTTATGATGATGATGATGTATGGACAACTCTACTACATGGCTGTGAATGCGGAGGACATGCAAAGGTTTTAAAGAAATGAAGCTGGCATACTCTGTTGAATATGAAATGTCAGTGTGCATGTATGACAAAGTGTAAATATTTTGAGAGAAAAATTAGGTATAAGAGTCATCAGATGTCGTGTGCAAGAGAGATGACTGCACTGGTATGGTCATGTGATGTGTATGGATGAAGACAGCTACATAAAGAAGAGCTATGTGGATGGAATGTCTGGAAGAGGAAGGCATAAGGCAAAGTGGGGGGAAAATAGTCATCAGATGATGAGCCTCACAGAGGAAATGGTAAAGGTGCAAGACAATTGGCAATTTGCTCTACTTGAGAAAACCTATTGAGCTAAGTACAATTGAGGCCCTAAAGGCATGTCCTTTGTGTCTATCTGTTTATACCCCACTCCTGCTCCTTGTGCACACAATCTGTCCTATGACAAACCGCTCCCCTGTCATTACATGATGCTGATGATGTACATGCAATACAGGCATAACCGTGGCTGTGTGGTTAAGAACTTTGCTTCTCAATCAAATGGTTTCAAGTTCAGTCCCATTGCATGGCACCTTGTGTAACTGTCTTCTACTGTAACCTAGCGCCAATCAAAGCTTCATCGGTGGTTTTGGTAGATGGGGACTGGAAAGGAGCCCATCCTGTGTGTGCATGTTTGTATCTCTTTATCTTGACATTGCATCTTAGCTGTAAACGAGTGTCACTGTCATACAAGCAGTGTTATTCATTTCTAGTACTCTGTAAGAACATGCCTGACCATGGGGCAATATTACTTTGCTTGGAAGTAGGTGAGGGTTGGCAACAGTAAGGGCATCCAGCTGTGTACAAATTTGCCTCAGTAAACTCAGTGAGCCATCCAACTCCTGCAAGCATGGAAAAGTGGACTTGAAAATTATGATGAGGATACACATACATGTGTTTGTTTCTGTATCACCTTACGTCTGCTTTTCATGCTGATATGGGTCAGTTATGTCTTCATCAAGTACGAGTCATCCTTATGAAGGAGATGACAAAGGACTGAGATATGTGGCACATTGCTGTACCCAAGAAGATCTTCCCACTAACAGAACTGATATCCTAAAACCAAGGGTCAGGCTGGAAGGTGTAGTTTGGAAGGGAGTGATTGGCAACAGCAGAGGTGGGCAAGGGATAGTTGACAGCATAAAGGTAAGAGTAGGTGATGGGTGGCAAAAGAGGAGGCCTAGAGGAGGAGAGAGAGTGAAGGGCAAAGCTACTTTGTATTGGGTTTGAGATGCAGGGGTAATCTAGTACAGTATGTTATATAAAGATCTATGAAGAGTGATTGTGGACAACACAGATGGTAGAGAGGTGGGGTGCTCTGTAAGAAGAGTGAGCAATAAGGAAGAGAGTGTCTAAGCACAAGGTGAGAAGGAAAGCAGATTGTATACTTGAAAGGGTACAAAAATATCTCGACACCAACCCTCATATTGGAGGTACATTTTGTCAAGGGTGGTCAGGTCTCCTGCTATTTCATGCACTGCTAATCACTAGTCTTTTGTCATCTCTGTGGTAAGCAGCATTTTCAGATCAGTTTTCACTATTTTGTCCCAAGTTTACCTTGGCCTCCTTCTTCAAGGTTCCAGTTACTTTGAGTGCTTGACCCACTTTATACTGTTGTCTTCTTCCATACAATCACATCTGTCCATCATCTACTTTACACCTGAGTCCTCTTAAATCCAGTTTCTCTCTCAGCTTATGTACTCCGTTGTTCATACACACAAACATTACACAACCATCAGCAAGTTTGCTCCCTTTTCTTTCTAGTCTTCGCAAGTTTTCTGCATTAAAGGGTCACATTCTACTAACATGCAGTATCCCTGTTCTAACACAAGTGTCATGCAATCTGTCCCCCACTTTGATGAATAACATCTTTGTTGCCAACAGAGGTAAAAGCCTCCTGAACTTTTTCCAACTCATTCTTATCCTGGTTCTCTACTTTCTCAACATCCAACTTCCTTATGATTTATGTTGCCTAGATTACAGAAAATACCAACAATGAGTACTAAACCAGTCAGTCATGCGGGCAGGTCTTTCCAGTGCTCTAATGCCTATTTCTTTTAGCTCTAGTGAATCTATCACATACAAAGCTAGCCTGCATGTGGTTTGACTACGTCTATTATATGTCCAAAGCTTACTTTGTGTATGACATGGGAAGCTCCTACCTACTCCTTCCCTGCATATCAACTAAGGCCATTTCTCTGAGGAGACCAATATCCTGTCTTTCTTACTCACTGACACATTAGACTTTTCTAAGTTTACCTTCAGGACTCTTGCTTCCAGATTTTGCTTCTCTACATGGAATTTCTTCTCTAATTCTTCTGTAGATTCAACCATACAAACCAGATCATCAGCATATAGGAGTCTCCATAGACAGTTGGTCTTGAACTACTCTCCAATGGCCCTATAAGACTACGGATGAGGACAGAACCTCTATGGTCTCCTGTCTTCATGCTAAATTAATTGCTGAACTTATTGGGACTCTGACTCTCACTTTACTAACTCTACCCATATAGATAGACTGTGCAACCCTTACAAACCATTCATCACCTAAATGCAGTGAACATGCTCATTATTTAAACATGTCATACACTTCCTTGGGGAAAAGAATAAGGATTATGGTGAAAGCAAAGGGTAGCCATTTTGAATTGTAAATATATGTAAATTTTTCCTTAGCCTAAACCTAAAACGTTTTTATTATAATGATAAAATGAATAATGCTAAATATTAACCCCCTTGTTTTGGCATCCATGTCGGTGGCACGTGAAAAGCACCGACCAATCGTGACCGTTTGTCAGCCTCCTCTGGCCTCTGTGCCAGTGGCATGTAAAAAGCACCCACTACAGTCACGGAGTGGTTGGCGTTAGGAAGGGCATCCAGCTGTAGAAACACTGCCAGATCAGACTGGAGCCTGGTGCAGCCTCCTGGCCTCCCAGACCCCGGTCAAACCCATGCTAGCATGGAAAATGGACGTTAAACGATGATGATGATGATGACTTATGCCATACCTGGTATACTTAGTTTGCTTAGTGACCACCAGATTACTGAGCACAGCTTCCCAGATATGGTGTCTTTTTCTTTGCTAAGTACTTCTGCTGTTATCTCACCACATTTATAGCAAACTATGTTGTTCACAAACTAATCCCTTAAGCACACAACCACACTGATGTCTTACCCTTAGCTAAGTACAACTCCTGCAGTTGCCTCAGTAGGTGTCTCTGGTACCTTTTCCTAGTATAAACCTCAAACTGCATTTCACCTGAGTTAACTCTGTTCCTGATCAGTTGTGCTGTGTCCTTTCCTTTCTAACCTGATCCACCAATTTCAAGTCTCTCCAATTTCCTCTGTGCCGCTGGACTGGCTCCTGTGCAGGTGGCACATAAAAAGCACCACTTGGGCGTGGCCGTTGCCAGTACCACCAAACTGGCCCTCGTGCCGGTGGCATGTAAAAGCACCCACTACACTCTGGGAGTGGTTGGCGTTAGGAAGGGCATTCAGTTGTAGAAACTCTGCCAGATCAGATTGGAGTCTGGTTCGCCAGTCCTCAGTCAAATCATCCAACCCATGCTAGCATGAAAAGCGGACATTAAATTATGATGGTGATGATGATGATGACAGTGTCTCCTTTGCCATGGTAACTGTTTACAGTGATACTGCTACACCAGTCATTTGGTATGACACCTTCCTGTATTACCTGATTAACTGTTTGGGTGATTAATATGTATCCTACCCCAGCACATATCTTGAGCACCACAATGTCTATACTCAATGGGTTGGCAGCTTTCCCTACCTCCATACTTTTTTTTCACAATCAGACTCTTTAATCTACCCTACTTTGGTGATTTGAATTGTTGGTTCCCCTGTTGAGTTAACATGAGGTAGCCCCCTCTTTATTCCTTGTATTCTACTTGTTCACCAAACCTCTCACAAAAGTACTTCCATGTTTCTTTATCATCAGCACAAAGGGTAGGTGTACCTCTATCCTCCCCCCCCCCATTGGTGTCTCGGTTGTGTCTTCTGACACAATGTCTTGCAGTCCTCAACACCTCATGCATCTCATCCTCACATCACCAAACATATCAGGCTCTTCTCCTCTTCTTCCTCTAGCTAAGAGTACTCGACACCTAGATTTCTTTTTAGCCACCTGGTAGTGCTCACTACTTCTACCTTCCTTCCCGACTTTGGAAGGTTTGCCTTATAGCTTTCACAGCTCTTTCTACTAAAGTCATCCTACCATCGCATCACCTTTAGACTGCCCTGAACTTTGCACAAGCTACACACCTAATCTATTCTCCTGAGCAGGTTGTCCTGTAGGACCTCCCTGGTGTCTTCTATGTTTTAGGTATCTAACTCTTCCACCACACATACCATAAATCCTCGAGTATAATCCGCATTTTCCCCCCAAAATTTAAAGGTCAAAATCCCTAGTACGTACTATATACGAGATTAAAAATGAAAATTATTTTCTAAGCAATGTCCGAGTCTTTATTTGCTGTCCGGCAATGTTTATTCAGATGCATTTCGTGATGTCGAGAGCGAAAATACCTAAAGCTAAGCCTGAAGGCAATGAAGTCATAAAAGAATCATCCATAACTTGCAATAAGCAACACTTATTAAACGTTATTATTGTTATTTCTTTATTTTCTGCAAACAAAATGCACAAAAAAGCTACATGTTTGCATTGTTATATATACAATAATAATAAAGGACGTTACCGTATACATTTTTACAAACCAACGATGTTATATAGACCTCCTTGACTCAAGTTAGAGAAGGGGTGCGTATTATACACAAGGTTTAGGTTTTCCAGAGGTACAGTCCCCTAAAAGTCCCCTGCGTATTATACTCGAGGATTTACGGTTTGCATCAATTTAGAATTTCTCTAAATCTATGGCTAACTGCAGGTCCTTTTAGCTTCCATGCCTTTCTACTTTTTATCAACATTCGTCTCTCAGCCATCCCAGTTTCAACTCTGAAGTCACCACAAATCTATGTTGATTAGTGTGTCCTTCACCAGGAAAGGTTTCGGTACTTGCAATGGTGGCCTATCAGTTTCTTTCCTGGTGAGACTTGCACGTTTGGCTGACCAACTGATTTCTTGAAGTGCATCTTGCAAATTGTTAAGTTGATTACATCACAGAACTCCAGGAACTCCTGAGTTCTTTGAACCCTAGCCATAGCTTCTATGAACATCACAGATGTTAACTAACATGGTTGTTAAAGTCATCCGCCATGGTGATGAAGTTGCTGTCAATCTCCTTTGAGGTAGGGTCCTGGTTGTCTGCCAATCCTGATTATGGGGCATATCACATCATCATTTAATGTCCATTTTCCATGCTGGCATGGGTTGGACAGTTTAATTTGACATGGTTTCTATAACCGGATTCCCTTCCTAATGCCAGCCACTCCAAGAGTGTAGTGGGTGCTTCTTACATGCCACCGGCACTGGTGCCAGTTATGAAACACCAGTTTTGGCTACAACTGTGGTCTCACTTGGCTTGGCAGGTCTTCTCAAGCATAGTATATAACCAAAGATCTTGATCACCTGTCACTGCCTCTGTGAGAGCGTCACTATATGTGGAAATGAATGTTGCTTTTGTCCATAATTGCTCTCAGTTCAATTCCACTCTTGCCTGCATTGTCTCAGTTGAGTCAGCAGGGTCTCCTGTTGGTTCCTTTGTTAAATTGTCTTTGAATGTCTTCAGTTTCGTATTTTGCCTTCATGTCTGGAATTTCAGCTTCAGTTCTTCTCCTGGTTCCGCTTTATAAACTAAGTCATCGTCATACAGGTAGTTCCAAGGCCATAACCAAATCCACACCAATTGTCAAGCAGTTAGGGTACAGCTTGCCAGCCTCCTCAACACTCCTCACCTCTCCCATTCTGACCTACCCCCACAACTCTCAGGGATTCCTCATCATCCATGCATACTTTTATAATGTAGGATAACACCTTGCCTTCCCCCCACACCTTACACATCTTATCCTATCACCTTTTCACTCTGTCCCTCAGTTTTCTCAATAACCCCCAATCCTTTCCCTTCACCCCAATAGTGTCTGCTCAGTTACTTCTCCACTACCCTCCTATCACAGCTGTTCCTTTCATCTCTTTCATCACCCTGCCTACAATCATTCATTATACCCTCCTCTATTCTTTCTCGTTTGTAAGGGCCATTAAGGTTTTTGGAGCAACATAAAATGAAGTGATTTGCTTCAGGACAGTCCAAGGATTGAAACCATGGCCTTGCAATCATGAGTGCAACACTCTATGTGTGTGTGTTTTTGTGTATACCCTTGTCTAGACATCATTTGATGATTGTAAACAAGCATCACTGTTGTACAAGTGGTGTTGTTTGTTGCCAGTCTTCCATGGGAAACATGTCTGACCATGGAAAAAAAATTATTACCTGGTTTGGAAACAGGTGGCAGTTGGTAACAGGAAGGGCATCTGGCCATAGAAAATCAGCTTCACTAGATTTCATCTCACCCATGCAAGCAAGGAAAAGTGGATGCTAAACAATGATGCTGATGTTATGTATGTATGATTGGTGGTTTGTAAGAGGTGAATGAGTAGCGGACAATAGAGAGATGCAGAAGGGGCAGGGGCAATGAACATCAGAAGTAGTAAAAATGATACAGATACTGCTGAGGTGGAGGAGAACCCAAAATATGGCCCTACCAGGATTTAGTTTTGTTGAGAAGAGCAAGTCATTTTGGGAACTTCATATTGCCAGATATCCCAGTCCTTTGTCATTTCATCTGTCTGGCTCAGGAGTCCTGAGGTCAGCTTTCACTACTTAATCTCATGTCCTCTGCAGGTTCCAACCACATTCAGCAACTGGCACTTCCTCTTACAGCAGTCCTCATTCATTTGCATCACATGACCACACCAGTGCAGTCTTCTTGAACACATTTGATTCCTCTTATACTCTGCTTTTCACTCAACTCTTTTGAACTATATTCTATTGTGTCTGGGGAGAATCATTTTCTTTTTGTGCCTTATAATGTAACACACTCACCGGTAAAATTTCCACTTATTTCTTATTTCTATTTTTCTAAAATTTTACCGGTGAGTGTATTAAATAATAAGGCACAAAGAGACAATGACCCTCCCCAGACACAACAGAATATAGTTCAACACACGAACTCATATAAAGAATCTTGCAAACCAAATCCAAAAACGAAATCTTTTGAAGTAATTCTTTCACGCACACTGCACATTCATCTCTTCGCATGCCTGCTTCATTTCTTTCCAGTTTTCTCAAGTCTTCTGCATTCAAAGCCCATGTCTCACTATCATGTAGCATCACAGTTCTAACACAAGCATCATACAGTCTGCCCTTCACTCTGAGAAAAAAGATCTTTCTTACTAACAGCAGTGGTTGTATCTCTCTGAACTTTTCCCATCCAGTTCTTACTCTAGCAAATATACTTTAAGAGTAGCCAGACACCTCAGCTTCGTCATGCCTTGAAGATCTTCCTGGTCTTCCACCTTTTACTGTTCTTTTCCACACAAGATGTGAGTAGCCATGCAGGTTCCTCTGCAGAAACTTGTTCTGACCCTTTCCCCCTTCTCTCAATCTCTCATACAAATTCCCTCATTCCCAAGCACAAAGCTGACCCCAGTGATCAACTGGTACTTATTCTATCAATGACACTGAAAGGATGAAGGATAAAGTCAACCTCAGCAGAATTTGAACTCAGAACATAAAGACAGACAAAATGCTGGCTAACCATTTAGTCTGACACACTAATGATTCTGTGTGCTCACCACCTTTTACTTCTAGTAAATAATCCTTGTTTAGCTTCCTCTCTTCATGCTGGCATAGTTGGACAGTTCTAGAGGACTGTGGTGTACTCCAGTGGCTGTCTCTGCATAGTTTCTACAGTTGGATGTCCTTCCTAATGCCAACCACTTTACAGAGTGCGCTGGGTGATTTCTTGTGTGGCACCGTCACTCTTGAGGTCACCTTACAACTTTCAACACTAACTGAAGAAGTAAAGAGAGAAAAAAAATGAAGTTTGGTGAGGAATGGATTTATAGTTTAGAGTAGGGGTCTCCAAACGTTTTAGACTATCGACCCCTTTCATGGAATCCTTCACCCCTCATCAACCCCCCAGGCATGTACCAGAAAATAAATAAATAATAATAATTAAGTAGGAGTGCATTTATTAACACCTTGAATAGTCCCATCAACCCCCCCCCCAGGCTTGGTATTGATCACTTTGGAGACCCCTGGTTTAAAAGATGAACAGAGTGATAAGGATGATGAGGTGGCTGGGTAGAGAGAGTTCAGAGCAAGTTTGGTGGAGGAAAGGGATTTTCACAGATCTTCCAACCCATTCTGGCATGGTAGAAAGACTGACCCACTCCATCACTGGCTCCACCTACTTGACCCACATCCTCATCACCATAGAAACCGTGTCAAAGATGAGACATGACATCAAAGTAAAATGTGACTCCCCAGCCTATTGAATCTTGTCAAAACATCCTACCTTATGCCTAAATGGAGAAAGTACACATAAAATGCTGCTCATGATGATAATGATTGATATATATATGTAAATGTATGTGTATAGATGCAGGTATATACATATGCTAACTATATTTGCAGGAGCTTAAATCTGATAATGAGAATTTTGTGATTGCCTCCACAAACAGAGATGGAATTTGTGATGACTCTACTTGGGGTAAGTAAATGATAATACTGAAATATTGTTCTTGTTTTGTTTTGTTGGTGTCATTGTTTAATGTGTATATAAATACATGACATTTTACATTTCATAGTGAGTGAAACTGTAACTGTACTCTGTTCATATTTCAAATTGTGTACCTGTAAGGTAGTCATGAGAGCAGAAGGCAACAGTTAGGATAGGCTTCAGGCTATGGAACCGCAGGAGGGAGGAAATGTCTTTAAATGCAGAAGACATGTCCTGAACGATCTGTTTAACTCTTAGAAAGACGAGAAAACAGATCTCATAAAGGTTGTAATCGTAATTTTCTGTATGTATATTATTATTAATTACTCTTTTACTGGTTTCAGTCATTTTGACTGTGGCCATGCTGGAGCACCGCCTTTAGTCGAGCAAATCGAACCCAGGACTTATTCTTTGTAAGCCTGGTACTTATTCTGTCGGTTTCTTTTGCTGAACCGCTAAGTTACGGGGACGTAAAACATTGTCAAGCAATGTTGGGGGGACAAACACACATACATATATACGATGGGCTTCTTTCAGTTTCTGTCTACCAAATCCACTTACAAGGCTTTGGTTGGCCCAAGGCTATAGTAGAAGACACTTGTTCAAGGTGCCACGCAGTGTGACTGAACCCGGAACCATGTGGTTGGTAAGCAAGCTACTTACCACACAGCTACTCCTACACCTATGTTTTTGTAAGAAATTTCAACACCCAATATCAGAATTGGCTTTAGTAACTGAACAGTGTACATAGCTGATCATTGCACACAATTTACAACAGATCATAAATGAAGCACCAACAAGAAGAGGCAATGCTTTTGATCCTGTTTTAACTGTTTCATCTGCAGAAGCCCAGAATTTTGACATAGCCGGGCACCTTGTGCTGGTGAATCTAAATATTCCACTGTATCAAGACGATCATGTAAAAAGTTTGGTGTTACAAAAGAACAAACTTTGTAGGACATGTATTACTGTCTTTAATTAAATGGAAAGATATTAAGGAAATGTGCATTCGAGTGACAGCGACTGTTTGTAAAACTGCAGACACTTTCATCCTATTTAAAGCCATGAGTAAGAAGCTGGATGACAAAACATGGTTCAGTGTTGAATGCAATATTATTTCCAGAACAACGTGACACTTCTTCTGTCCATTGAAGAAGAGCAATATTCAAGGGAACAAATGAGGATTTCTAAAAGCAAGACACAATCAGACAGAGAGTAAGGCGAAAAGAAATTCCAGTACCAGATTAAGACAACACCTAACAAGTGACTATCTCAGCAGTAAGAAGTAGTAGAGCATACTAAACTGTCTCTGGGAAAGCATCTGTGACCTTGAGTGTAATGCAACTGCATATCCGATGAAAAGAGGTAAAAGGTCACCAACTTTTGCCAAGATTTTCTTGGAAAGAGTCGTTTGCTAAACACTGGGGATCAGTCACCAGTGAGTAGCTGACCTGTTGCAATGCTGCTGGTTGTGATCTCCAACACCAAAGATATTATGAAGATAAATGCAGGACCTCACATTTGATAAAGTTTCTATCTCGTATTAAACTAGCTGAGCTGTTGTGTCTCCTGTTTGACTCCTGCTTCAAAGTTATCTTCTACACTATGAACTCATCTTCAAAAGGCATTTCTGCATCTGACCAAATCCTAAATGCAGCAGATCTCCTGACTCCTATGTTAGGAGGAGTCTTAGGCATTGACAAACCTTTTAGTGATTGGGCACAGCAGATGTTTCAGGAAAATATGCAGGAAACTACTTAGGTGGCTTTAACCCTTTCGTTACTAACCCAGCTGAAACTGCCTCTGGCTCAGTAGTACAAAAGTCTTGTTTTCATAAGTTTTGAATTAAGATCTTCCACCAAACCTTAGTCACAATTTATGTTCCAAACACTAGCTTAATTATAACTAAGTTATTTTAATGAATTCTTTGTTATATTTAAAATTAATTGAAAGAAACACCGAGCATCTCAAAATAAATACAGCAAAATAAAAATCAAATGGAAATTGTAGTTAAGACACCTGCACCGGTGGCACGTAAAAAGCACCATCCGAATGTGGCAGATGCCAACGCCACCTGACTGGCGTCCATGTTGGTGACACGTAAAAGCACCAACTGATCGTGGCCGTTTGCCAGCCTTCCCTGGTACCTGTGCCAGTGGCATGTAAAAAGCACCCACTACACTCATGGAGTGGTTGGCGTTAGGAAGGGCATCCAGCTGTAGAAACACTGCCAGATTAGACTGGAGCCTGGTGCAGCCTTCATGGCTTCCCAGACCCCGGTCGAACCGTCCAACCCATGCTAGCATGGAGAACGGACGTTAAATGATGATGATGAAAGGATTAAAGCAATGTTAATGTGAGATCCATCAGGGACGTTCTTTCATATCAACCCATTTGATTGATCACATATCAATTATTTATCGGTCCCTACAAGGCTTTGTATTTGCATCACTTCTGTTCTTAGTCTTCATAGATGATAGGATCAATGGCTGTGAAAACGAACTGTACTTCCATGCTAACGACTCCACACTGTTTGCATCTATAAGTTTAAAGAGAGAAAGCAGTGCAGTAGACTTGTAAGATAAGAACTCGCCCAAACCTTGTGTTACATTTTTGGAATTTTAAGCTTCCTATGAAAAGTAGTTTGAGATTCCACGAGTAACCGGAGGTGCACAAGAAATGGCAAACAAGTTGAACAAGGAAGATAAAACCACTTCTGAAATATGTCATGTCTGTGTTGGACAAATGCCACACTAAACTATTCGTTCAACTCCCTACAGTCCAAAAGAAAGCTCTTAGGATCATTGCAGTTGATGGAGCAGATACTGCAAACTCACTGTTGTTGCAACTGTTCTCTGCAAACTGCACTCAAACCAGAACTGAAAGCAATGCTGCTACTCTAATTGTGTGAAAGATGCTTTTTGACGAGGGCCTCTACATTGATGTCTATATATGGCATCTCAACTTCTGATTCCAATACAAGCACTTCTGCACTGAAGGATATGGCTTCTTCTATGAGCTACAAAAAGAAAATCTGCTGTTATTTAGAATTCTTAACCTAAATTTTGTAACTCACTTAATAAACAGAGAAAATGAATATTTAAAAAATTGAAGTCTAATAATAATAATAATGAAATTATTGTATACAGTGCTCAGGTGCACCACAACTTGTCAGAAAGTGCATATAAAGTACATGCAGTAATGTAGAAATGTCTGGAAAGCGAACAATGTATGAGTCAGGTACATGCTTGCGTGTGTATGGAGGGGAGAAAATCAGGTGTAGTGTTGGCGAATTTCAGGAAGCATGGAAGTTTTGAAGGATGCAGTGCTCTGACAACTAACAACTGATGCCGGCAGTTTGTTCCATTCTTCAGCAACTCTCAGCGTGAAAAAATGTTTCCTAAAGTCATGGGAGCTGTGCTGTTTTCTGACTTTGTAAACATGTCCACGGGTGTTAGACAGATGGAGTTTGAAAAGGTGCTCAGAGTTATTGTTAGTAAGATGGTTAATAATTTTATGGGTGTCTGCCAAGTCAGCTGAGTTTCAATGTGTCCATGCCCAGGGAAGTAAGGCATTCAGGATATGGCAATAGATTAATCTAGTAATTTTATAAGGATTAATAGGAGTTAAACTATTCAGGATTTTTTTTCTCTTTCTCTCTACTGTTCTATATCACATTTTTCTATTTCAATCCAGTTTTATACTAAAGCAGTTTAGGATTATAAAAATGTTGCATGGAATGAGTTTGTATTTGATTAATTCACATTTCTGTTTGTTTTAATTTTGCATTTTTTTTCCCCCCTTGTTTCTGCCATTACAGACAGCGTTGAGAAGGGGGACACTCTCTACATACTCAACACTCTTCTGCAAGAGTTGTGTGCCCCTGCACAGCAAAGGGTCAATTTCCTCCCACATTATGACACAATTGTTAAAGGTGGCATGTATGAGTATTATGCTTCGGAAGGCCAGAATCCTTTACGTGAGTAATATTTCTTACCATTTTATTCTGAACTGACTTGTCTCTAATGTAATCTTTGCCAAATAAGGCAAAAGCAATATGACCAAATGGATATGGCATTCTTTTATCAGCCCTTAGGTTTTAAATTCTAAAATTAATCTCAAAACAGAAAACTGTTGACCATTCCATGCTGGTTGGTCATTGCAGTAAAATATGGTATTTTTCATGACTGACCTGGTGATCTTATCTCTGGCTATTTTGACTCTTATGTTTCTCTGTTTGGAAATACTGAATGATCACAACTCTTCCTACAAGTCTGAATGCTTGTATCATTGCAAGAAATCAAAATTACAAATTTGATATTTTCATATTGCATAACACACACACACACACACACATTGTATAACTAAGACAATTTTTACCAAACTCATTTTGCTCAGTCAGATATCACTTTAAAGATATGTAATTTTTAAAATTCTCTACTGATAGACATTGTTCTTATATTCTTTGTCAGTTTTGCTATATGTTTAGCTATCCATGTTCATAGGTGCATATATATATCACCGTGACTGACCAGGCTATCAGATGTTGCTACACATCGCTAGTCACAATGCACTTCGCATTGTTTTAGCCTTCAAATGACGCCACCCTGCTGGTTAAGTAAGCAAGCCAACAGAAGAAAGAGTGAGAGAAAGTTGTGGTGAAAGAGTACAACAGGGTTCGCCACCACCCCCTGCCAGAGCCTCGTGGAGCTTTAGGTGTTTTTGCTCAATAAACACTCACAACGCCCGGTCTGAGAATCGAAACCGCGATCCTAAGACTGTGAGTCTACTGCCCTAACCACTGGGCCACTGCGCCTCCGCCATATATATGTATCTTACATTTATATTGCATGAAAAATGCACATCTGTGCAAGTGTCATGTTTCCAACAGAAAACTCCTTGCATGCATCAGCCTCCCACTTCATAGCTGCTATGCCCTACTACAGACACGTCCTCTGCCCCCCACCCCACCAAATCATCCTATCAGGGTCTTACTCTCATTCATCGCAGCAGCTGCGTGTTGGCAGAGGCCCCGTGGTAGACCTAACACCAGATGGCTGGAAATGATTAAGGAAGATCTCCAGAGTCTCGGCGTCATCTTGGAGGATGCAGAGGTGTTGGCACAGGACTGCCAATGACGGGGAGCACTGGTGGACCTGGTTGGCTCTACATAGGATGATGCCCCTGGGACCATTAAACTGGGATGACCCCAGCCCCATCAAGCAAGCTAACAAGCAAGTGTGAATATAAAGATAAGATGGTTAAATAAAAACAACACATTAAAAATTAAATACTGGACTGTTTATTCTTTATTGATAGAACTGCTTGCTGAAATCCCTAAATTGTTGAAAGTTTTTTTGATAATCTTTTTAATATTCTTCTTGGTTCACCGCACACAGAACAAAACCTACATGGTCTGTTGAACACACAGCATTTATGGTGTTTGTAAAATAGTTGATTGGTAAACTATGGTAGGAAATCCAATACAATCTCTTACAGATACAACAATTATAATCTTAACCGACTTTTGTCTACTTATGTCACACTTAACTATGGAACAAAGTCAAAGTCCTACTCTATTGTACATACACACACGTATTATAATTTATTTTCCAATAAATTGTTTCAAGAATTGTCATTAAAAAGGTCTCTTTTACTCATCAGTCAATTATCATCATCAGCATTATCGCGGACGTTAAATGATGATGATGATAATAATTGACTGATGAGAATTCTTGAAACAATTTATTAGAAAATAAATTATACGTGTTTGTATGTATGGCTGTATGTATGTATGTGTATATATATAATTATGCATGCACATACATATTTGTATGTGTGTATGAGATCAACTTTTTAGACTTCGGCTCATTAGAGCAGCTATCCTACTTCATTCAGTGATAGTCTAACTATATGCATTTTCTTCTGATACAAAAATAAACATGTACAACATATTGAGATTTATTAAAACATCATTTAAACACCACCATTATCATAGAATTTTTTTTTTTTTTTAGCTAAGGTTGTTAACTGCATTTGCTGGCAGAATTTTTAACACACCACGCAAAATGCTAAATGGCATTTCATCCATCTTTATGTTCTGAGTTCAAATTCCACCAGGGTCAACGTCTCTTTTCATCTTTTCAGGGTCAATAAAATAAGTACCAATTAAGTACTGGGGTCAATGTAATTAACTTAGCCCATTTCCCAAAATTGCTGGCTTTGTGCCAAAATTTGAAACCAATATATATTATTATTCCATCCAGTAATTTTATAACATAGGGACAGTGGAAAAATGAAGTGGAGCTGACTGTAGCTCTTTCTAGGATTTGTTTGCTTATCACCTTTGTGGGTGAGGTAGACCCAGGAAGATCTGGGATGAGGTGGTGAAGTACAACCTTTGAACATTGAGCCTCGCAGAGGTAATGACAAGCAACCAAGACCTTTGGAGATATACTGTGCTTGAGAAGACCTGGCAAGCCAAGTGAGATTGTAGTCGTGGCCGATGCCAGTGTTGCATAACTGTCCCGTTTAAAAGTACCCCTTCAATCATTGGACAATATGCTTTGCTTGAGAAGACCCGTTGAGTCAAGTGAAATCGTAGTTGTGGCCGATGCCTGTGCCAGTGACACATAAAAGGCATCCACTACACTATCAGAGTGGTTGGCGTTAGGAAAGACATCCATCTGTAGAAACTTTGCCAGATCAGATTGGAGCCTGGTACAGCCTCCTGGCTTGCCAGACGTCAGTCAAACCATCCAACTCATGCCAGCATGGAAAGCGGATGTTAAACGATGATGATGAAAGATAAAGCTCACAGATAACACTTTCAGTGTAAAAGAATTGACAAATGTGTAAGAATAATCAATCTTCAGAGTTGTTCTCTCCTGAGATTCTACTTTCAATGATATTTGGATGGATTTTACACCATCTCAAGAATTAATTATTTCAGTAAAAATACATTTTCATAAAAATGATGAATTTCATGGTTTTCTAAAAACTTGTAGCAACTGTTTTCAAAGTCACTGGAATTTTTAGATACTTCTAGTCTATAATAATTGTTTTGAAATGGAATTCTAAGAGGATATTATAAATCAAAAGTTTTAAAAAAAGGGTGTGGGCGTCACATAGAAAAGGCTTTTTAGTTTCATTTGTTTTTAAAAGTTTTGTATTTAATTTAGTCCTCTTCAAATTTTGAGTGTACAGTTTTTGGCAAAATGTTATTTGTAGAATTTCTGACCCCTTCAACTCATTTTTATGATAACTCGTTAGCTGAGTTTCTTTATTTTGTAAAGAAGCTGTAATAATCCTTTCTACTATAGGCACAGGGCCTGAAACTTTTGGGGAGGGGTTAAGTTGATTACATCAATCTCAGTACTCAACTGGTACTTAATTTATCGACCCTGAAAGGATAAGTCAGTATTGGCGAAATTTGAACTCTGAATGCAAGGACAGATGAATTGCCACTAAGCGTTTTACCCGGCCTGCTAACGATTCTGTCAGCTCGCTGCCTCATATACAGATGTAATAACCTAATCTGTTTTTCTTCGTTTATTAAGCTTATGCATTTGCTGAGTTGATCGACAATGCCTTAACAGCCACAGCAAATAACAATGCTGACCGTAACATCGAAATCAGATTGGTGAGTAATTAATCCTTCGATGCTTCCGTGGAATTTTATATAAAAATATATGTAAATTGTATGTGTCTCATGTGTTTTTTTTTATTTTTGTCTTTGAACAGCATTTTGATGAAGGAAATCCAAATCGAAACTGTATCTTTGTCCTTGATAACGGCAAGGGTATGACACCTCGGCAACTTAACAACTGGGCTATCTACAGACTTTCAAAATTTATAAGAAAGGATAAACGGCGGTGAGTTGAGTCACTTATATTCGAGCTGACCTTTGTAGGTCACCTCGAAACTCTGTCTTTAACTTTGATATTCATTATTCTTGATTGTTATTAGGATTTGGTTCAAGCAGATTTCAGTTTAACGAGAAATGAAATCTATTTGTGCCTTATGTAAAAATGATCAAAGTTGCCATGGTACCAAATATAGTTCTAATCTCACTAAAATCCAATTTCCAATCATTTATGTAACTTTCTATACAGCTTTAATCTCATAGAAGCTGTGTTGGTGTTCCAGTTAATTTATATACGTCAGATGGACATGTGCTCACATACACACACAGACACACACACATGACTGTGGTCATGCAGGGGCACTTCCATGGTATCCCTTTGATGATAGAGAGAGATCATCACTGCTACCCTGGTCCTTGTCAGTTGCTGCAATGTGGATTTGTTAGGGATTAGGCATTGCAGGACGTTGAAATCCTCTCCATGTATATAATGTTTTGAAGAACAGTGATCCCTTTAAAACCCAGGTGGCTACAGTACCTTATTCTCATTTAGGAGGAGGAAAGCCGAACTTTTACTAATTTTAACATCCCTATTTACAAATTGGAATGCCTGCATTGTGAGGGGATGCTGAAAAGTTCCTAGCTTTAAGGGTGTTGTGAAAGGCCTAGTTTAAGGCTCAACCTTCTGAGTTCTTTTACAGGGCTTAGAAAAACTGAAGGGCCTCTGCAATAATTGTGTGCATCTGAGAGGGGAACATGTTGAATAAAATCGTAATTAACTGATCCTCTTGTATTTTATTTTACCCAAAACGAGGAATGTTTCAGTGCGCCCTCGTACATTTCCTTTTAGCCAATATAATTACAAAACTGTCGGCCTCTCCTAAGAAGTCATCTGGGGCAAAGAATCCATCTTGTGTAATAGGGGACTTCAGGTTATGTGTTGTTCAGGATTGAGCTTGGTTGTATGAGTTGACCGTAGCTGTGAGTGTGAGTTGAACTTGTAACTTTGTAATTAGTGCAACTGTCAGTTGATTTGTGTTCCAACTGAGTGATGAAAATATTTTTGTTTTGCATGGTCCGCCTGACTGGCCCCAGTGCCAGTGGCACATAAAAAGCACCATCCGAACGTGGTTGATGCCAGTACCCCCTGACTTGCTCCTGCGCTGGTGGCATTTAAAAGCACCATCCAAATGTAGATGATGCCAGGCCCACCTGACTGGCCCTTGTGCTGGTGGCACGTAAAAAGCACCATCCGAATATGGATGATGCCAGGCCTGCCTGTCTGGCTCCCATGCTGGTGGCACATAAAAAGCGCCCACTACACTCTCAGAGTGGTTTATGTTAGGGAGGGCATCTAGCTGTAGAAACATTGCCTGATCAGATTGGAGCCTGGTGCAGCTGCTGGCTCTCCAGACCTCAGTCAAACCATCCAACCCATGCCAGAATGGAAAATGGACGTTAAAAGATGATGATGATGAAGTAATTAAGGTTTACTTAACGAAGACAGTAGGTAGGGGAGTATGCAATATGTGATCTACTTCAAACAGTGATTCCATTTTGTGTACCCAGTGGCTTGTTTTGGTGTGTGAAATTGCTCTAAAATTTAGGTGGAAATTTAAGTTTTCTGCATTATTACTCTCTCATTTTGAAGGTGAAACTTTCTTTTCATTGTCTTTGAGCAGCATTTTTAATGGTTCCTAACATTTTCTGTTACTTGTTTACTGAAATAATTTGAGATCCTTTTTTTTTTTATTTGTCTCAGTTATTTTCATGAAAGATTGACATTTCTTAGAATGTTGTGAAACCCCCAAATGAGGGCATGTTTATAGCATCTGTATTGAAAAAAAGAAAACATTTAAACATTTGAGAAATTAAGAGTTGAATGAAAAGTTTGTAGGAATTTTTCTAATTTTTGGATTAAACTGTTTATAATTAATATTAAATTGTTTGATGATGATGAGGGGGAAATTTTATACTGTGTATTACTCAGAATGGTGTCCTCATTTTAGCTGTGTACACTCCAGCCTTCTTAAAGTCCTGTAGTTCACCTAAGTGCCTTGCTTAAAATTGAACTCAGAACCTAGTGCCATTATCTTTACTATGCATCTACTTTTGGTTCTCTTTACTCTCTTTCTTTACTTATTGTTACTCCAGTCCCCTCTTCTCCTTTTCCAAATTGCCATGCATCTGTGTACTGTATACAGCAAACTCATCACTGTTATTTTGGGATCAATTAATTTTAAACAGAATTCTTAAATCTGGGGAACAAAGAGTTTATTAACTTGGATTTAAGTTAACAGCTGCCAATGCATGTACTTTATTACATTACATCTAGTGTCTTACATTAGATAGGTTTGCTTCTAGTTTAGTAACTGTATATGAGGAGGAAATGTAATATTTGGTTTCGGATATTTTGGTGGGAATTTCATTGAAGCACACACACACACACATTATATATATATGTGTGTGTGTGTGTGTGTAGTTGAAAAAAGAGTAGAGATCTATACAAATAAAATTTTTATATTATATATATATATATATATTTGGTATTGTGTGTGTGTGTGTGTATATATATATAATATTATATATGCCAGTGCTGCCTGACTGACCCTCGTGCTGATGGCACGTAAAAAGCACCCACTACACTCTTAGTGGTTGGCATTAGGAAGGCCATCCAGCTGTAGAAACCTTGCCAGATCAGATTGGAGTCTGGTGCAGCCTCCTGGCTTGCCGGTCCTCTGTCAAACCATCCAACCCATGCCAGCATGGAAAGCACACGTCAATTGATGGTGATGATGTTGAAAAGATGGAGGTGGAAATTGCACAGAAGTAAATCTAAGACATTTCAATTTAACCCATTGCCTGCTATGAGCCCCATTTGGGGATATACTAAAAACAGTCTCACTGCCCGTTGTTCCTTGTATTTAAAGTGAATTGCTTATGTACATGGCATTTGCAGAGGTGTGTTTAACAATATTTAGTCATTATTAGCTCTGGTTAATTCTAGATGATGTTTTATGTCATAAATCGCAATTTTTGAACTACAAAAATATTGACTGTTTTGAAAACCTTTTGTTTTTTTTCTTTTTGCATTTCCCACCTGTATCATTCATAAAAAAAGCTAAAATGTTTATTATTGCAATTAAACAGAAATGGATAAATATGCTTTTTTTCAGCAATCCCCATTTGAAACTTTCCGAAAAATTTATCATAATTTCCAAAATGATTCACATATGAGGAAAATTTAAATACTATCTATTATTTTAACTCCTAAGACACCTGGCAAAGCCAAAAAATATGAATAAAAAAAACTTAGTAGTTAATGGGTTAAGAAAGAATTTAATAAAATGGTTTAAAAATTATATAAAGAAAATATTACCGGTTTTGATGATGAATTTCATCTTATCAAATATCAGGCAGAAGATAAACCGTTTTTACTTCAAATTTTTATAAATTAATAAATTACTTGAACAGTCATCTCAATGAGAAAAGAGTTTGGGAGATTACTGCTCCAGTCACGGGGATGTAAACACACCAGCATCGGTTATCAAGCGATGTTGGGGGGACAAACACAGACACACAAACATATACACACATATAAATACATATATATACATATATACGATGGGCTTCTTTCAATTTCTTTCTACCAAATCCACTCACAAGACTTTGGTCGACCCAAGGCTATAGTAGAAGACACTTGCTCAAGGTGCCGCGCAGTGGGACTGAACCCTGAACCATGTGGTTGGTAGACAAGCTACTTACCACACAGCCACTCCTACACCAATCAGTCATATATGACCATCATCACTTTTACAGTCTAGTGCTTATTTTACCCTTTTTTTTTTTCTGAGATAATGGCATACAGTTCAATACAATAGTGCACACACACGTATGTGTGCATGTGTGACAAGCATCCATAATCTTAACACCCAAGTGAGGTAACATGTACAAGCTTTCACTAATTGTTTTGGATGTCTCTAAACATAAACACCCTCTTGGAACTTCCCATCTTTCACTCACTAATCTAGAACTTTGTCTGATATTTTGTCACTTTATTCCTATCAAATGTTTGAATTTTGTTTCCACATAACAAGATGTTACTCAATTTCAAAATACCCAACGTTATTTTTTGTTGGATACCCTGGTAAATTAGTCATCCTCTCAATAAACACTTTTGCATAGAACTGGCTTCAGCACAGTCTCTGTCAGCTAAATTTGATTCACAAGACATTGCTCAGCCCAGAACAGTGCTAGAAGACACAGGCCCAGCGTACAGTGGGATAAAACCTTATGGGCTACTTGGTTCCAAAGCATGCACAGGTACGCCTATATATATATATATATATATATATATATATATATATATATATTATATATATATATATATATAAAAAAAATTATAATTTATGGTATCTAAGAGATATCTCCTTGCTGGAAATAGCAGCCAAAACTTGACTCTAAAACCACTGGTATTTCCAACGTTGAGGTATCTCTTAGATACCCTAAATTATAATTTTAATAATAATTATTACCTTTGAAGGGTTTTATTCCCATGCTGGCCACCTGATAAGATTGATAATTAAATTAACGATCTTATCCTTATTTATATATATATATAGATAGATATAGGTATATCTGTGTATAATGAACAGGTTTTAGTACACTCTCAAAATTACAGAAAATGTTGATCTTTGGGTTTAAATAGAACTACTTTTTGTTATTTCCTTTCCGCTTTTCACAATAACTTTTTCAGACGATAGTTGTAGTTATTTTCAGTTAATAAAATTTAAGAATTAAATAACTTGTGTTTGAGTCTATGTTTAATTGAGAGGGCAAATCTTCCCCCAAGAGGAATTTTACTCATATATATTGCTTAGTTTCCTCATTCAATGCTATATTTTTCTTTTCTTTTTTATTTATTTTGTTTCAGTTTATATTTCATTTTTCTTTTATTTTTAGCAGAAATTCAGTTGATCGAGATGATAACAGTGCAGTAAGATATGAACCACCGAGGTCTTTAAACAGTGACATATCCTATTTTGGAGTTGGTGGCAAACAGGCTATCTTTTATATAGGAAATGCTACTAAAGTCAGTTTGATTGTTATTCCTCTTACCTAAATGCTTTTTATTTAATGAAACCATGAGATATACATAAATATATACTGCCTACTTATCTGATGATTTTGTTCCTATTTTAATTCATATCTGCAAAATAGATTCATTATGTTAACTAATTTGCTTTACCCTCTGCTCTGTTACTATCCATCGTTTAAGTTAGGCCCTTCCCGAATTATATAACCGCATTTGATGTTGTACAAGCCCAGTCAGTACTAGTGAATTAGGCGTGGTACTAACTGTAGGGATTTTTGATAAAAATGTTTGGAAACACCTCATTGATCCAACACAACTCCTAAATCACAACTGTGAAAATGAACGAGATACTCAACCACTGCGCATTAACATCTGCTATTTTGTGTGTGGAGTGCAGTGAGTTAAAATCTAGGCTGTAGACATCCCATGTTAAATGAGTTGGCTGGTATTTAGTTGAAGTGAACAAACTGGGTTGATTAGTCTAAAACAGATATAACTCAAAAAATTGTTATGGCTATTCTGCTCCACAAAAATGTTTAGCTTCACTGCTTTCTTATAAAATTCAGTAATTAATATGAGGCTTTCCTGACCAATTCATCCCTTATTTAGTGTACATTGACTAGTATTATTATAGCAATTTAAATAACAATATTTTTTATAGAAAATCTTTAAACTTCCAAATAAACTCATTTAAAGGATTGATTTTTATTATTTGTAATTTGAGTAATGCAATACAAATGATGCTGATGTGTTAATTTGTGTGTGTGTGTTTGTATATATACATGCACATATGAGGTTTGATCAAAAATTATTGGGATTGTTGCTATGGTAACAGCTAAAGTACACAGATTGAAGCCGCTTAGTACGGATTGACCCTGAACTCTGTCTCACATGCACACTGAGATATAACATTCTCACCCACTTCTGTTGTTTACTGCAGAACTTGAAAGTAAAGCGTGTAGAGTGAGGTTGTCTCAAAAAGAAGGTTGGGTTTCAACTGCACAAGATCTCTTTGACTGTTTCGAGGAAGATCAAAGATTGTTTTGAAAATGGTTATAACAGGTGTTGAATTGTGGGTCTATGGCTATGACCCTGAAACCCAAGGCTCAGTTTTTGTAGTGGAAGGGCCCAACAAGATTTCAAGGTGTCATGGAAATCCAAAAGAATGCAGTTAGGCAGCTGATTACTATCCAAAAACAAGGAGTTCCAGGAATGCTTCCCATCAATGGAATGATGCTGGATAAAGTGTGTGGCTTCAGAAAGGGACCACTTTGAATACCAATGTGATGGGTGTTGTAATTTTCTTTTTATAGCACCAATCTCAATACCATTTTTGATCAGTCCTCATACACACACACACACAAACACAATTTGAAAAGACATATTTCGGACATAAACAACAGCATCATTTATAGAGAATACATTGACAAGTCTTTAAATGCATGTAATTTAAAGTCTTTTTTTTCTTTTTTTAAACAATTTCCCGTTTGTTTATTTTAATCATGTCTATTTTTCCAGATGATAACTCGACCAGCTGGTTCAAAAGATATTCATGAACTAACTATATCAAAAGATGATTTTGAAAAGAAAGAGAAAAATAACGAGTCTATTTACAGTGGTTTCATTAGAAACAGAAAAGTAAGTTCTTTCTCATTTAATCTTTTATCTTTTGCTTGTTTCAGTCATTAGACTGCAGCCATGCTGGGGCACTGCCTTGAAAAAGTTTTAGTCAAATCGATTCCAATATTTATTTTTTTGTTAAGTAGTCCAACACACACACATGATAGGCTTCTTTCAGTTTCCGTATACCAAATCCATTCACAAAGCTTTGGTCAGCCCAAGGCTATAATAAAAGACACTTGCACAACATGTCACGCAGTGAGACTGAACCCAGAACCATGTGGTTGGCAAGCAAGCAAGCTACTTTATTTCATAAATATTTGCCATGAAGGCAGCTACTTACCACACAGCCGCTCCTGTCTAAGTTCCTTGGCTGCTGAAGATATGTTTGGGCACTTGTCGTGCTGGTGACGCTTATTGTGGCAGAAACATCCCTCTCCGAGTGTTCTCTTATCTCCTAACAGTCAGCTTCTCTTTTCCCTAATACTATGTCAGTTTCGGAGAATTGTTGATTCTTGAGATTATCTCCTCTTCTTATGTGGAGCAAGTCTCTACAGCCTACTGATAATTATGGCACATCCTTTAGAAACGGAGATAATTTTACGAATCAAGAATTTATATTGTATGGTATTTGATATACTTGCAATTGTTTGTGTGTGTGCGTGCGTATGCGCCTGCACAAACGTGTGACTACATGTGTGATAGAATTGGTTAGCTTGAGAGAAACAGGTTATATTACTCGGGGACACCATCTACAAAAACAACAGTAGTTAAGTAAGTGTTAACAGTTTAAGTGGCAGGATCATTAAAAGTTAACTCGAAACAATTATGGGAAAATTTGTAGTCGGGGGAAACTGGTTGATATCAATTAGAAATAATTCTCTGGTGTAATTAATTAATTACAAGCTTCTGGCCACCCAGCCACGCTTGTGACTGATAAGGCTGATGAGAGGTTGCTTTTCTGCGGAGAAAGACCTTCATTGCCAGCAGAGTTGGTAGCTCCCTAAATTTTCTTATCCTGGCTACAATGCTTTCTGAACAGTCACTACTCTTACTGATTATGTCACATAAGTAACAGAACCCATTGACTACGTCCAGTGACCCAACCGAGCATTTGGGAAAATCTATTTCCAGTGTGCTCTTCTGTTCTCTCTCAGTTATCGGGGCCACTCTAAGACCTTTCGCCTTGCAAGTCCTTATTTGTGCTGGTGCCATGATAAAAGCACCCAGCACACACTGTAAAGTTGTTGGTGTTGGGATGGGCATCTCGTTATAGGATCCCAAACATGCTAACACATCATCATCATCATCATCATCATCGTTTAACATCCACTTTCCATGCTAGCATGGGTTGGACGATTTGACTGAGGACTGGCGAACCAGATGGCTGCACCAGGCTCCAGTCTGATCTGGCAGTGTTTCTACAGCTGGATGCCCTTCCTAATGCCAACCACTCTGAGAGTGTAGTGGGTGCTTTTACGTGCCACCAGCACAAGGGCCAGTCATGCGGTACTGGCAACGGCCACGCTCAAATGGTGCTTTTTATGTGCCACCTGCACAGGAGCCAGTCCAGTGGCACTGGCAACGACCCCGCTTGGATGTTAAATGGTGGTGGTCATGGTGGCTAGCACTGCCATGTCTTGTTCAAACATAATTGGAAGTAGAAAGGGAATTGCATAAAATATCTTTTTTTTTTTTTTTTTTATTATTCATGTCAACATGTAAAAACGTCTAATGATAATAATGAAGGTATTAACAAATTTCATCCTAGAATTTACAACTGGATGTTAGGAAGGGCATCCAGCTGTAGAAACACTGCCAGATCTGACTGGCCTGGTGCAGCCTTCGGGCTTGCCAGACCCCAGTTGAACTGTCCAACCCATGCTAGCATGGAAAGCGGACGTTAAACGATGATGATGATGTCCTTCCTAACACCAACCACATTACAGAGTGGACTTGGTGCTTTTTACATGGCACCAGTGCTGGTGCCACATAAAAAAGCTCCCAATCCACTCTGTAATGCGGTTGGTGTTGGGAAGGGCATCCAGCTGTAAAAACCACACCAAAACAGTGAAGCTTGATGCAATCCTCTGGCTTACCAGCTCCTGTCAAACTGTCCAACTCTTGGAAAATGGACGTTAAATGATGATAAATAAAGAGGGTTAAAATAATTTATTAGACATAAAAAATAAAGACTAGTTAGACCATTCAGTCTTCCAAGTCAGTCGTCCGAGAGAAACTGACATATTTGCAAGAAAAGAAAATAGCTTTTGTCTTCACTGCAAAGCCTATTCTAATGTGTTGTATGCTTTATAGCTGTTTATTGCATTTCAAACAAAGGTGTGCTTTTATTCAATGACAACCAGCAAACTTTTCTCCTAAACACAATTTAACCTTTTAGTGTTCAGATTACTCTGTTAAATGTAATACTTTTTCACTCAAATTGTTTTGAATTAATCATGCATTATCTTATAGCTTTGAGGTTTCAATGATGTGATTGTTTGTTTTTAGAATATCAATGTAGGTTAGGTGTGAGAGGCTAGATATCGCCCATTTGAATGTAAAGCAAGTAGAATATCTGGGCCAGATATGGCCGGTTTAAACACTAAAGGGTTAAGTATCCATATTTTCACTGCCTTCTTTTTCAGCCTGGTGACTCTAGCCACGTTGCTCCAGAAGATGAGATTTTCAGAAAAATTATTACTGAAGAAGAAAACCGTGAAAGTTTTACAGTGGTTGCCATTACTGGTATCAATTCAGGTCACATTCCATATCTAAAACACAATCTGAGGGAGTGGTGTCGGCAATTAGCGTGAGTTTCGTTTTTTTTTTCAAAATTCTGATCTTAAGCATTTGAGCAATTCTCTCTTGTCAGCTATGAGAAAATTAGAACCTTTTATGTTAGCATCTAAATCAGTGGTTCTCTCAACCAGGGTCCACCTGGCCCTTGAGGGTTCTTGTGAGAATTTATTATTAAAGTTTATCTGCAATAAATTAGTTATACTTATAGTACACAAAATATTTTAACAACTTTAATTACAAAAATATAATAGGGATTTTTAAAGATCAAATGACTATGAGGGTGTCCATCCGAATAAAATAGGAATCAAAGGGATCCCTAGATAGAAATGGGTTGAGAAGCATTGATCTAAATAGAAAGGAGATCTTTAAGATGTGATTTAATATAATGAAAAGTATAGCAACACAAATTTAAATTCAGTGTTGTGAGGCATTTGTGTTTTTTGTTAAGAGTTTTGTAATTGGCAAATTTATGCTAAACCATTCTCATCTATTTTGATTTTAATGAATTCTTATGTATTTTTTTTATGGTTTTTACTTTAAAAAAAGATAATTTGTTATGAAAATAATAATGAACTTACTGTATGATTTCATTATTTTTGTTTAACAAATTTGAACTTTCTACAGAAATTTAACCTTTTCATTACCGTATTTCTGTTGAGATTCTCTTTGTTTCTTTCAATTAATTTTAAATATTACAAAGAATTTAGTAAAATAACTTAGTTATCATTAAGCTAGTGTTGGGAACATAAATTATGACTATGGTTTGGTGGAAGATTTTAATTCAGAACTTATGAAAATAAGACATTTATACTATAGAGCCAGAGGTGGTTTCAGCCAGGTTGGTATCGAAAGGGTTAAGCCAAGTATTTTGTAAATGTGTGTTAATAAATGTTACTCTTTACTATTTTACTTGTTTCAGTCATTTGACTGTGGCCATGCTGGAGCACCGCCTTTTTTAGTCGAGCAAATCGACCCCAGGACTTATTCTTGTAAGCCCAGTACTTATACTATCGGTCTTTTTTGCCGAACCACTAAGTGACGGGGACGTAAACACACCAGCATTGGTTGTCAAGCAATGCTAGGGGGACAAACACTGACACACAAACACATATACACACACACACACACATATATATATATACATATATACGACAGGCTTCTTTTAGTTTCCGTCTACCAAATCCACTCACAAGGCATTGGTCAGCCCGGGGCTATAGCAGAAGACCACATGGTTCCGGGTTCAGTCCCACTGCGTGGCACCTTGGGCAAGTGTCTTCTACTATAGCCTCAGGCCGACCAAAGCCTTGTGAGTGGATTTGGTAGACGGAAACTGAAAGAAGCCCATCGTATATATGTGTGTCTGTGTTTGTCCCCCTAGCATTGCTTGACAACCGATGCTGGTGTGTTTATGTCCCTGTCACTTAGCGGTTCGGCAAAAAGAGACCGATAGAATAAGTACTGGGCTTACAAAAAGAATAAGTCCCGGGGTCGAGTTGCTCGACTAAAGGCGGTGCTCCAGCATGGCCGCAGTCAAATGACTGAAACAAGTAAAAGAGAAAAGAAAAAGAGAATAAAAAGAAATTACTCAAGTATATTGAAGATGTGGTTTGTGAAATGCTTTGAATATGTTGTCTGCTCTTTTCAGTCACATTTACCATTATTATCTACACGGCCCCAACGGCAACCAAGATCCTCCAGCCCATGACCCCAACAGAGTAATGCGACCAGCTAGTCCATTCAGACATATCAACATTGAAGTAAGCTGACAATTCACTTATAATCTCCCAAACTTCTAATATCTCATCGAGTTGAAAGAATACATCCTTTCCTTTCTTTAATGGACAACCTCAGTTGTTGATAAAGCCTACAGTCTGTCTCTATGGTAACAGCTTCTCATTAGAGAAAAGTTCTGAAATTTCTATAGTTTTCATTGTATTGCTCACTGTCCATATTGTGTAACCATTTAAAAAAAATGTAAATTATATTTAATTAATATATAATTAATAGTGACAAAAGCAGTGTTAATCCCAAAAGTAATATTTATCCCTGCTTAAAACTAGAAGCACCCCAAGTCCATATGAGAGGTTCTCTCATGGTAATTAATGCAGAATTCTGCATTTGAAGTGGGGATAAATATGTCACCAGTTTACATCATTAACAATGAAGATTTTTCTATCAAGTTGAAAATTAATGTACTTAGTTTTAGTTGAATGTATAATTTAATGAAAAACTTATACAGCTGCTTTGGTTTGAACTTATTATTTCTTTGCAAATCTATGGAAATCTTTTGGTTTATAACAAAATTGTTAGATTCAAACTTGATGGGATGAGGTGGTGAAGCATGACCTTTGAACGTTGGGCCTCACAGAGGTGATGACAGGAGACCGAGACCTTTGGGGATATGCTGTGATTGAGAAGACCCAACATCTAAAGTGAGATTGTAGCCATGGCCGATGCCAGTGTTGCATGTCCAGCCCATTTAAAAGTACCCCTGATGCATCGGACGATATGATATGCTTGAGAAGACCTGTTGAGTCTAGTAAAACCAAAATCGTAGCTGTGGCCAGTGCTCCCTGACTGGCTCCCATGCCAGTGGCATGTAAAAAGCACTATCCGAATGTGGTCGATACCAGGTCTGCCTGACTGGCTCCCGTGCCAGTGGGATGTAAAAAGTACCATCTGAACGTGGCCAATGCCAGTGCCCCCTGACTGGCTCCCGTGCCTGTGGCACGTAAAAAGCACCATCCAAACATGGCTGATGCCAATAAGCCCTGACTGACTCCTATGCCAGCGGCACGTAAGAAACACTATCCAGATATAATCGATGCCAGGCCCACCTGCCTGGTTCCTGTGCCTGTAGCATGTAAAAAGCACCCACTACACTCTCGGAGTGGTCGGCATTGGGAAGGGCATCCAGCTGTAGAAATCTTGCCAGATCAGATTGGAGCCTGGTGCAGCCGCTGGCTCTCCAGACTTCAGTCGAACCGTCCAACCCATGCCAGCATGGAAAACGGACGTTAAACAATGATGATGATGTTTATGTACAAAACTATTTTGGAATTCTTTTTTGTCTTTCAGCATGTCTATTAACAATAAATGGAGGTTCCATTTTCTTGTATTTGCAGATCAAATTATTCAAGGGGTTGGTGCTGATGAAAAACTTGAACCTTCGCGATATTAATGATGACCTTCAGAGTCAGTTTGTCAAGACAGGAGCTTCAGTGTTTGATTTCAAAGCGAAAGTAGAGGGTGCCGGAGTGGTTGAAGGAGTCCTCAGATATCATCCATTTTTATATGACCATGAAACATTCCCCACAGACTTTATTGATCCCAGATGTAAGCAGTCAACTTTTCTTCCTCTTACGTTCCATTTCTAGCAAATATATTGATTTATTCTTTTGCACACTTAAGCAAATATTTCTTTCGGTCATTTCTGGTTCATTTAGCTGATGGTGTGATCACATGACTGACCAGACTATCGTTTTGTTACACACCATTGGTCACAATGCGCTTTGCATCGTTTTAGCCTTTGAATGATGACATCACCTTGCTGGCTAGGCAACCAGACCGACATTCTCCCCTGATTGAAAAGGGGTCAGGAGCAACGTGAAATGAAGTGTTTTGCTCAAGAACACATGTTGCCTAGTCTGGGAATTGAACTCATGCTCTAGAATTCATGAGTGCAACAGTCTAACCACTAGGCCATACACCTTCACAAATTTAGCTACGAATCACTTCTAAATGACTTGACTCTCTCATTAGCCCCTTTGCCACAATTGCCCCTATCATCATCACTAATTTGTATCTTTCTTCACATATAATTTATTCTTCTTCATGTCTCTCTCTCTTGTAGATTCAGAACCCGAAGATGACCATGATTATGCTATCAATGACCGGCCAGCACGTGGAAGACGCCCTGTATTTGAATGCTACTGGAATGGTAGATTAATTCCTTATACACTTATTGAAGAGTGAGTGTTCTTTCATTTCAATTTAACTATTTTCCATGGAAATAGGAATTCAGTAAGAACCATAGAAACATGTCTTCCACCAAGCCTTTCATGCTTCATCGTATTTGTGCAAATTATCCTAACATTTTAAAGCCTATAAATTAGTTTCACTTACAACCACATAAACCCAAAACATGTTACCTACTCCTATTCAAGAAATGTGTTGGTTAATCAACATCATCATCATCATCATCATCGTCGTTTAGCGTCCGTTTTCCATGCTAGCATGGGTTGGACGGTTCTACTGGGGTCTGTGAAGCCAGAAGGCTTTATCAGGCCCAGTCAAATCTGGCAGTGTTTCTACGGCTGGATGCCCTTCCTAACGCCAACCACTCCGTGAGTGTAGTGGGTGCTTTTTACGTGCCACCCACACAGGTGCCAGACAGAGCTGGCAAACGGCCACGAACGGATGGTGCTTTTTATGTGCCACCGGCACAAGGGCCAGGCGAGGCTGGCAACGGACACGAAACGGGGCGGTGCTGGCAACGGTCGCGAAACGGAAGGTTCTCTTACATGCCACCGGCACTGGTAACACATCTGCAATTTCCATTGATCGATTTCCATTTCTGATCCTCACTTGCCTCAACAGGTCTTCACAAGTAGAGTATCGACATGCCACCGGCACTGGTAACACATCTGCAATTTCCATTGATCGATTTCGATTCTGATCCTCACTTGCCTCAACAGGTCTTCACAAGTAGAGTTTTGTGTCCCAAGAAGGGAAGGTATGCATACATAGGCTGGCTCCATCCCAAGTAGAAGGCCACGGGTTATGGACTCACTTGTCCTGCCGGGTCTTCTCGCGCACAGCACACTTCCAGAGGACTCGGTCTCTAGTCATTTCCTCAGTGAGACCTAAAGTTCGAAGGTCGTGCTTCACCACCTCGTCCCAGGTTTTCCTGGGTCTGCCTCTTCCACAGGTTCCCTCAACCGCTAGGGAGTGGCACTTTTTCACACAACTATCTTCATCCATTCTCGCCACATGACCATACCAGCGCAATCGTCTCTCTTGCACACCACAACTGATGCTTCTTAGGTCCAGCTTTTCTCTCAAGGTACTTACACTCCGTCGATTATGAACACTGACATTACACATCCATCGGAGCATACTGGCTTCATTTCTTGCGAGCTTACGCATATCCTCAGCAGTCACGGCCCATGTTTCACTGCCATGTAGCATGGCTGTTCGTACACACGCATCATACAGTCTGCCTTTCACTCTGTGCGAGAGGCCTTTTGTCACCAGCAGAGGTAAGAGCTCTCTGAACTTTGCCCAAGCTATTCTTACTCTAGCAGTTACACTTTCAGCACACGCGCCCCCGCTGCTGACTTGGTCACCTAGGTAACGGAAACTATCAACTATTTCTAGTTTTTCTCCCTGGAAAGTGACGGAAGTTGGTCTCAGAGCATTTTCAGTGTTTATTGTTCCTGAGCATCTGCCACATACAAAAACCATCTTCCTAGTTAGCCTTCCTTTGACATTGCTGCACCTCTTATGTGTCCATAGCTTACACTTGGTGCATCTTATAGAGTTTCTACCTACACCTTTTCTACAGATCGAGCAGGGCCATCTACCTGAAGGCGTTTGTGATTTGTCTACCTTCCTACTGATTACGACTTTGGTTTTAGCTAGATTGACTCTGAGGCCCTTCGATTCTAATCCTTGTTTCCACACCTGAAACTTCTCCTCCAGTTCTGATAGCGACTCAGCAATTAGAGCAAGGTCATCAGCATAGAGGAGCTCCCAGACCTTATTAAATATATTTACCGTCATCATCATCATCATCATCGTTTAACGTCCGTTTTCCGGGGACTGGGAAGCCAGGAGCTGCACCAGGCTCCAGTCTGATCTGGCAGTGTTTCTACAGCTGGATGCCCTTCCTAATGCCAACCACTCCGCGAGTATAGTGGGTGCCTTTTACGTGCCACCGGCACAGGTGCCAGGGGAGTCTGGCATCGGCCACAATCGGTTGGTGCTTTTAACGTGCCACTGGCACGGAAGCCAGTCAAGGCGGCGCTGGCATCAGCCATGTTTCATATTTGATTTTATATCTCATATCCCCCCCCCCCAAGACAGTGGCTGATATTGTGAAATTAAATATATTATGAGAAATTAAATATATTATGGATTTAGGAAGGGCATCCAGCTGTAGAAACTCTGCCAGATCAAGATTGAAGCCTGGTGCAGCCATCTGGTTCATCAGACCTCAGTCAAATCGTCCAACCCATGCTAGCATGGAAAGCGGATGATGATGATGTATTATCTTCTTCTTGTTGAGATGTAGTTTTGTTCTGAAAATTCAACTTCTGGCAACTAATTCTTAAAATGTTAATGTTATGTGTTATTGTTTTATATTTTATATCTTGCATTTTGTAAACAATATTAGAAACCTATAACCTCATTGGTTTCCAACACTCTTTGATGGCAAGAGTGTCCTATGTAAGGTCTTTTCATTTGACTCACCTGTTTATTGACAATATTCTTTCCCCAATATTGATTACTGACTTCAGTCTACCAAATTTCATTTAGAAAGCATTCAGCATCTCACAGTTGTAGAAGACCCTTGCCCCAATGCTTTGCACTGTGGGATCAGATGCAGAGCCATGCAGTTGTAAAATGTTTTGGCCACACAGCCATACCTCTACACAAAGGAAGAATATAAACAATTCAATTTACAATTAATTAAAAATGATTATATTCAGTTATTTTTGAGCTGTGAGTGTTTTTTTTAATTTGTAGATTTATAATTAATACAAGGAAAATCTTTTGCTTCTTTTATTTGAGGGGAATTTTGTCAGTTTTAGTGATTAATTTTTTTTTTGGTTTTAACAGATTTGATTGGTGTAGTGCTCCAAAAAAGTCAAAAGTTGTCCCAGCAGATTGCTATAACAGGTAATATTTTATTCTGTGTTGTTTTCTCCACTCACTTACCAACTACTTTATAGTGTTTACTAGATCAGATTTTTTTTTAATACTAGAGAGAGAGAGAGAGAGAGATTGCCAAGTCCTCAGCATGTCAGGAGTAAAGGGACCTCTCAACCCTACTTTTCCTCTACTTACTCACCACTCATAAGAGAGAGAGAGAGAGAGCTACTTGTTTGATATTGAAACAGAATCTTTCCTCAAAACTGAACTCTATTAACTTCTTTCTTTATTTCCAGAGTTTCTGGTGTGTTGTGGACTAACGACAAATTCCAAGTCAGTACTAATAAACTGACTTTCATTGATTTGGAGATGAAGCTCAAGGAAAAAAGTACAGTTTTCTGTCGAATTATTAATGGCCATGTAAGTCTATTTTCGTACTTAGATTTGCAAGAACTTTTCAACTCTAGTATCTGAATCAAGTAAAAAGATTATTGTGAGATATGTAGCCTCAGTTACCTGATAGGGGAGGCAGTTCTCTATACAATGTGTTTATGTGTGTATTTATGCTTTATATACAATGTGTTTATGTGATGTGTGTCATGGTTAGCGAAATAATTGAATGTGACAAAATTTTATAAAGGTTGCCAGCACCACCCCGACTGGCCTCATGCCAGTGGCACATAAAAAGCACCATCCGTTCGTGGCCGTTGCCAGCCTTGCCTGGCCCCCCCTGTGCCGGTGGCACATAAAAAGCACCATCCGATCGTGGCCATTTGCCAGACTTGTCTGGCACCTGTGCAGGTGGCACGTAAAAAGCACCCACTACACTCATGGAGTGGTTGGCGTTAGGAAGAGCATCCAGCCGTAGAAATATTGCCAGATCAGACTGGGCCTGGTGCAGCCTTCTGGCTTCCCAGACCCCAGTTGAACCGTCCAACCCATGCTAGCATGGAAAGCGGACGCTAAACGATGATGATGAACAATTCCTTAGCTATTTAAAACCAAACACATTGCACTCTTTGCAGAGTGTCATTGAGAATTGATATCAGTAGCATGGAGGGTAGACAAAAACAAATAAAGCAGGTGGCCGTTAGGGAGAATGGGCCATTTTCATGTGATGTATGATAACAATTAGAGCCAAATTATGAAATATTTAAGCTTTAAATTTTGAATATTTTCAAGAATTGTATTAATTCAGTTTCCATAGTAAAGTATGACCACTCAGACAAATATTAAGCTAAAAACTTCTTTTTTGTTTTTACCTGGAATGTATGTTGAATTTCTTAAAGTGGATCCAAAATATGTGATGTACAGGACATTGCACAGAATAACCGTTTCCACCTGAAAATTTTAACTGCTAATTCCTCTGAATTTCTCCAGAGCAACGTAAAAAGCCTCAACGTGTTTATTTACATTTGAACATTGAAGGTTCAAATTAATGAGTTTGCTGGACAACAATGTCTGTGGTCACAATTCTCATTTACCTGGACTTAACATTTTCAAGACAAATATTTTCTATATCTTCCAAATAGTGTAGCTCTTGAAGAAATAGCCCCAGTATTAATAATATCTGGTTGAAAATGAACAAGTTCAACATACCCTTACATGTATATAGCAATTTTTCTGGGGCATTCTAAAAAATTTTGGAAATCTATTTCAGTTTAACTTTCATGAGAATGACCCTGATAGTTTCCTGTCAAAATATGTGGTTCCTACTCCTACCAACAGCAGCAGCTGCTGTTCAATAATTTGGACCTGGAGATCTCCATTTCCAGCAACTTCAAGGGCCACCTCCCAGTGATATCAGGCGTCAACGAAGAGCCCTCGATTTCAAGATGACCAAATTTTTTTTTTTTTTTCCAAGGTCTGGAGTCCCCCGCCCCTAAGCCCTAGACCATCTCCTAATCACCCTTACCTGTCTTGTTGCTTAACAACAACAACAACAACAGCAGCAGCATTCCTTTTCTTAATCAGATTAATCAGTATTATGAATGTCTATAAAATGGCTTAGTTATTCAGAGAAGCCATCAATGTGAAAAAAACGTTTAGCTCAGTTAATTTTAGGTTATCTAATTACAATCACCTGGAACACTACAAAATAGAAAACTGTTATTTATCTATAAATGTTCTAGCAATATTAAAAATTTGTTTTAAAATATATTTTTTTTTCCCTGTTTCAGGAAAAGCGAACTGGTATTGACAAGGAATTTGTTAATTGGCTTAAAGAATGTCATGAAAAATTTGACAAACAAATTCACTTTTCAGAATTCAAAGGTCATGCTCTCCGGCCTGATCTCCCCAAACATAGACAGACTCCTTGGTCTGTTTATGAACAAGTTGAATGGGATGGAAAAATATTTAAAAAGGGCAACTTGGTAAGTTTTCATTGGATTTTTTTACTCTTTCAGTCATTTGACTGTGGCCATGCTGGAGCACCGCCTTTAGTCAAGCAAATCGACCCCAGGACTTATTTTCTGTAAGCCCAGTACTTATTCTATCGGTCTCTTTTGCCGAACCGCTAAGTTACAGGGACATGAACACACCAGCATCGGTTGTCAAACGATGTTGGGAGGACAAACACTCACATATATATATATATATATATATATATATATATATATATATATATATATATATATATATATATATATATGTATATACATATACACGACAGGCTTCTTTCAGTTTCCGTCTACCAAATCCACTCACAAGGCTGTGGTCGGCCCAAGGCTATTATAGAAGACACTTGCCCTAGGTGCCACGCAGTGGGACTGAACCTGGAACCATGTGGTTTGTAAGCAAGCTACTTACCACACAGCCACTCCTGCACCTTTTTCTTTTTTTTTCCTTTTTAACATGTTATTTGGGCTTCTCAGTTGGTCGATCTGCTATCTAGGCAAACATACAAACGATGAAATTTAATTTGAAAATTTAAAATTTTCAGTATCCATTGTGAAATTTGTGGCTTCTATAAAATTCAGAGTAAACAATATTGCCTTGTTCTAAGCAGACCTCAGCTTATTCTGTTTGTTATAATTGAAGTAGAAAAAGAAATTAAAAAAAAGTAAGTCATAGATGCTGCAGTTTTTTTTGGATTGTATGACCCTGTCCACAAGTATTAGAGATATTGGATTCAAATTTGGGCACAAAGCCAGCAATTTTGGAGGAAGTTGACTGGTACTTATTTTGTCCGATGCTTAACCCCAAAGAGATAAAAGGCAAAGTCATCACTGGCAGTGTTTGAACTCAGAATGTAAAGTCAGAGGGAATGCTGCTAAGCACTTTGTCCGGCACAGTAACAATTCTGCCATCTCCCTGCGTAACAGGCCCTGGAGATATGGAATCCAAAAGGTTGTTGGAAAGATGGTGGATAATCTTGTGGACTTTTGCCAAATCACCTACTAGACATTGAACCTTTAGTTTGTTGATGCCTAAGGAAGCAGGATGCTCAAGATACGGCAAGGAATTGATGGTGAGTATTCTTCTGGTTGTATGTCTCTTGACAGCTTCCGGTGGATCGATACTCTGATTAAGATGGAGTTTCTCAACTAGAGATGCAGAACTGTAAGAGTGGATGTACTTGGGACCAGTTTGAATCCAGCACTAAGTCAAGGAAATGTTTTGTACTTTGCAGACAGTGAAAGGTTTCCCAATCAATATTTGACTAATTAAAGCGGTAAGCTGGCAGAATCGTTAGCACGCCGGGCGAAATGCGTAGCCGTATTTCGTCTGCCGTTACATTCTGAGTTCAAATTCCGCCGAGGTCAACTTTGCCTTTCATCCTTTCGGTCGATAAATTAAGTACCAGTTACGCACTGGGATTCAATGTAATCGACTTAATCCTTTTGTCTGTCCTTGTTTGTCCTCTTTGTGTTTAGCCCCTTGTGGGTAGTAAAGAAATAAATATTTGACTAATTAAAATCACCAATAAAAAAATTCATTTTCCCTGAAAAGGATTCTGTGTAAAATATGAGAATTTGGGTAAATTATTTCTTTTTAATAAATATTTCTGAGAAATGTTTTCTAACACTGGAATTTGTTTTCTATTTTTAAATTTTCAGGTTAGAATCAGTCGCACTGTTCCTACAATTCTTGGTACCATTAAATGCTTTTTATTGTATGGAGACCATGAGGGAGAAGTGTATGCAACTGGTGGTGACATTCAACTCATTCAGGTATAATTAACTCAGCTTCATAACATTTCTTTATACAGGTATAATTAACTTGTTTACAAAGCTCAGCGTCAGAACATTTTTTTGAATCTTTATGAATTTTTTTATGCATAAGCAAAGAAAAATATTTTGTGATTTTTCTTTTTTTAATTACATTTTGATAAATTTATATCCTCTTTGTTTTGTTTTTTTTCCCCAGGAACCACGTTGCTTGTATAATGAAGTAAAAGTCCAACCTCTGTTTAAATTAGATCGTTTGGCCACACCACATCAAGTTAAAAAAGCAATTGAAGAAGAAGAAGCCAAGTAAGAATGCTTCTATTTATTATTATTAATTATTGTAATTACTGTAATCAGTCTGAATATGCTTGAGGCAAGTTCGAATCGGTGAACAAGCTATTTACTGCGTCTTATCATGGAAAATATATCTCATTTGTTGACAATTAGGTGTAGCAGTGGCTGTGTGGTAAGTAGCTTGCTTACCAACCACATGATTCCGGGTTCAGTCCCACTGCGTGGCACCTTGGGCAAGAGTCTTATACAATACCCTCGGGCTGACCAAAGCCTTGTGAGTGGATTTGGTAGACGGAAACTAAAAGAAGACATTCGTATATATGTATCTGTATAATATGTGTGTGTGTTTGTTCGACTAAAGGCAGTGCTCCAGCATGGCCACAGTCAAATGACTGAAACAAGTAAAAGAGTATACACCTAGATCAGCTCACAGTGCCACCTACCCAGACTGTGAGATGCAAGCATTTCAGAGTAGTTATCTCCTCTTCAGTCACGGACACCAGGCAGGCGGCACTACAAACTTATTGAAGAGAATGACTCTTTTATGCTTTTCCAGTTGCTATAAGGCAACTGGTAGTGCTGTGTGGCAGCCCCCTCTGTAATTATTAATGATTTCCTAAATTAAGGCAGCAAATTCTGCCGAGGTCAGCTTTAGTTTCCATCCTTTTGGGGTCAATGAAATAAGTACCAGTTGAGCACTGGGGTCAATGTAATCTATATACCAACTCCCTCGAAATTGCTGGCCTTGTGCCAAAATTTGAAACCAATATGTCACCTAAAAGGTGTATAAAAGACAGTGTCTTGCCAGCTACTCAGTAACCCTGTTAGTGCTGGTATTGTGTAAAAAGGACTGGTGCTGGTCCCGCATAAAAAGGATCTAGTACACAATATAAAGTGGTTGGCATTTGGAAGGGCGTCCAACCATAGAAACCATTGGCCTAAACAGATGACTGGACCCTGATGCAGCCAACCCATGCCAGTATGGAAAACAAGCATTAAATGATGATTATCTGATATATATATATATATATATATGTATGTATGCATGGCTCAGTGGTTAGTGTCGAGCTAATGATCATGAGGTTGTGAGTTCGATTCCCAGACCGGGCTATGTTCTTGAGCAAGACTCTTTATTTCATGTTGCTCCAGTTCCCTCAGCTGTAGAAATGAGTTGCAATGTCACTGGTGCCAAGCCGTATCGGCCCCTTTACCTTTCTCTTGGATAACATCAGAGATGTGGCAAGGGGAGGCTGGTAAGCATGGGCAACTGTTGGTTTTCCATAAAATCAACCCTAGCTTGTGCATTTGCCGGTGAGGTGACTTTCCACCAGGACTTGTACTCTGGAAGGGAACCTCTTAGGTGCACCCATGGTCATTCATGACCAACGGTGTCGAGTTTTATATATATATATATATATATATATATATTGTATTTTGTTAAAATATGGCCATAAGAGGGTTAACAATTCTAAGACACTTTCTGAAAATATAAATATGAATATTTTAAAGAAGTCAAATTGACAACTGGTTGCTTTATTTTATAGAAATAATTTGAGTGATTTATACTTGATTTGGAACGTTAGTGTTTTGAGATCAAATTCCAAAGAAGTTGGGTGGATTCAACTGTGTGTTGTTGTTTTATTTCAAGTTGTTTTTTTGAATTCTATTCCAAACCTTTTTCTTTTTGTCATATTACCTTCAGGTTACCTGATCAATTAGTCGTTTCTTGGCCTGATGACAATGAAGTTGTGGAAAGTGAACGCAGACCTGCAGGGAAAACCATTGGTAATAATTTTTGTATTTCTTTCTATCTCGTTGATTCACACATGAGTTGATGTGAGACTAGAAACAGCTGTAAGGGTTCGTTTCCAATGATTATGATCGTTTAACATCCGCTTTCCATGCTAGCATGGGTTGGACGATTCGACTGAGGTCTGGCAAACCAGATGGCTGCACCAGACTCCAATCTGATCTGGTAGAGTTTCTACAGCTGGATGCCCTTCCTAATGCCAACCACTCTGAGAGTGTAGTGGGTGGTTTTACGTGCCACCGGCACAAGGGCCAGTCAGGCGGTACTGGCAACGGCCACGCTCAAATGGTACTTTCTATGTGCCACCTGCACAGGAGCCTATCCAGCGACACTGGCAACGACCTTGCTCGAATGTTTTTTCACGTGCCAGTAAGGCAACGGAAGTAATGATCACACTCGAATGGTGCTCTTTACATGCCACAGGCACAGAGGCCAGTTTGTTGCTCTGGCAACGATCATGCTCGTATGGTACTCTTAGCACTCCACTAGCATGGATGCCAGTCATCGAATTTGATTTCGATTTCACTTGCCTCAACAGGTCTTCATATATATATATATATATATACACACATACACATAAAGTTGAAAATAACCAGGATAAAAATAATCTCTCTGTTTCGGTATATCAACCACTTTTAAGAAACTTTATAGAAACTATACACCTGTATATACCCTGGTATAAGTTGAGTTTTTCAAACCATTATTTAAGGCTGAATTTTGGCCACAGATTAGTGGTCATCTTTTAATTGGGATCAAATATCACTTGAGTATACATGGTAGTTCAAACTATAGATTTAATGGTAGTTTATTACATTTTCAAGAGTGGGACAAGATCAAAGGATTATCATGTTCCTCAAATCTATTTTGCAAATGATATCTTACTGATCCAAGAAGTAAATCCATGTGTCTGCCTTTTGCTGACTCAAATGAACCATCACAAACTAATTGCAATATTTTACTATTCTCATATTTGGTTTGCCAATCTTTTCTTCCTAATTTTACAGCCCAGAAATTAAAATGAGAAAATATTGAAGGGTGTTAAATATTGTCATCCTTAAAATCATATTTGTATTCTTTCACAGGGTTTTTTAAAATTATTTTTCCATAAACTGTTGATGTTTATTGATAGATTTGAAAATTTGCTGTAACATATTTTTTTTCGTGTTATTTCAGGTGATATTAAGGTAGAAATTATAAACAAAAAAGGTGAGACCATCAAGCAGTTACCTGGAACTGCCCCAGCACACAAGAAATTGTTAGTGGAACTCAAGATTATCTGGCATTGTAAGTTTTTAACTTTGGTTCAAATTAATAGCAAACCCTTAACTTTTTCCCTTCTGTTTCTGACTTGTAGATATTTCAAATACCCAAGACATTAGCAATAAACCTTTAGCAGATGTAATGTTTATTTATTCACATTGTTTTGAATTAATCAGGCTTCATTGGACAGCTTTGAGATTTCAATGATCTGATTGTTTACTTTTAGAATGATATTATAAGGTATGAGTGAGAAGCCAGATCTGGCCATCTCAACATAAAGCGAGATATTTGGGATGGATATGACCAGTTTAAATGCTACAGGATTAATTAAGAAACTAAAAGAAGTGAAAACTAAACTTTTGTTTTAATTTTTTTTCTTTTTTAGTAATTGTTAATATTTTTTGTTGTGTGTGGGGAGAGTCATTCTCTTTTTGTGCCTTACGATGTAACACACTCACCAGTAAAATTTCCACTTATTTCTTATTTTTATTTTCCTAAAATAAGTGGAAATTTCAACAGTGAGTGTGTTACATTATAAGGCACAAAAAGAGAATGACTCTCCCCAGACACAACAGAATATGCTTCAACACACTAACTCATATAAAGAATCTTGCAAACCAAATCCAAAAGCGAAATTTAATATTTTTTATTTCCTCTAAAAATGAAATAAAAAATATTCCTATCAATAGCACATTTTTTTTTTGCCTTTTTGACAACCTCTTCAGATTTTTTTTTTTTTAAATATTAATCTTAACTCTTCTCTTTCTCTAGCTTCTAATGGTGATGAAGTGATTGTATCACATATTAGTCAGCATGGAAAGAACTGGCCATATTGGTTCAGAAAAATGGGTAGGTTCACAATTATACCATAAATTCGTGTTTTGTTTGGTTTCTGTTATGTACAAACATTTTTCAACTGCCAGTAAAATTGTAAAGCCCAAAATGGTTCTAAACCCTGCTGCTTCTTTTTGGCTCAGCCAATTAACCTATAAAACATGTTTTTGTAATTGCTCTAGCATTACAGTTGTTTGTACTTAAAGTTTTTTCCTTTTTAAAGAAACAAAAATAAGTGTAAAATAATTGTTTGACCATAACATTCAAAATTGAGATTGTGTTTCACATTCAATATAGGCTTGTTTGTTGTTATTTTTGTTTTTTGTTGTTGTTTTTCTTTCACAAAAACTATTTTCAATATTTTATGGCAAAAGACTTATTGCAATAAAAAATTTCTTTCCTGTAGAAAACATCAAAAACTTAGGGCATCACACACTTCAGCTCCAGGTTGTTTTGAACGAAAGTGGTGCAACAACTTTTGCAGGGAAAGATCTGCCATCTCACCGCATTAAATTTTTTGTCACTGGTAAGTAATTAGTTTGGATAAATATTTTTTTTTTTAAATAATTCTAATTTTTCAATAAAACACCATATCACACCCCCTCTAAACAAGAGCAGCACTCAGCTAGATCTCTCGCTGTCACCGGGAATCTCTCTTGTTCAAAGCTCACCCTTAACATAGCTAGGACTACATCCCAAAGAATAGACCTTTTTAGGACCAGAAGGTATTTCAGTCCTTAACGGCTGCTGACACTTTACAAGGCTTAAATGAGGCCCTTCTCTCACATCTGGGATGAGGCTGCTGCTATTAACACTGACATCCTGGGTCACATGCAGAGAAGGGCCACCCAGAGGATTGGGATGTCATCTCACTAACCAACACACTCCAACCTTTAGCCCATGGCCAAGCTGTCCTCTCGCTTTATCTATTCTATCTCAACTATAACGGTTTCTGCTTCTCAGTCCTGGCTGGTCCTGTACCTCCACCTCCCACTGCCCTTGGTGCCTCTAATCCTCTTTTCCCTGCATCAACCACTATACCCAGTCCTTCATCCCCTGAAAATTTGCCCCACTGGAATCTCCTCCCTGTTCATATCTTTTCTGTAGGTGTTGACCAGAACATTTCACAACATCAACTTCACTAGGGCCACGGGCTCTATCCCTTCCTCCTGTCTCAACAAGTCAAAAAAAAAATGAGTATTTAAATGCTATTTGATTAATTATAATTGTTATGCAAATTAGCACATCATTCATTTGATCAAAATTCCTTTTAATGTTTTAACAGAAGCTGAACCCAAGAAGTTTACAGTTGCTTTACTGGATGGACCCTTTCGTGTGGGGGTTCCATTCCAAATTCCTCTTGAATTTCAAGATGAATTCAACCACATAACGGCACCAAACAGTGACTGCAAACCTTCTCTTGAGGCTAGGTAATATTTTTAATACATTTGTGTGTGTGTGTTTTATCAATTTTATCAAGTGTTTATTTCTATTAATTTCAGGTTTTTTAAAATATGAAATGTTTGTCTTTCCAAATATTGAATAATTAGATAACTTAGATATGTTTCGACCAAAGATTGGTCCAGGCCATGTCTAACTTAATAGCACCACCTGATAGGATTATTCGAATCCTGTTTAAGTCAAGTTTTGTTCAAGTAGTGAGTTCTTGTTGGGTGAGTTGTATCCAATTATGGGTGGCTTATCTGGTATTCTTTGAAGGAATCTATCCAGAGTCCGTTTAAAGTTGATGGGATCCTTTTCCTCCTTGATCTCCCTCGGGACAATGTTAAATAGGGCAGGGCCTGTTGAGGAAAAGAAATTATCTTGTAGTGTACATGTATGCTGTGATCTTGAATTGGGCAGGGGATGTATGGCCCGTGGTCCCAGTCTTGGATGAACCTTGAAGCTAATGTTAAGGTCGTTTGGGCAAAGTTGGCGGTATATTCTCCACATCTTACAAATGATGTACCGCTCACGGCGACGCTGGAGAGAGTAAAGTTTCAAGGCTTTAAGGCGATCCCAATAATCGAGAGCAGCCATGCCTTCAATTCGTTTAGTGAATAGAAATGAATATTATTATTTTTTTAATTACTTACGACTCAATATAAAAATTTTATTTTATATCTAACGTTAGAAAATAAATTGAACACAGAAATGTGAGGCGGTCAGTAATTTGATGTTTGTTTTTGTTTTAGTGGACTGGATATTAGTTACGATAGTTTACAAGTGAAAGGTAACCATCTGTTGATCAAAGGTATTTCTGCAAAAGGCCTGGTTAATTGTACTACAGGAAAGGTAAGTTTGCTTTGGCTCATCTTCATCATTGCTTTAATGTCCCTTTTTCCAAGCAAAGTTCACTAAGAGACAGATCTTCTATGACCAAGATACTTTTCCTATGACCAACCCTCACATGTTTCCTTCAGTCCTTCAAACAACAAAAAGCCTCAGTGGCTGGATTCTGTTTTACAATTAGCATGCAACATCAAGGCAAGAGCGTACACACATACAAGTATGTATGTAAGACCAAAGTGTATGTACGCCACTATATGTATATAAAAAAATGCAAAAAATGTACAAGAATGCAAAACATCCCCACTGTTAGATGATACAGAAAGGGACAACAAAACATCCAGACAGTTAGACAAGGGGACAAGGAAAAACAAGGATGGGTCTTTCGGAGTTTTCTTTTGTCGGTCGAGTTCCAGATTGGATTTGCAGTTTTGGTTGAACCAGCTGAAACTGGAGATCCAATCTGGAATAACAATAACTGCACTGCCCCAGATAGGTGAGCAGTACTCTAATCAAAGTCACCCCTGTTCTTTGTTGAATGTCACAAGTTGTTCTAAGTGGTACTTTCTCACTCTTTCAAAGTTACTCTGTACTGAAGGGTGAATGAAGAGGACATAACACATTAGAGATGAAAAAATTGAGATTGGCCTTTTGATGATGAAGCTTCCAGACACAACAGACGAGAACTTGGTTGAACTCATTGGTGTGCAACTTGTCCAAGACATCATTAACCCTTTAGCATTCAGATTACTTTGTCAAATCATCATCATCATCATTTAACGTCCGTTTTCCATGCTAGCATGGGTTGGACAGTTCAACCAGGGTCTGGGAAGCCAGGAGGCTGCACCAGGCTCCAGTCTGATTTGGCAGTGTTTCTACAGCTGGATGCCCTTCCTAACACCAACCACTCCGTGAGTGTAGTGGGTGCTTTTTACGTGCCAGGGGAGGCTGGCAGCGGCCACAATCGATTGGTGCTTTTTACGTGCCACCAGCACGGAGACCAGTCGAGGCAGCGCTGGCAACAGCCACGTTCGGATGGTTCTTTTACATGCCACCAGCACTGGTATCGCAACTGCAATTTCCAAATCTAATGCTTATTTATTCACATTGTTTTGACTTAATCTTCCATTATCTTGTGGCTTCAAAATTTCAGCGATGTCATTGTTTATTTTCGCAGTGACATTGCAAGTTAGGTAGGAGAGGCCAGATATGACCAGTTTAAATGTTAATGGGTCAAATGTTTTTGTTGATATCATGAGAACAAAAGAAAAATGGCATACAACATTTAAAGACCAAGTCTCTGGTGGATTCAGCTCCACTGTTGTAGTGGCCACTAAAGATAAGGCAAGATTTAGAATATAAGAAGTGAGGTTGATGAGCTAATGGTTGACCAGAATAAAAGTGAAAAGTTTTTGAGAATAATTTCAGTCTATTGATGTGTTGTGAAAGTAAAAGTCTGAATAAGTGAATTGTTTCTAAAATATTGTTGATGTTGTTTTATTACAGAATTTCAATTTGACCGTGAAAGTGGACGAGTTAGAAGAAAAACAAACCTTAAAAATCCGTTTACTTCCTGGTAAGAAAATTATTTTTAACCCTTTTGTTACTGTATTTCTGTTAAGATGCTCTGTGTTTCTTTCAATCAATTTAGGAACATAAATTGGGACTAAGGTTTGGGGGAAGATTTTAATTCAGAACTTTTGAAAACAAGATATTTGTACTACAGAGCCAGGTTGGTATCAAAAAAGTTAAGGCCTGCCTTATTCTCTCTCTCTCTCTCCAACTTTAATCCTTTCCATATTTCCGTTGAGATGCTCTGTGTTTCTTTCAATTAATTTTAAATATAACAAAGAATTTAGTAAAATAACTTAGTTATCATTAAGCTAGTGTTAGGAACACAAATTGTGACTAAGGTTTGGTGGAAGATTTTGATTCAAAACTTATGAAAGACATTTGCACTACAGAGCCAGGGCCGGTTTCAACCAGGTTGGTAATGAAAGGGTTAAAAATATCATGGTGACTTTAACCCTTTCGTTACCATATTTCTGTTGAGATGCTCTGTGTTTCTTTCAATTAATTTGAAATATAACAAAGAATTTGGTAAAATAACTCAGTTATCATTAAGCTAGTGTTAGCAACATAAATTGTGACTAAGGTTGGGTGGAAGATTTTAATCCAAACCTTATGAAGGTAAGACATTTGTACAACAGAGCAGCCAGAGCAGGTTTCAGTAACGAAAGGGTTAATTTCTTTAGAACTTAAAACTCAGATTTGTTAAAAAATATTCAGACAAAATTCCGTTCTTTGAAGATTGTTTTTCTAATTAATGATTGGATTAATTTTGTGCCAGGTCCCCCCTATCAGCTCTCTGTGAAACCAGATCAAAACTTGAACCTTGAAAATGGAACTGCTCCTGTGTTCAATGTAGAAGTTCTAGATATTGCAGGCAATGTTACTACTGAGAATAAACTGGTGGTTACTTGTAAGGTAAAACATTTTGTCTTTTCTTTTTTTCTCTGTAATGAGTTCTGTTTTATCATCATATTTTCTGTATGGCACAGGTTGGTCCTCATCTTCTTTGTCTTTATAGCTTGATGCCTTACTCATCATCAACTGCATTACAGTATGGACCAAGAGTATTTTATCTTATCACTAATACTAGAGATGTTATCTGCAGCAATGCTAAAGAGTCTGTTAGTTTTTATTCTAGATATCCAACTTTGTCAACAGATAAGCTTTACTATGGCTGTGCAGCCCCATATCTCTATGACGTAGGGTGGAGTTAAATTGCAAAGAGGTGACGATGGAACTCTGGAACAGCCTGGCATAATAGTTGCCTCTGTTATTTAGTTAAGTAATTGTCAAGAGAGTTTATCTAATCTAAAAGGGTTGGGTGTGGATTATCATCATCATCATCGTTTAACATCCGTTTTCCATGCTAGCATGTGTTGGACAGTTCGACCGGGGTCTGGGAAGCCAGAAGGCTGCACCAGGCTCCAGTCTGATTTGGCAGTGTTTCTACAGCTTGATGCCCTTCCTAAAACCAACCACTCCGTGAGTGTAGTGGGTGCTTTTTACGTGCCACTGGTACAGGTGCTAGGCAAGACTGGCAATGGTCATGATTGGTTGGTGCTTTTTACATGCCACTGGCATGGAAGCCAGTCAAAGTGGCGCTGGCATTGGCCATGTTCAGATGGTGCTTTTTACGTGCCACTGGCACAGGGATCACCACTACAATTTCCATTGATTTTTGATGTTGATGTACTTGACTCAATAGGTCTCCTCAAGCACAGGGTCGAAACGGTGTTTCTTTACTTGCCACCTGCACAGGAGTCAGTCCAGTGGCACTGGCAACAGCCGGGTGCCAGTCATAGAATTTGGTTCAATTTCGATTCCGATTTCACTTGCCCCAACAGGTCTTCGCAAGCAGAGTTTAGTGTCCAAATAGTGAAAACAGATAATTTTTTACTAAATGCTAAAATTTGACTGAGGTAGGTTTCCTTCCAGGACAGCATTGAGATAAATGAAAAGGCAAATATGAAAACAAAAGCTATCCTTTAGCAACTAATTCCTGACCCAACCAAACTCTTCTGAGAAAATTTGCACAGTTCACCTTTTTTAAATATTGAATATCTGCATATTTTAGACACAGCTATGGGAATAAAGTCTCATGTAATGAGGAAAGGAATTATGAAAATTGTAGTGTCCATAGCTTTGAGTGTTGGAGAGAACTGTTAAGTCACTTGCAACGAAATAAGTTCACAATGCTTCCTCTGTAATTGATGTTGTTAAGCAGATTAATATTGAAGGGTGGAGGCGCAATGGCCCAGTGGTTAGGGCAGCGGACTCGCAGTCGTAGGATTGCGGTTTTGATTCCCAGACCGGGCATTGTGAGTGTTTATTGAGCGAAAACACCTAAAGCTCCACGAGGCTCTGGCAGGGGTGGGGGATCCCTGCTGTACTCTTTCACCACAACTTTCTCTCATTCTTCCTGTTTCTGTTGTACCTGTATTTCAAAGGGCCGGCCTTGTCACTCTCTGTGTCACGCTGAATATCCCCGAGAACTACGTTAAGGGTACACGTGTCTGTGGAGTGCTCAGCCACTTACACGTTAATTTCATGAGCAGGCTGTTCCGTTTTTTCGGATCAACCAGAACCCTCGTCGTCGTAACCGACAAAGTGCTTCCAAAAATATTGAAGGAAATGATTCTAGAATAAAATATATGGTTGACTTGCAACTAGGATGCAAATTGATGGTGAAGCATTGACAAATCCAAATACAACAAAAGTTGGAGGCGGGGGTTGGTTTTTGGGGGTTTTTTGTTATAATATTTTACATCCTTAGGTGATAATGATTGATTACCAAAATTAAAATTTGATAATAAATATCAATTTTGTTTTCCTTTTCAGTTCCAAGGAATCTCTGGTTTACCAGTTTATAGTCTTGACTGTTCAAGTAGTGGCACTGGAATATTGACTGGAGAATCATTATACATGAAAAAAGTGAAAAGTAACCAGGAAGTTGTGGCTAAAATTGAACTGCAGGTAAAATTTAGTTCATCATCATCATCAATGTCCACTTTCCATGTTAGCACGAATTTGACAGTTTAACAGGAGCTGGCCAGGTTCCAGTTGTCTATTTTGGTATGGTTTCTATGGCCTGATGCCCTTCCTAATGCCAGCCCCTTTACAGAGTTTACTGGGTGCTTTTTACGTGGAACTGGCATGGGTGCTTTATATGTGGCACTGGGACAAATGCTTTTTACATGATGCCAGCACCCCTGAGCCCTCAAAAGCAGGACCTCTCAACTGAGAGAGGGACATAGGGGATGCTATGTCTTAAATCTTGAGATAGAGAAGCCTTTTTCAACCACCTCCCATATCAAAACTAGGTATGTATAACACAAGTTAAACCCTCCAGTTTGTTATGGGAGCCAAGTTTCACAATGATTGCTCTCTCGTGATTATTAACTGTTAGTCTTTTACTTGTTTCAGTCATTTGACTGCGGCCATGCTGGAGCACCGCCTTCAGTCGAGCAAATCAATCCCAGGACTTACTCTTTGTAAGCCTAGTACTTATTCTATCGGTTTCTTTTGCCAAACCGCTAAGTTACGGGGACGTAAACACACCAGCATCGGTTGTCAAGCGATGTTGGGGGGACAAAGACACACACACACACATACATACATATAAATATACATATAAACACACATACATATAAACGACCGGCTTCTTTCAGTTCCTGTCAACCAAATCCACTCACAAGGCTTTGGTTGGCCCGAGGCTATAGTAGAACACACTTGCCCAAGAAACCACACAGTGGGACTGAACCCGGAACCATGTGGCTGGTAAGCAAGCTACTTACCACACAACCACTCCTGCATCTATTGAAATTGTATCACAAATATAGACTCCATTTTAGGCTTAAATGTAGCCCACATTGCAGTAATGACTACACATGTGGGACAATGCGATTTCTTAGGTAAGCTTCCTTCTTTTTTTTTCTACAGAATAGCAAAGACGTGAAAACAGTGGAACGGAAGTTATGTTTGATTCCAAGTGGGAAGACTGCAAGCATTGAATTGAGTTACGATTTGTACAATGAAGACGGCACTGTGGAGAAGACAGTACGCATCAAAAACTCTCAGGAAGTAGTTGCTGTTGCAGGCGAATACATGCAGGGTTTAAGTAAGTATTACCAAGGGTCTGCAATGGATTTCTTAAACTTTACTTAATTAGCATTTCAGCAAGTTTAACCCTTTAGTGTTTAAACCGGCCATATCCAGCCCAAATATTCTACATGTTTTATATTCAAACTGGCAATATCTAGCCCCTTACACCTAACCTACATTGACATTCTAAAAATAAACAATCATATCATTGAAACCTCAAAACTATAAGATAATGCATGATTAATTCAAAACAATTTGAGTGGAAAAGTATTACATTTAACAGAGTAATCTGAACACTAAAGGGTTAAAATCAACTTTTTATTAATTCAGGAAAACAGTTATTTTGAATATTTTTATACAATGTGCTAAGTTGTAATGAAGATGGTTGAGGTACAGGATTCCATTGATGTATTTGTCTTCATTTTCAATCATTTCAAAACCTCATCATCATCATCGTCGTTTAACGTCTGCTTTCCATGCTAGCATGGGTTGAACGATTTGACTGAGGTCTGGCGAGCCAGATGGCTGCACCAGGCTCCATCTTGATCTGGCAATGTTTCTACAGCTGGATGTCCTTCCTTATGCCAACCACTCTGAGAGTGTAGTGGGTGCTTTTACGTGCCACCGGCACAAGGGCCAGTTAGGTGGTACTGGCAACGGCCGCGCTCAAATGGTGCTTTTTACGTGCCACCGGCACAAGGGCCAGTTAGGTGGAACTGGCAACGGCCATGCTCAAATGGTGCTTTTTATGTGCCACCGGTACAGGAGCCAGTCCAGCGGCACTGGCAACAACCTCACTCAAATGTTTTTGTCACGTGCCACCAGCACAAGTGCTAGTAAGGTGACACCGGTAACAGTCATGCTCAAATGGCGTGCTTAAAGTGCCATTGGCACAAAGGCGAGCTTGTTGCTCTGGCAACGATCTCACTCGTATGGTGCTCTTAGCGCTCCACTAGCAACGAATGCCAGTCACCGAGTTTGATTTCAATACAAAATATATCATCATCATTTGTTGTCTGTTTCTCATGCTGGCATGGGTTGAATAGTTTGGCAGGCTGGAGGACTGTTCCAGGCCCCAATTGTCTGTTTTGGCATGGTTTCTGTGGCTGGGTGCCCTTCATAATGCCAACCACTTTACAGTGTACTGGGTGCTTTTTACATGAAGCCAGCACAGAAGTTTCTTTATGTGACACCAGTACAAGTGCTCTATTAAAACAAATAGAATAAGAAAGAAGACACTAGAATGTTGCCTACAAACTCTAATGATTTAATAGTGATGAATAAAGAGCAAGATTCGGATGTTAGGTATAATTGTTTGTAAAGTTGTAGTTCTATTAGACGTTTGTGTCTGGGGAGAGTCATTTTCTTTTTGTGCTTTATAATATAACACACTCACCGGTAAAATTTCCACTTTTTTCTTATTTTTATTTTCCTAAAATTTTCGTTGCGTCTTGCAACCTTTTCAATAGTTTTGACTCTTTGGAAATTTTACTGGTGAATGTGTTACATTATAAGGCACAAAAAGACAATGACTTTCCCCAGACACAACAGAATATGCTTCAACACACGAACTCATATAAAGAATCTTGCAAACCAAATCCAAAAACAAAATCTATTAGACTTATAATCTGGAACTGAATCAGTTGAAAAGTTATTCTGTGGCCAGTTTCCATTTACGAGAGGTGGGGGAATCATACTGTCAAAAAATTTAATCTTCTCAGGCCTGAACCCCTGTCTCCTAACTTTACCCTCCACCTTTGCAAAAAAAAAAAAAATAGTTGCATATTCAGTTCAAGAGTAACGATTGCAGACAAACTAATGGACAGAATCGGTTGCGTCTTCTTTTTTGTATGTCTGTTGCTTATTACCACTTTACTGGGAATCCGACAGAGACGGTGTTTCATTTTTCGATTTGGTTTGCAAGATTCTTTATGTAAGTTCGTTTGTTGAAGCATGTTCTGTTGTGTCTGGGGAGAGTCATTTTCTTTTTGTGCCTTATATTGTAACACATTCACCGGTAAAATTTCCACTTATGTCTGGCAACCTTTTCAATAGTCTTGACTTGCAAGACGCAACAAAAATTTTAGGAAAATAAAAATAAGAAATAAGTGGAAATTTTGCCGGTGAGTGTGTTACAATATAAGGCACAAAGAGAAAATGACTCTCCCCAGACACAACAGAGATGGTGTTTAACCTATTCCTCCTGTAGTGGGAATACAGCATGACAGGGTAAAATTGGCTTCATGGGGACATAGATGGCTTACTTGACAATAAGTTGTTTCGTGTTTGATAAGTCGGTTGTTGTTTTTCATAAGAGTTATTTGAGGTGGAAGTCCTATGAGACTTTACATGTGTTGTTGTTCACTAAGCAATCGACAGTTGAGGGGAGGGATCAGTACCCTTTAATTCTTAACAGTTGTTTTTTTTGGGGTTTTTTTCTCCTTGTCTCTAGCTAGGTACTAGATGGTGGTAAGTTCATTTCCTCTGTTAGGAAAAGCTACCTGTGATAATGGGGTAATATTTACTTAACTTTAAGTTATAGCAACCAGTGCGAATAGCTGGCCTTGTGGGATCTTTGAGGTTTGAGAAGTATAAGCTTTTCTTCTTTAGCACCCATAATTCTCTTTGTTTGATAAATTTTATCTGTTTCTCAGCTTTATGTAGATATTCCTTTTCGTTTCAGCATTCTTACTTCTTGATGAAGCTGGTCGAGAAATCAAGATGGATGAAAAGATTTCCGCCAAGATAAAGGTATGTTGCTTATGTCATGCCATTCAGTGATATCCCCATTGTCAGGTTGGTAAAGCTGGTCTTCTTTCATCTTTCAAACATAATCAATTCATTTTCTGTATTGTCAGGTAAACTGGACCCCTAAAATGAATAAAGAACTTCTACTTCAAAACAAATTGCCCGATATCAAAATTCCAACTTCAATTTCTGACCAAAAGTATTGCCATGTTAGTATTCTGGACGGATCGGACACTCACTTTAGTTTCACAATAAAGTAAGTTGGATTTCCTCTTTATTTTTCCTACATGTGCGTCTCTCTCTCTCTCTCTCACTATATTTATATATATATATATATATATATATATATAATATAATTTGGACATGGGCAATCATATTCTTTCTTGTCTTGAGGTTCACAGCCAAATGGCTGGGTGGATTTGCATGAAAAATGGCACACATGTGGAGACAGGTACATAGATTGGAATGCAGTTTGTATTTTTTTCCTAACCCCCATACTTATTGAGAAAATCGATCTGAAGCTGTTTTCTGACAGTGGGGGTGGTGGAAATTTTCATACAGCTGGAGGCTCCAATCAAAACAGGGGACCCAAAATGATAAGGTTGACAAACGCTGTTATAGATTATGTCTAACCGAAAACAGTCATACCCACATTATCCAAACAGACCGGGTGAAACCAGGCTTAACTGCTAATAAATATATATATATATATAAGTAGGTGAATGAATTATCCTATGTTTATCGTCAGCATCCCTTTCTTTCCTGTTGAGAAGATTGCATAATGCACCCTTTATTCCTTTGGAATGAAAACATGCTATCTTCGAAACATGTCGAGAGTAAAGGAATTTTGTTAACATCTTCGTTCGACTCCATTCTTTCATTTATATGTGTGTGTGTGTGTGTAGAACTTTCTTTCTTATTCTCTCTTTTTCTCTTGTTTGTCTGTTTTTTACATTCTTTTAAACTTCCTGTCATGATTTAACTTTCTCAATGTGCAGGGCCAAAGCAGGAGAACCTTCTCAGATGAGGTGCAAGGTAAAAGGGAGTTGCAGTTTACGTATTAAGGAGCAAATGGAAAGTGAGATTCAAGTCAGCATCAGAGATAAAAATGGCAATGAAATAACAGATGTAAGTTAATCAATTTAATCCCTTTTTTAAAAATTTTTATAAAGTCGTATTTACTTTCACACATTTTCCTTTCTTTAAATTGTCGTTATATTGTTTGTGTAATGACAAGTCTTTGAATTCCTTATATAATAGGCCTCATGTTTGATGTTTGTATATAAGACTAGTTGTCTCCTAATCTACCAGAATATCCAGGAAGTCTTTGCCTTAATTGGGTTTCAGAAAAACATCCAAGGTGGGCAGTTGTATGATGTCTGACAAATGATCCACCACTTTACTAGCATTGAAAAATTGGTGACCCAACCATTTCTGTTTAATACTTGTCATAAATGAGGCCTTTGAGGAATGAAAAATGCAGCCAAATTACCATGTTTTATAAAATTAAGGTAGTTTTAGACATGGAGCTGGCTAGCAGGAAGCTGTCCAGACATTGTCATGCTTGAGAAGAAGACCCATCAACCTGAGCAAAACTTGCAGTTGTGGCAGATACTGGTGTCATGCAAATGGCACCTGTGCCAGTGGAACATAGAGGCACCCATTACACTCTCAGTGTGGTTGGCGTTAGGAAGGGCATCCAGCTGTGGAAAACAATACCAAATCAGACTGGAGTCTGGGGCGGCCTTCCAGCTTACCATTCCTGGTCAAACCAGCCAACCCATGCCAGCATGTACAACAGATGTTATAAATGATGATGGTGATGAGATATAAAGTTTTTATACAAGGGTTTTGTTCGTCTTCTCTCAAGATATGAAATAAATCTTTATTTTCTCCTCTTCAGTTCCAAGCTTCAGAACTACAAGAGCTGAACATTAGTGCTGATGGCTTAATGACTGACAAAATCCAGAAGTATAAAGGTCAGGTAAGTAATTATGACAAACAAAAAAACTTTTATAGAAATTAAATTCACATTAAAACTTTTTTGTGTGTGTGTATTCGTTTGTCTTGTTAGAATTTCATAAATATATATTTGGATTGTTGAAGCAAATATTTTAATGACCTGGAAATTGGAACAGATTGGTAAAGTTGCAAAATTGTTTCAAGATTTTCACCTGCAAAAAAAAAATGTCACTTATTTAACCTTTTAGCATTTAAACCAACCCAAAAATTCTACCCACTTTATATTCCATCTAGCCAGACCTGGTCTCTCACACCTGTTCTACAATGTCATTCTTAAACTAGGCAATCACATCACCAAAATCTCAAAGCTTCATGATAATACCTGATTAATTCAAAACAATGTGAATACCGTAAATCCTCGAGTATAGTCCACCCTTGAGTATAATACGCAGGGGTTTTTTAGGGGGCTGTACCTCTGAAAAACTTAAACCTCTTGTATAATACGCACCCCTCTTCTAACTTGAGTCAAGGAGGTCTATGTAACATCCTTGGTTTGTAAAACTATATGGTAACGTCCTTTATTATTATTGTATGTATAACATAATGCAAACGTGTAGCTTTTTTGTGCATTTTGTTTGCAGAAAATAAAGAAATAACAGTATTAATGTTTAGTAAATGTTGCTTATAGCAAGTTATGGATGATTCTTTTATGACTTCATTGCTTTCAGGCTTAGCTTAAGGTATTTTTGCACCCGACATCACAAAATGTGTCTGAATAAACATTGCCGGACAGCAAAGAGAGACTCAGACATTGCTTAGAAAATATTTTTAATTTTTAACCTCGTATATAGTATGCACTAGGGATTTTGACCTTTAAATTTTGGGAGGAAAATGCGGATTATACTCAAGGATTTATGGTAGATAAGAATAATCTGAAGCTAAAGGATTACAATATTCAGTGATGCACATATATATATATATTAGGAATTAACCTAAGATTATTGTGACAATTTAAAATGTAATTACTCATGCCACGTAAAAAGCAGTGGTGTTGGTGCCTCATAAGAAGCACCCAATACACTCTGCAAAGTGGTTGTCATTAGGAAGGGCATCAAACTGTAGAAACCAAGCCAAAAATAGATCTTGGAACTTGGTGTGGCCCCTATCCAACCCATGCCAGTCTGAAGATCTGATGTTAAACGATGATGATTGAATATGATGTTCACCCTGTTTCAATTCTCAGTTTCCTCTGGTTCTGTTTCAGCAATGTGCCTTCTGTGTAAAAGGCATCCAGTTAGAGGATGTTCACACTGGTTCCAAAGAGTTGATGTTTCAATGGAAGAAACTCAAGGATTACATCCGCATTGAGTTGGTATCAGGGCCTCCTTCTCAGCTTATTATTCCAGGATGGGACTTGGATGAGGTAAGCCTTTTCTTTCTTTTGCAACAGATTTTTCTCTTTTTATAAATACAAAGAAACTGGTGATGTGGAAGTACACTCTATTTAGATCCATAAATATCTTAAGTAAACTCTAACTCTGCATTTGCCAACCATTAGCTACGTATACTTTATACTCTTTATAATTCAGATCTTTATTATTATCGTCTTTTCTTTTGATTCTTTGTTGTTTTCTTCATTTGGGTTTCAAACAGATTTTTTTTTCTTGTTAGTGTTGGTTTTATTATTTTGATTTTGATCTCTATTGTTCCTTTCTTCCAAGACTTTTGGTATGTTCTACAGGGTGTCCACAAAGTCTGGGTACATGGGTATTAACACATACTTTTAAAACAAAACAATTTTATTTAATTATAATGTTAATAAACAATATTTTCAACATGATTCCCATCATTTTCGATGCATGACTTGATGCGCCTTGCAAAATTCAGGTGAACTCAATTAAATAAGTCTACATTTTAGTAAAATTGATATTTTCATCCAATTCATCTGAAAACCATTCGCACATCTACATTCGTCTATCAGGGTCGTCTTCATTTAAGTGATGCAATATCTGTAGCTTGTATGGATGAAACTTTTCCTCAACCAGCGTTTAGAAAAGTAAAGTATTTTTTTATTTAATTTAAACAAAAGTAAAAAAGGAAAATTATTATTTCTTATATTTAATTGTTTATGCTATCATTTTATTTACTCCATGTACCCAGATTTTATAACCTATTTGCTAAATGGGAAGACATCTTAAAGGTTTTATCTGCCCTTGATACCCCCACCCCCCAAAAAAGAGAAACCATTATGAAATAGGAGTGGCAACAGTTATTCTTGGTGCCATTCTAGCTCTGTCTCCAAATGTCACTTAGCTGCTACTTTCAGCAAACCTTTCCCAGCTCAGTACATATAGAGCTTTTTGTTCTCTGCCAAATTCTGCCCGTTTCTTATGACTTATTTCCCCTTTGCTATTCCATAATCTTGCATTAGAATCCCTGTCTTCTCCCTCGTTCTGATAATTTTTAAGACATTCAGTAATAAACACTTCTCAATTTTTCATTTATTTACACAATAAATGTTTCTTTAGATGTTTCGAAAAGTGTTTTTGTTTGCTTGAAAATTGCTCGTAAAATGGAATGCAGATAATCAAAGACTGAAATAATGCCAAAAATTAGCTTTGTGAAATATTGGGTCATCCCATAAATAATGCAGTTTTTTGTTTTTTCATGCCAGCGTCGCCTCGACTGGCTTCTGTGCCGGTGGCACGTAAAAAGTACCATCCGAATCGTGGCCGATGCCAGTGCCGCCTCGACTAGCTTCCGTGCCGGTGGCACGTAAAATGCACCAATCCGATCGTGGCCATTGCCAGCCTCGTCTGGCACCTGTGCGGGTGGCACGTATAAAGCACTCACTACACTCACGGAGTGGTTGGTGTTAGGAAGGGCATCCAGCTGTAGAAACACTGCCAGATCAGACTGGAGCCTGGTGCAGCCTTCTGGCTTCCCAGATCCCCGGTCGAACCGTCCAACCCGTGCTAGCATGGAGAACGGACGTTAAACGATGATGATGTCTTTTATTTTTCAAAATTAAGATAAACAGAGTTGATGCAGGTAGTTTATCCCGTCCCCTCTTTGACTTTGATGCATGCAATTAAAAAAAATGCATTATTGATAGGATGACCCAATATAATGTATACAAGAAAGAGTAAAATAAATTAAAAAAACTTAATAGCAATAAAAGAAATTATTTGCCATAAAATATCTAGAATGGTTGAAAACAAACCAATAAAATGAAATTTTTGTCAGGAAGAGCAGAGTCACAAAATCTCTCTGGATTGGCTGTTGGTAAGGATTTCTCTTGTACATGTTATCATGTTGGTAGAGTGACATTTTAGTTGTTATGTTTTGTGGGAAGGGTTTTAAGATTCAGCACAAATACTGAGCCATGCTACAGCAAACCAAACCTCTTTATATGTTGTTTTTTCTTTTCTTCAGCCTATTGTGGTGTATGATGGTGGAAAAATTAATCAACATTTAGTTGTATCGCTGTGTGATGACAGGGGCAACCAATGTAAAGAGAAAGATGTAAAAATCCTTTTGAATAAAGATCAAAAAATTAAGGTATTTTTTTATCAGCAAATTATTACATTATAATGAATTGCATTTCTTTAAAAATAATACAAATTGTATAATTTATAAAAGTTTTTCCATATAACATAAGTTCAGCATATAATGTAAAGCATACTAAAATTTAATGCCAATAAATTTATTATGGTCTCTTCAAAATTTCTATTAGTCATTAAGTGAAACAACTTTTGAGTATTATATACATGTTATAGTAAACAGGAGAGATTGGTATTTAAAAAATGCTGATCTTTTCAAGATTTCAGTTCTATATTTAAGAGATGAGGAATTATTTACATTGTTTACATTTGACGTATATTTGTTCACACCTTGTTTGTTGTTAACACGTTTCGGCTGATATACCCTCCAGCCTTCATCAGGTGTCTTGGGGAAATTTTGAACCTGGGTTCTCATTCCTTAGGTATTTTTCGATGTAATTATTATTATAATTATTCAGGTCACTGCCTGGAATGCCCACAGGCATATGGCATAGTGGTTAAAAGCACGGGCTATTTACCCCAAGATTCCGAGTTCAATTCCAAGCAATGACCTGAATAATAATAATATCGAAAAATACCTTAGGAGTGAGAACCCAGGTTTGAAATTTCCCCACGACACCTGATGAAGGCTGGAGGTTATATCAGCTGAAATGTTGTGTTAACAACAAACAAGATGAGGACAAATATCCGTCTAATGTAATTAATCTTCTCACCTCTAGTGGATTAATAAAACCTTCATCTGGTTTTGCAATCATTTAAAACTATTGTTTTGCTTCTGGAATATTGATATTAGGGAAAAAATGACATGCTAAATTGATTTACAATTTCAGATTGTGCCTTCTGCTACTACATTGAAAACCGATAATGAAGGACAAGTAGACTTTGGAGCCTTCTCTGTCAATGGGCCAAGGTAAGACCAAATTGTGGTTCTTTTTTCTTCTCTTTTTCCTTCTTCTTGGGATTCTATTTACAATTAATTCTGCTGAATTCAAAAACTTCTTCATGCCTTTTTAAAATTGATTATGAAAGAGAACTGTTTCGTTTTACAGGGGTGTCTATGAATTGTCAGTGAAAGCTCTGCTTGGAGGGAGTAGAACCATCACAGGGCCAAGAATTAAGATCAGCATTCGACCAGATCCAACCAAACCTCTTAGTCTTGAGGTTGATTGTAAAAGTAATATAGCAGTAGAAGCTGGCTCAAAGTTGCCTGGTAAGTCTTTTGCATGATGCAGACACAGAAATTTTTAAAATAGCAGGAATGGAAACTTAATACAAAGAGACGAGAGATGTTGAAAATATTTCATACACAGCTTAGGAATTCCTTAGGGATTAAAATTATTCTATGACAATTCTTATTGTAAAAAATTCATGTCATTGGAAAACTTTAAAAAATGACATATTAATTAGAATCGTTTTAAATGAATACGTTTACAGTTAATTACAAGGGTATTAAATTAATTCATATAACTTAAATCAATCTTTAAAAAATATTATAATATTTTGCCCAAATAAGATCTTTGTAATTTCAAACAGAAGAAATACATTTGCACAAGTTGAAGTTCTTTCAGGCTCCTAGCTGGCATTAAACATACAAAAGTAGGAATTCACACGCTTAATAACCAAATAATAAATATAAAAATATAGAATAATATAGAATAGGCGCAGGAGTGGCTGTGTGGTAAGTAGCTTGCTAACCAACCACATGGTGCCGGGTTCAGTCCCACTGCGTGGCACCTTGGGCAAGTGTCTTCTGCTATAGCCCCGGGCCGACCAATGCCTTGTGAGTGGATTTAGTAGACGGAAACTGAAAGAAGCCTGTCGTATATATGTATATTTATATATATGTGTGTGTCTGTGTTTGTCTCCCTAGCATTGCTTGACAACCGATGCTGGTGTGTGTTTACGTCCCCGTCACTTAGCGGTTCGGCAAAAGAGACCGATAGAATAAGTACTAGGCTTACAAAGAATAAGTCCCGGGGTCGATTTGCTCGACTAAAGGCGGTGCTCCAGCATGGCCGCAGTCAAATGACTGAAACAAGTAAAAGAGTAAAGAGTAAAGACTAATATATATTTCTGATCTTATAGATGCAACCAACTTAGTTATAAAAAGTATGATAAAATAGGCTTTGAGACTTCTTTATCAAATCCGTTTCACACACACACACACACACACACCTTTCACTTAGCAATTTTTTATATGAAATAAACTGTAATATTTATTTTCCTAATCTCTTTAAAGTATACACAGTGAAAGTATTGGCTGAAGATGGTAATCCATTAACTTTGGCAAAGCATTCACATCTGTCAATGAAACAATGGCCTTCAGATTCTAGTCACCAGTCAATACCACCTCCCAAAGTAAGTAGTTTCTTTATGTATTTTACAGTCCCCTGCCCCCCCCCCCCCACCTCAGTTGAATTTTGCTGGCTTGAATTGAACAATTCTTATTAAACCCTTGATATTTTCTCTCTGGGAATTGTAAGCACTTCATTGAAACTGCCTTCAGCAGATTTGTAAAACATTTGGGGGACATAAATAGACAGCCACTTTTTGGGTTTTCAGCATCATCATCATCATTTTTTAACGTCTGTCTTCCATACTGGCATGGGTTGGATGGTTTGACAGGAGCTCACCAGCCAGAGGTCTGCACTAAGTTCCACTGTCTGTTTTGGCATGGTTTTACAGTTGGATGCCCTTCCTAATGCCAACCACTTTACAAGGTGGACTGGGTGCTTGTTACATGAAACTAGCAAGGTCTATAAAATCTTCAGCAACTGGTAAATAACATAGAAATGGTCTTCAAAATATTTAACTTTTACATATAATTACAGAATGTAGGGTGCAAGAAATGTGTATATATATGTATAAATGTGTGTGTTGGGGTAGAAGTTTAGATGTTATGTTCAATAAGCATGGGTTAAGAACTTATTTCTAAAAGGAATCCTCACAGTATAGTTTTTCTTTTTCAAATAACTTCTTACCTTTGTTAATACAGATGTTAATGGGATGTGCATTGTCAGTGTGGACATACGACTGAGTGTGAGGAGTGCTTTGAGAGAGAAAAATGGATATAAGAGGCATCGGATGTAGTGTGCAAGAAAGAAGCTTGAGAGGTGGTTGGATGGAACTTATACTCACCTCCTTATGAGAGCTCAAAATCTTTCGTGGCAGCGTCATCCAACCAAAGTACAAATATATGGGAAACTACCACCTGTATCATCTCTTGTGAAAGGTAGAAGAGTCCAGTTTGCTGGACGTTGTTGTAGAGCTGAAAACGAGGTAATTTCTACTCTTCTCCTCTGGAAGCCATCTGCTCATGATATCAGAGGGCGCACACTCTCCTACCCTGATGTAATCTCCAGGGATACAGACATTCAGCAACAGGACCTCCGTAATGCCATGATGGACCGTGAGGTCTGGCGTAACATAGTAAATTCCTTTGTCTCGACCACGGTCGAACAATGATGATGATGATGATGTAGTGTGCAAGAGAGAAGACTGCACTGGTGTGGCCATGTGATGTATATGGACGAGAACAGCTGCATAAAAAAGTACCGATCTCTGTGGAGAGAATTTGTGGAAGAGGTAGACCCAGGTAGACATAGGATGAGTTGCTGAAGCATAGTCTTTGAATGTGGAGGAGATGGCAAGTGACCAAGACTGTTGGTGATTTGCTGTGTTTGGGAAGAGACATGTCAAGCTTAGTGGAATCGTAGTCATGGCCAGTGCTGGTGACACATAAAAGGCACCCAGTACACTCTGTGGTGTAGTTGGCATTAGGAAGGGCATCCAGTCATAGAAACTAAACCAAAATAGACTGGAGCCTGATACAGTTCTCTGGCCTACCAGTTCCAGTCAAACCATTTAACCCATACCCACATGGAAAACGGAAGCTAAATGACGGTGATGATAATGAAGAAAAAAAGGAAGACATTTGATAGAGATGAATGTAACCAGCCATTTGCAGATTGAATGTTAAATTCATTTATATGATTTCCTATTCGATATGTTATCACACTAAATTTATTTCAGGCAATTTCATATGCACCTGACAACGTGAACAATGAGAAAGGAATCTTTACTTTCAGGTATGACGATATTTTAGTTTTCTTGTTGTTCCATTGATCCCATAATAATTTCTTATTTGTTTCTTATTTCATAAATCTCACTTCTCCTTTGATCTTTTCTATAAAATTCGCATTTTTTTATTTTCTATTTTTCCTATATTTTACAGCAACAAACGCTGTCCAGAGTTGGCTGGCAAGTTCAGTATTATGTTTGTATATTATGATGGGAAATATAATGTAGATAGTGAAGTGGTGAGTTTCTCTTTTTGTTTATTTATTTAGAATAAAATCTACTAGTCTTTGGTGGTTGTAGCCAATTTAACCCTTTCGTTACCAACCTGTATGAAAAAGTTTTTGGCTTAGATGACCAACCTGGCCGAAGATAGCCAAACAAACCCATTGATATTTTAATGGGAATTTCAGCACAAATCTCATTTGTGAAAACACGTGATTTCACTTTGTAAATAGTCGAGTTACTTTCTGACATTGTTTGACATGATATCTGAGCTCTGCAAATTTTGGGAGATTTTTTCTCTTTGGTGAATTTTTTCAACTTTGAAAATGGATAACAGTTTCATGCTATCAAGCAGTGATACTGAATTTGAGGGCTTTTCAATGGAAGATATGAAGAAATCAAGCAAATGTAAGCTTGTTTGAAGCGATCAATACAGAAACAAACTTGGTCACTTTGAGTCAAAAGTCGTGCAGTAGAATTAAGAATTAAGAACCTTTTCTTCAATTGTGTTCCAAGAATTACATAAATGTCGATAAATAAAAAAGTTACAGTTGTTTAATGAAACCAGTCTAAATTCGTGATTATTTTAGAATTTAATTGAAAGTTATAAGAAGTGTGTATTACTTAGAAATATGGTAACGAAGGGGTTAAAATTGTGTGTGGATTTAGCAACTGATTGCTGTTTCTCGTTAAGTAAACTTGTTCAAACCACACCATTTATACATTTATTTTGTCTGCTCAAATTAAATGTGATACACAAATATGCATGCGTATTTAGGGAGTGTTATTTTAATATTTCTTTGTTATTTTAGTATTTCTTTGCACACTGGGCGAAATACTCAGCAGTATTTTGTCCATCTTTACTTTCTGAGTTCAAACTCCAGCAAGGTTGACTTTGCTTTCATCCTATTGAGGTGGATAAAATAAGTACCAATTGAGTACTGAGGGGTCGATGTAATCAACTTACCCCCTCCCCCACAATTGCTGGCCTTGTGCCAAAATTTGAAATTCAATATTTTTTGGTATTTATGCCATGTCTCAACTTCCAAATATTTGATTAACATAGTTTCATCATCATCGTTTAACGGCCGCAACAGGCTCCAATCTTGATCTGGCAGAGTTTCTACAGTTGGATGCCTTTCCTAACGCCAACCACTCCGAGAGTGTAGTGAGTGATTTTTACATGCCACTGGCACGGGGTCAGTCAGGTGGTACTGGCAATGACCTCGCTCGAATCTTTCTACACATGCCACCGGCACAGGTGCCAGTAAGGTGATGTTGGTAATGATCACGCTTGAATGATGCCCTTTTACGTGCCACCAGCTTGGATCCAGTTGGCTTCTCTGGCAACGATCACGCTCGGATGGTGCTCTTAATACCCTACTAGCACGGGCACAAGTGCCAGTAAGGCGACGCTGGTAACAATTATTGTCAGTAATTTGTTTCTAAATAAGTGAAAGATGGTTTGTTTTATTTGTGAGGTTTTTTAGTTTGATTTTTTTCTTGTTTTGTTTTTTTTTTTGTTTTTTAGAAAAAAAAAGACATTCCGACAGATTTTATCTTTCTGTAAAGTATGGATGCATGGAATGACCATTGTATGTAATGGTTGTGTTGTGTCTCCATATGAAGAACTTAATAATATCATTGTAACCATTTCTCTCCTCCTAGATCTCACTTACTGTGCTCCCCAGTGTGCCAACCAAGTTAGTGCCATTAGAGACACTAGGGACCCCCACAGTGAGCAATTCCAAGAATAATACCAGTCGTTGCCTAATTGAATCTCTTCTTCTTGAGCTCAGGGTAAGGAAATTCTTTTTGTCTTCAAAGTTTGTTTAATTTTCTTAATTGATATCACAAGTTATTTATTGATATTATTTTGATATCTTTTTAGGACCAGTTTGATAATCCAGTAGAGCCAAAATTTGATGGGTCGGTCAAAGTAGTTGTTAAAGCCCAAGATGAGGTGGATGAAATACCTGCTTTTGTAGGGCCTTCAAAACAGCTTTTGGTTCCATTACTCAAAGGGCGAGCCCTTCTACAGGTACAGTCTTCACTCAGAAATGTTTTTCAAAATCTAATTCAGCTTGCTAATATAATAATGTTTGCGATAAGATCTTTCTTCACATCCTGTAAACACGCAGAAGACAAACCAGGAGAACTTCTAAGACTTTGTTTTATCTGCTCAGTACAATAAATTATAATCTTTAAAATGAGGACCCGTTTTGATTCTAAATTTCAGAATGACATTCATCATCATCCTTTGATGTCTGTTTTCCATGCTGGCATGGGTTGGATGGTTTGACTGAAAACTGGTAAGCTGCATCAGGTTCCAATCTGATTTGGCATGGTTTCTATTTCTTGACGCCCTTCCTAACGCCAACCACTTTCTGAGAAAGCAGGATCTTTATTAATACTTTGTTTCTTTATAAACAATATTAAGCTCTTAGGCAGGGCATCCAGGTGTAGAAACATTGTCAGATCAGATTGGAGCTTGGTGCAGCTTCCTGACTTACCAATCCTCCTTCAAACCGTCCAACCCATGCCAGCATGGAAAGCGAACATTAAACAATGATGATGAAATAAACACGTCGTTTGAAATCTCAAAGCTCCAAGGTAAAGCATGACGAGTTCAAATCGATATGAATAAACAAACCTTACATTTGACAGAGAAATCTGAATGCTAACGAGTTAACTTTCTCTCTTGTCATAACGAATACTCGTGATTTTAGTCTTGGTTATTGGATATCTTTTTCATTTAGGAAATTATATTTGACTTATTTCTCTTATGTCGTCTCTCTTGTCCTGAACTTTTGGTACTAAATGGAATCATTTAATTTTCTAGAAAGTTACCTTACAAGAAAACACACCAGGAAAAGATGGTTTTGAGTATGTCTTATCCTGCACAGTCTCTGCACAGAACCTTAAAGAAAAGATCGAACCATTGGAGATTCCTTTCTTGTTCTATAATGGTAAGTCAATAAAGATTATTATATTATATATATTTGTATGTGGAGGCGCAATGGCCCAGTGGTTAGGGCAGCGGACTCGCAGTCGTAGGACGCGGTTTCGATTCACAGACCGGGCGTTGTGAGTGTTTATTGAGCGAAAACACCTAAAAGCCCCACGAGGCTCCGGCAGGGGGTGGTGATCCCTGCTGTACTCTTTCACCACTCTTTCTTCTGTTGGCCTGCTCGCTTAGCCAGCGGGGTGGCGTCATTCGATGGCTAAAACAATGCGAACGCATTGTGACCAGCGATGTGTAACAACATCTGATGGTCTGGTCGGTCACGTGATCACGTGATATATATGTATATATAAAGATTATATATATTATGATATATATTGTGTTTGCTGTACAGAAGGAGTTGGTGCACTCTATAAGAAACCTTTTTGGTATTCTACAAAATGTATAGTATTTGGGAATATTCTTTATGGTGGAAATCTGTTCACTATAAGTCTTAGCCATTTCAAAATCCATCTCTGCAATCTCTGACATTGCTTTTCATTTATTTCTGGTCAACAAGTTCCTGACATATCCTTAGTATCAATCATATATAGTCATCTTGTTCAATCCTGGGACCTTAATACCAATGTAACGAATCAAAATTGTGATTATCTTTAATTATCAACAGGTTTCTTACTCGTTATAACCTGTGTGAGTTTCAATAAATTGAATTTGGTCGAGGGAACGATTTTGTTGAAACAAATTAAATTAAAAGAAAAGAAAAAAAGAGAAGCATTTATTTTGTTGCTAAATTTTGTGTCTTTAGAATTTAATTAAAATAGAATAAAGCCTCAGCTGACTTCTGTCTTAAGTTTAGTTTCCATTCTTCGTGTTTCCATCTTCAGGACAAAATCATCATCAGCAGACTTTCGGTGCATTTACAGGCCTTATATTGGCATTTTGATCTGGTCATTACTGCAACTTTCCTGTGTTAAAACACACAAAAACAACATTGATAAACTTGTGGTGTGTGAATCAGTTGATATCGTTTTGTTGTGCTTTATATGGATTGTTCAGTTTTACACATGTCTTTTTTTTGAAGCATGTCATCAAATAATAATAATAATAATAATGTACCAATTATTGTTGGGTCCTTGGGAACAGTATCAAAAGCAGGTACATGCCATCAGTAATTACTCAGGGTAGGCAGTTGGTAACCTTTATGTAGTAAAACACACAAAAAATAAGTAAAACACGGGTGTGCAACTGAGTTGTAGGTAGATTTACATCTGCCTTTATAGCACATAAAGAAAATGTTCTATGAATGTATGCAGCATGTGTACTATAGCAGTATTATGCATAGCTTAGATATTGAGATTGAAAAGCAGGGACGAATTATGCTTACCTAATCTACAAAATATTATATTTTTTGTATAGTAATCAGAGTAACCTACATAATTTTATTGAATTAAGTACATATTTTGCCATAAAAGGAAAATGATGTTGCTATCAATCTATTTTATGAAGGTAGGTACTGTCTACCTAGGCAGCACATCCCTGATTAGAGGGCATCAAGAGGAATATAAAGGAAATGGGAATAGAATGCCCAGTAGAACTGTTGCAAAAGGTTTGCCACCTTGAAATGGCCAAAATCATCAGGAAAGTCTTAGGTAATGGAAAAGAACAGACAGCGTGGTGCCATATCCTGCAGGCAGCAAGCCTGCTACAAATGCAAGACTCCAAGAGTTCCATCAAAACCTGATCTGAAAGAAATAATATAGTATTATCTGCTCCAAGCCATAAGCATATGATTGTATTTGAAAACTTTTCTGATGATTTTTCAATAAAATCTTTGGCATTGAATGGGGTTATATGTTTGAGGAAGAGAAGTATGCATTTTAATTAATGTGCAGTATGAATGGTGATTCTTGAGAAGAAATTACTCATAACAATGAGCCAAAATTTCAAATCACTTTGTCCCATTCTAAGAACTGCAGGACACATCAGTGCATGGTGCACTCTTGATGCAATGTCTGAAAAAGCTGGTCACAGAACGTTATTTTTTTTTTTTAATCATGGATCTGTACAATTAAGGCTGGCCTGCAGTTAATTAACAATCAGAGATATTCACTTAAATATATGCAAGAGATTTCTAGTCTAGACCAACAGTCGATCGTATCTTAAAAGTACAATGATCATCATCATCATCACATGTCTGGCTTCCATTATATTTTGATAATTAAACATTCTTAGGAATTGTAGAAATAAGTGTTACAATATTTTGTGTATTGTCGAAGTGTAACTAATTCATTGCAGATAAATTTTAACAAGATCTTATATGGATCCCCAAAGATCATATGGGCCCCTGTTGAGAACCCCAGCACTAAATCATTATGTACCTGACTATTTTAGCCCAATTTAAGTAATAAAGAACATCACAAAGGCCACACCCTGCATTAATCTAAAATGTATTGTATTTTTTGAAAAAGTGTTCAGACCTCAACTCATAGAAAATATTCACTGACAGAAAACCTTTGAAAGTATGAAGGAAAGCATTCTCCAACCCTTAATTAGCAAACTTTTATTCTTTCCTAAGTTTCTACTTTTTCATGTTTTAAATCTTTGATTAAGGCAATTGCCACAACTTATCACTGATACAGTCTCTAATTTATAACATTCTTGCATTAATATTGCTGTGAATAGTGGAACTATATGAACAGGCAAGCACAAGTGTAGATGCCTTCCAGTAAAAATATTGATATTATTTTGTGAGTGTGGGGGATAAGTCATTGTCTGTGAGTGGTAATTGATGCTATTAGTGCACCATTGAAAGTGTTGTGGCTCAACATTTGCAGGAAAGACAAGATTTCAGAAGGTTGATGTTACGAGAAGAAAGGACTAGAAATAATGGTTAGGACCAAGTGGAATGAATACAGCAAGAGTGGCAAGAGGTTAGGGGTGGCTGGGTGGCAAGGATAGGAGACAAGCCAGCTCTGAAGAAGAGAGGCATTAGAGTGACATTAGAAAAGACAAAGAGAGGAGGAAGCACGCATGTGGGCCAGAAGGTGGAGTATGTCTGTAAATAATTGAATAACAATTAAGTGGGTAGCTCTTCTCTGAATGCAATCCAGGATATCTGTGTGTGTGTAGATACGGGAATGTTACTCCACTGTAGCCATCAGTTGAGTCTCTAATAAGACAGAGGTTCTCAATGTGAGCAGTATTGCCCCCAAGAAGGCACTAGGCTTTAGTGGGCAGTGAGGTAACATAATTGTACATAACTTACCTAAAGTAAATAATTATATTATACCTGATAAAACTGGTAATGGTTATTAACACAAAAATGAGATCTCATCTGGCACAGAGCAGTGATTAATTTGTTAGGTATAAAGTAAACTTTCAACTTTTGTCTGTATCATTTTTTTATCATTTCACTGTTAAAAGCTTATACAATCCATTTTTAGAGTAAAACTAGCAGTATTGCTCAGGCTTGTTTTCTTTCCAACCCTTTAGAATTGGAATTATTGAAAAGTAAAACTTTTGCATTATGTAGCTTGTTATTCTCTTTAAGTGAACATTTTTCTGGTTGAAATACTCCGAAAAATGGCGACACAGCAGTCAAAAAATCATTAAAAAAAAATAAGGATTTTCATAGAAAAAAAAGCAGCTTTTTGATGCAAATAATTTTTGGTGTTAACAAGGTCCGATTTGAATTTTTTCTTCTACGGAAGGAAGAGCAAGCCTTCTTCTATCATACTCTCAATTTTGGTCAACTTGCGCCGCAGGGTCTCGGAGGAGATAGTGTTAGTTGAAGGTTATCAAACCTGCCATACACAGACAACTTCAGCTTTATATACAGAGAGAGATTTATAAATTATCATCCATGTGAAGTTAGTTTAGTCATGATACCTCACTCACCACTTAGTGGGGGGTGCTACACAAAAAAGGTTAAGGCCCACTGGTCTACTTCTTCACTAAATCCATACATCAGATAATATCCAGAATCCTTTTAATCTCATATGAATACTTTTTTTTGTCTGTCATAACCTTCTTAAATCTACATCTTAAAAAAATAATCTGTCCTACATTTAGCAATAATTTCAGATCATCTTCAGGTTAAGGCTTGACTTGCTTCAAAAAAAAAAAGAAAAAACTCTTCCAGACATGTGCTTTGTTAGAAAAAAATTAAATGACACTGAAACATTTATATGTTTATGCCTAGTTGAACATGTGTAAGCTTGCTCTCTTAAGCTGGATTTCAACTAATATTTGTTCAGAATTAGTTGCAGAGCTGCTCACAATGTTAATCAATAAATTTTCCCCATATAGCTTCGTTACAGTGCACCAGTTATAACGATGAAAACTTAAAGAAAGAAAGGAAATGTAACAATTCCCAGTTACTGATTTGGTTTCCAATGTCAGCTTAGTGTTGTTAGTGGAGTACAATTACAAAGCAAGTGTTGTGAGTTGGGGACTTAACACCTCTCGGCTTTGTTAGAACATTAAAACAGAAGTGCTATGTAACTATGTAACCTGACGGATGCATTCAGAAGCAAGCACACATCACATCTAACAATAGAAGCTAATCACTGCAGTACTGTAAGTTTAGCAAAAGAAAATACCTTAACCCATTCATGCCGATTGTCAGTCCGTTACACACCCGACCGTGTCTGTTGCCAGCGCCGCCCCGACTGGCCTCCGTGCCGGTGGCACGTAAAAAGCACCATCCGTCCGTGGCCGTTTGCCAGCCTTGCCTGGCCCCCGTGCCGGTGGCATGTAAAAAGCACCATCCATCCATGGCCGTTTGCCAGCCCCGTCTGGCACCTGTGCGGGTGGCACGTAAAAAGCACCCACTACACTCACGGAGTGGTTGGCGTTAGGAAGGGCATCCAGCCATAGAAACACTGCCAGATCAGATTAGGCCTGGTGCAGCCTTCTGGCTTCCCAGACCCCAGTTGAACCGTCCAACCCATGCTAGCATGGAAAGCGGACGCTAAATGATGATGATGATGATAACAAATGCTTGACACAAATTGTGACTTGTGTGTGTAGTCTCTATCAAATGGATTTCAATGAAATTCTTGTTTTAGTTATTTAGGTCAAAATAATAGTATCTGAATTTTCAGGCAATTTCATTCACTAGAAAAATTTCAGTATAAATCATCATCATCGTTTAACGTCCGTTTTCCATGCTAGCATGGGTTGGACAGTTTGACCAGGGTCTGGGAAGCCAGATGGCTGCACCAGGCTCCAGTCTGATCTGGCAGTGTTTCTACAGCTGGATACCCTTCCTAACGCCAACCATTCCGTGAGTGTAGTGGGTGCTTTTTAGGTGCCACCGGCACAGGGGCCAGGGGAGGCTGGAAATGGCCACAATCGGTTAGTGTTTTTTACGTGCCACCGGCACAGAAGCCACTCAAGGTGGCGCTGGCATCAGCCATGTACATTGTTGTTGTGAGTTAGTATTAAATATTTTAACTCAAGTAAGCCTCTAGATGGGAATTACCAACTGATTGAATGTCCCTGTCTTTTCAGTCTGTCATTTCCTCTTTATTATTGGGTATTTTATCCTAAAATTTAGGATTTAAATGAATGCTTCTCAATATAAATTGAGAGTAAGGCAACGAGCTGGCAGAATCGTTAGCACACCCGGCAAAATGCTTAGTGGCATTTCATTTGCCTTTATGTTCTGAGTTCAAATTCAACCAAAGTTGGCTTTGCCTTTTATCCTTTTGGGGTCAATAAAATAAGTACCAGTTGAGCACTGGGATCAATGTAATCAACTTACTCCTCCCCCTCCCCTGAACTTGCTGGCCTTGTGCCAAAATTTGAAACCAACATAGAGAGTTTGTTAGAGGAAATTCATACCACTCTGTTGAGTACGTTGAAGACTAATATAAGATATTTTGAATTGTGAGGTGGGGATGGTTTAAATGTCTGTAAATTGTTTTTTTTTATTTATGACAAATAATGAAATGTTCACTCACCCTGCTAAGTGGTAGGTTTGTAAGGTTATGTATCCATTTTCCAGAGTATAATTTCTAAAGAAAGGAGTACAGGTGTTGTCGTTCTTTGCCGTCAGCACGTGTAAACAGCCACTGACTTCGTTGTCTTCCAGTGTCGGTGGTGCTGGCAGGTTGATGGTTATAGGAATGGTAAATGGAACGTCAGTGTTGGGCGTTAGCATCACAATAACACTTACGGAAAGTATGTTGTTCAGGAGAGGGTCTTGGATTTGAGCCGACAGAATGGCGTCTTCACTGATACTAATTACCTGCATTAATCACCAACAAAAAAAAATAAAAGGCAAGACATGCATGTAATCAGTTTATCAGCTGCTCAAATATTAATAGCAAATGTAATATAAGGTACTTTCAGGAAGCTATACTCTATCATTCTAAGGACCACAATTGAGATATTTGCTTGTGAAAACTTTTACTTTTATCGTCTCAAATGCTAGCTAAAGCATAAAAACTTTCACTCACAAAAACTTATTCACACCACCGCAAAGCATTTCATCTCAATCCTGTCTTCTTTCTGCCGCCTAAAACCTCATCTCCCAATTCTCTCTCTCGCTATGTGGTGTCGGTTCTCCCTCTGTTTTCACTGTCTCTCTCTCACTCCCTCTCTCTCTCTCTCTCTCTCTCTCTCTCTCTCTCTCTCTGTATATATCTCACCTTCACTCGCTTCCACAGGCTTAGCAAAATACCGCAGGATGAAAAAACATCAGCTAAGTTCCCGACCTGTTTCCTCTTTTCATTGTTTTTGCAAGCCTTATTATTATTGTATCCCCATCTAATAGCGTTATCGTTGTCTTTCGTCTCAAATGCTAGCTGAAGCATAAAAACTTTCACTCACAAAAACTTATTCACACCACCGCAAAGCATTTCATCTCAATCCTGTCTTCTTTCTGCCGCCTAAAACCTCATCTCCCAATGCGCGGTGCGACCGCCCTCCCACCCCCCACCACCAATACCGGATATCTCTATATTTTGCTCCATCTATACCGGATGTCGCTTGTCCCACCACCATTATAGGTGTCTACTCTTCGAACCCCCCTCTTCAATACGCTATTTCACCATGCATTACCCCTCTGTCGATATCCTACGTTCTACTTGCCTAGAACCTGTCATCATTTCTCTGAACCACCCCTCCCCACTGGTGCTCCCCTATATTTCTGCACCCCCCCCCCACATAAAAAGCACCATCCGAACGTGGCCGATGCCAGACCCCTCTGGCACCTGTGCAGGTGGCACGTAAAAAGCACCCACTACACTCGCGGAGTGGTTGGCGTTAGGAAGGCATCCAGCTGTAGAACACTGCCAGACTAGACTGGAGCCTGGGGCAGTCCCGAGCTCCCCAGACCCCGGTCGAAATCGTCCAAACCGTGCTAGCGCGGAAAACGGACGTTAAACGATGATGATGATGATGATGATGATGATTATATATATATATATATATATATATAACCGTGCCGGTGGCACATAAAAAGCACCATCCATCCGTGGCCGTTTGCCAGCCCCATCTGGCACCTGTGCGGGTGGCACGTAAAAAGCACCCACTACACTCACGGAGTGGTTGGCGTTAGGAAGGGCATCCAGCTGTAGAAACACTGCCAGATCAGACTGGGCCTGATGCAGCCTTCTGGCTTCCCAGACCCCAGTTGAACCATCCAATCCATGCTAGCATGGAAAGCGGACGCTAAATGATGATGATGATGATGATGATATATATATATATATATATGTATATATATATATATATAATTATTGCTTCAGTTAGATTTCTGTTTATATACTGGGGGTTTTTTTCCTTAAATATTTTAAATTCAAATTTCTGATGAAACATTGTCTTGGAATCTCTTCTGGCAGTCTACCCTTTTGAGAAGAAAATCTTTAAACTGAATTAAGTTCTAAAATCTAAATATATCATCATTTATTATTGTTTAAATACTCTGGATTGCCAATTCAGTCTTCATCTTATTCTAAGGAACTGAACATTACAACTGGGGTATTCTGGATTCTTGTTGGAGAGGTTCTTGTTTATAAACCAACTCACATTTGGCAATACCTGTACTGTAGCTGACTTGACCCATCAACAATGTGGTTGTGTGCTTGAAGGATTAGTTTGTGAATCATTTAATTTACTGTAAATGTGGTGAAACAACTGCTGAGTAAGACACCATATCTAGCATTTTTTTTTAATTTGGAGAAGGCTTTTGATAGGATGCCATGCTCAGTAATCTGGTGGTCATTAAAGAAACTAGGTGTAGACGAATGGCTTGCTAGGGTTGTACAATTTATGTATGTGTGTGCAGTTAGTAAAATGAGTCTGCAATACGTTGAGCAATTAATTTGGCATGAAGACAGGAACACATTTAGGTTCAATCCTCATTCATAGTCTTACAGGCCATCAGAGAGGAGTTCAAGACCTACTATCAATGGGAACTCCTATATGCTGATGATTTGGTTCCTGTAGAAGAATTAGAGATGAAATTCCTGGGTTGGAAACAAAACCTCGAACTTGAGTGGCTTCCCTTTTTTTTTTTTTTCAATGATCCCCAGATGTTGCATTTGTCTTTCCATCATATTGTGAATGAAATTTTAAAAAAAAAAAAAAGAGTGGGGCAAATTTATCTTTTGCTTGTTTCAGTCATTAGACTGCAGCCATGCTAGGGCACCACCCTGAAGAATTTTGAACAAATCACCCCAGTACATTTTTTTTTTCAGCCTGGTACTTATTCTATCAGGGTCACTTTTGCCAAACTGCTAAGTTGAGTGATAACGATGTACTTGTCTGACATTGGAAACATTTGCAAGATTTTCTTGTTGTATGTAACCTAATCTGAAACCCTTGAGGTTCTCTTCTAATTCTAAAAGAAAATAGCAACATCTTTGCACAAATTGGATTTTAGATGCATTTTTACACACTACAGAGTGCAGTACATGCTTGTATTGCACACGTTATCGGCTGGCTCTATCCATGATCTGAAAGAATTTATAGGCTCAACAGGCAAATAATTTCATCTTTAGGTCCAGGTTGAACCACCATTATTATTTTGTGAATAAATTTGGTAGATGCAAGTTGTGTGGGTTTCTTTACATCCTTAGAACTTTATTATCATCATCATTTAACATCCGCTTTCCATGCTAGCATGGGTTGGACGATTTGACTGAGGACTGGCGAACCAGATTCCAATCTGATCTGGCAGAGTTTCTACAGCTGGATGCCCTTCCTAATGCCAACCACTCTGAGAGTGTAGTGGGTGCTATTAGGTGCCACCGGCATGAGGGCCACTTTGGTGGTACTGGCAACAGCCACACTCAAATGGTGCTTTTTATGTGCCACCTGCACAAGAGCCAGTCCAGCGGCACTGGCAATGACCTCGCTCGAATAGCAAAAACAGAAACTAATAGAACAAGTACCAATCTTAAATAATCTCTGGGAACAATTTGATTGACTAAAGAATAAAGTTTTGAAAGTGGTGCTATAGCATGGCCATAGTCTAGCAATCTAACTAATCATTCCCTGTTGTGTAAGTTGTTTGAGAATTATCTGAGTACAAAGAAGACAACTGAGGAATGAAATTTTCCTCAAGTGCATCCATGTAGAAATGTCCAGTTAATGGATTATATGGCATCTATTTTAAACAGTCACAAAATTTCATGTATTCTAAAATTGAAGATTTTGAATGGAATTTCATAATCTATAAAAATGTTTCCACTCACCTGCATGATAACCTGTAGGTGTTGTTCCACATTATTGTCACTTGGTATATTTAAAGAGATGTTAGAGTTGTCTGAGGAGACAAACTCTCCTCCGGCCTCTGTTATGCTGAATATCTCTTTAAATACCTTCACCAGACCATGTGCTCTTGGATTGGCCACTGTTGCATTAGAATCACTACAGCCACATGAAATAGTTTCATCAAAGCTGAACTGGACTGTCGGCCTGCAATGGAATTTATGTTTCAGGTTTTGCTTTTAACCCATTTAAAAGAGTTTGGTTAAAGAGTTATTTTCTTATGTCTCTCAGTTTCTCACTTCTAATATAGATGAAGGCGCATGGCTTAGTGGTCAGGGCAGTGTTTCTATACCATATCTTTCTTGTATTTTTTTCATTGTAGTTCAAGTGGTAAATATCATATATATATATATTATGGTTGTTATATTTTTCGATAACGTAATAGGTTAGATAGGATGATGTCTATATTACAATAACCAATAATATGTTGTGCATGTATAGTAAGTAATATTAAGATCATGAAATTAGCATTAGCCTATCTCACTCTTTCTTGCGGAACCCTAGTGTCCCTGAGGAACTCCAGTTGAGAAATGCTGGGTTAGGGTATTTGGCTCACGATTGTAAGATCAAGAGTTCAATCCCCAGCAGTATGTTGTGTCCCTGAGCAGGTCACTTTATTTCCCATTGCTCCTGTCCACTCAGCTGGAAGAAAGGATTTGTATTTCAAATGACCGGCCCCTTCGCATTCTGTGTCACGCTGAATCTCCTTGAGAACTGCATCAAGGGTACACATGTCCATGGAATGCCCAGCCACTTGCCTGTTAATTATTTGACAAGCAGGCTGTTCTGTTGATACAGGAACACTTGTCATCGTAATTAATAGAGTATCAGTTTGTTTGTTTTTTTTCCTCTCCTTCCACTAAGCCTCTCTACTCCAAGATTTCTAATTTAAATGAAACATACTTTATCCTATTGTTCTCAAATAAGATTTCAGTGGAAATCTTTATCTTTTACTTGCTCCAGTCAGACTGCACCCATGCTGGGTCACCGCCTTGAAAAAATTTTTTGTACAACATATCAACATTAGTACTTTTTTTTTTTAAGCTTGGTAGTTATTCCATCAGTGTGTAAGTTACAAGGGTGTAAACAAACCAACACTGATTACCAAGCAGTTGTGGGGGACAAACACAGACACAAAGGCAATCATACCTATCATCATCACCATCATCATTTAACATCTGTTGTCCATGCTGGCATGGTTTTCTACAGCTGGATACCCTTCCTAACACCAACCACTCCAAGAGTGTAATGTGTGGTTTTATGTGCCATTTGCTTGACACTGGGGTGCTTTTATGTGCCACTAGCATGGGTGCCAATTTGCATAACACCGGTATCTGCCACAACTGGGATTTTGCTTGGCTTGGCTTGATGGGTCTTCTTCTCAAGCATGACATAATGCCAAAGGTCTTGGTCATTGCTTCCGTGAGGCCCAATGGTTGAAAGGTGTTCTTTATATATACACACACAACAGGCTTCTTTCAGTTTCCATCTATTAAGTCCACTCACAAGGCTTTGGCCAACCCAAAACTAGTAGAAGATACTTGCTCAAGGTGCCACGCAGTGGGACTGAACCCAGAACCAGGTTGGGAAACAAGCTTCTTACTAAACACCTGCACCTACAATGCTTATATAATTATTTTTCTTTTCACCTTCAAGGTTATATTGTTTCTGAAACTAATCTAGAAATGTAATTATGTACTAATTATCAGAAAAATTCCTGTTTATAACATCTGTTGTACTTACCAGTTGGTATTCCTGTGTTCTGGTTCTGGTTCCAACCAGTCGTGAATGGTCATCATTGCTGGATCATTTGAAGAGACATCACTGGCAATACTGACCTCAATCTCATCAGCAAAACCACTCGTGCTGTCGCTTGTGTGAAGGTTTCGTTTGCTGTCCGTGCTTTTAGAGTAAGCATGGAGCCATTGGCTTCCTCCTCTATTTAAGATTTGCCTTTGATTGGATACATTTGATATGGAGTTGGCATCTGTGTTATTCCATGCCTGAGCCTTATATGATGGCATTGTGTAATGGGTTGTGTCGTATTCTAATAAAGCCGTGTTCTTCAACAATGTCCCCGTCTGGCATTGGAAGCGTTTGCACTGTTTTCTTTTTGTATATTGGTTATCCCCAGTAAAACTTTTCACTGAGGAATATTGCTTTGGAGGTTTCGCTTCGAGGCACTTCTTCTGAATTAAGTTGCTTTCGTGTTTTTTCATAAAGTGTTTCTTTGCTGTGATGAATTCGTTTCTCTGTGAGTTTGTCTCTTGTTCTCCGTTACAGTTTTCTGTATTGAAATATTCCAAACTTGTAATTTGAGGAATATATGGGGGTACGCTCGTTAACCTGTTGTTGCTAATATCCAGTGTGCGTAGGTGTTTTAGTCTTACTATTTCATAAGGTATGGACTTTATGTGATTGTCGTTAACAATCAGGTGTTCCAGTCGTTTCAGCTGATAGAAGCCGTGAGGTAATTGACTCAATCTGTTGTGACTGACGTTCAGTGATAACAAATTCTTCATTTTTCCTATTGTAAAATTATAGATTTGATTGTTAGAAAGATTCAGGTACATTAAACTCGTGAAGCCATTTGGTACATGCTTAATTTTATTTCCTTGAATGTGAAGTATTCTCAGGTATGGCAGCTGCTGTAGAGATGTTGGCACTTCCGTCAGTTGATTGTAACTCAGGTTCAGATACTTCATCTTCTTTAATTTGTTCATCGATAAACACACAGACATTAAGTTATTGTATGAGACGTTGAGTTCTTGCAAGTTCTTCAAATTATCCAAACAAGGTATTATATAAGTCAATAAGTTTCTACTAAAATTTAAGGATTTAGTGTTGCATAACGAGCATATAACTGGAGGAAGCTGCTCAAAAAGATTCTCTGATAAATCTAATTCTTGCAATTTTTTGAGACTTGCCATTGAATTTGGCAGATTCTGTAAATTGTTTTTATGAATGTCGAATTTGCACAATTTATCTAAATAACTAATTTGATATGGAATGTCTTTGATTTGGTTGTTTGCTATTTTGAGGATTTTGAGTTGTTTTAAGAAAATAATGGCTTGTGGAAAAGAGATGAAATTGTTACTAGTGAGATCCAAATACCGCAGTTGGCGGCAGTATGTTATTTCTCTGGGGATGGTCATTAGTCTGTTTTTCTGTAATTGCAAAACACTTAATGATGCTAACATGGCAATGTCACTTGGTAGATATTCCAGAAAGTTCTCTTGTAAAATTAATACTTTGATTGCTGGATACCTGAACACACTGGATGGTATTGCAACTAATCGATGCCTTCGTAAGTCAAGCTCCAAATTACCATTTAGATTATATCTCAGTTGATACCTGATAGAATCCATGTTAATATATAAAATATCAGCTTGTTATAACGTAATGGTACTTGATAAAAGAAGCATTTTCAAATGCCCTGAGGTGAAACAAAAAAATTGTTTGCTCTTCTCAAAATATAAACAAAATAGTGAAAACCAGTCCTACAAAGAAAACTGAAGGAAGCAAATGAGATCTTTTTGTGGGGAGACCCTCAAGAAACGAACTGTTACGTCAAGGGAAAAGCAAAGAAGTGACAAGAAGAATTTCTGTTATGGTGAACAGGATTGTATAAGTGTAAGACAAGATTACGACTGTACACTGTGACTTGTCTGTTTTATCATCTCTTGGTACTTGTGTTGTTGATTCCAAATCAGAATGAAATACTTTAGAATAATTTTTAAAGAATATGTTCCTCAATAACTTTGTTTGATTCACATAGCAATATAAAATGTGTTGTCTCTGGCTAACTTCAGAGTTAATTCCACATTTCTGACGAAAGGTTACAATTACAGTAAATCTTTTTATGCCTGTTCATCTCCTCATTTTTCATTCCAACTTAAACATGAACTTCCCTGTATTCCATAACTTACAATAGTATCCATTATTTCACTGGCAGGTATTATATTTTATTTGGGTCCATATCTAAATTACTAAAACATTATTCAGAAATTTTAATAGGTTTGTTTTAAATAGAGGCACTTACTAAAAAGAAAAATATTGTGAAAACCACAGAAAAACTGGTATTTTGACTACAAAGCATTCATGTCAATTGATTTTAAGATTTTAGAAACTGTTTGTTGTATTGTGTATTTTAGTACTTTGCATTTAGTAAATATTAAAAGAAATAGTCAAACTATTTGGAGACCATTTCTCTATTTTAGTATCATATTGTCAGTTGTAAAGTTTTGCTTGAAAGCTTCATCTTCATTATAATTCCTTGATAAAATTTTTTTTTTAGAATTCTGAAATTGGTTATTGAGATTCTTAAATTTTCATCATTGGTATTAATATTGTTGTATATTTAATAAATTATTATAATTCAGTGTTTCAGGTCACGTATTAGAGACATTCTTACAAAAAAAATTTTAAATAAAACATAATTTTTTCTCTTCATTTCAACTGAATAAAGTAAAACCGATTATTACAGCACAAACTCATCTTTGACATTTGATATTTATCTTCCGTGGACTTGTTGTGGATAATCTATTGTTTCTTTAACATTTGAAAATATGAAATCAACAATGTGTGTGTGTGTGTTGGATGTGTGTGTGCAAAAACCATACGTTCTTACCTCATTCAACTGGTTATTTACTACTCTCAGCATCTGAAAGCCTCCGTCTCTGACAACATTTTTAACTTTAATTCATATCTTGCATTTTGTTTTCTCTTGTACTTTTTAAATTCCTATTTCAACTACATTTCGACTCTCCGTTTATCTGTGTTCCAACTGTTTGCAGTCTCCATGACAATGTCAGCTGAACAATTTGCCAACCAACTTTCCCAGCTTGTTCTGTTTATTTAATCTCACCAGCAAAATAGAAAAAACAAAGCCTCAAATAGGATTACTTGTAATGATCTCCTTACAAAAATGACTCTTATTTACTGGTTCCAGGCTTGTTTGTTTTGACTCACCAAGTGAGAATGGATTTTTTACTACCTCCACACTATTATATTTAACGGATGTAATTTTATTATTGACTTAGGAGAGTTAATAATATCTTTATTGCCCCTTTTTACTGATTTGCCCTTGTAATATTGGTTTCCCTTCGACCCTATCTGACTTCAAAAAAAAAAAAAAAACCAAGGCGGCGAGCTGGCAGAAACGTTAGCACGCTGGGCGAAATGCGTAGCCGTATTTCGTCTGGTGTTACATTCTGAGTTCAAATTCCACCGAGGTCGACTTTGCCTTTCATCCTTTCGGGGTCGATAAATTAAGTACCAGTTACACACTGGAGTCGATGTAATCAACTTAATACTTTTGTCTGTCCTTGTTTGTCCCCTCTGTGTTTAGCCTCTTTGTGGGCAATAAAGAAACAAATATTGGTTTTACATCAAATTTAGCCCCTTAAAAACAATAAACATACTTGTTTCAAATGCTTGACAAAATCTTTTTTTTATTATTTTAGATTCAGATTAATTTATAAAATTATTTCTTCACACGAAATTTTAATTTTTTTTATCTTCTAGATTGCAAGAAGCAATCTCGTATGGCCAGTCTCTCTAAAGAAAGAGATACCATTCAAATTGCTATCAGAGCCTACAAATCAATGTTTGAAACCACAGAACAGCTTATAAATGAATTAAAAAGTAAGTATGCCTTTGTATATAACTGCTAATAACAACTTTCATTTTATTAAATCTCAGAGGAATGTGTCATTCTTTGGGAGGTGGAGTAACATCTTAGATTTCCATTTTTTATGTTATTTCAAGTTCATCATTTATTAATGAATTTCTTGTGATTTAATTTACTCTCAATTAAAGAAGTGAATGTCTTAATGGCATTTGATTGTAGAGATTTTGAATCAAAGGTTTGGATCTGGCATTGTGTTCATTTTCCAACCACTTCGTTCTGGACCTGATATCAAAGTGTACCATTAGAAATGTTGTGAAGGCGGCAAGCTGGCAGAAGCGTTAGCATGCCAGGTGAAATACTTAGTGGTATTTCGTCTGCTGTTATGTTCTGAGTTTAAATTTCACCGAGGTCGACTTTGCTTTTCATCCTTTCAGGGTCGATAAATTAAGTACCAGTTACACACTGGGGTCGATGTAATCGACTTAGTCCCATTGTCTGTCCTTGTTTGTCCCCTCTGTGTTTAGCCCCTTGTGGGTAATAAAGAAATAAGAAATGTTGTGAACCACTGATGGATTCACTGGGAACCTCTAACATTGCTTAGTATTCACAAATTGTGATACAAACGTGGTGTCCTGTGTAGCAGGAAGCATGTGTTGGAGTTTTCGAAGCATAGTTGAATAAGATATTTCCTATCCTGGATAGCAATGCTAGTCAGCTGCAAGCTTTTATCAAACTGCTACAACAAATCACAAAGAGTCAGCAATTATAGTCCATCTTGCTCCACAATTATCTACACAGATTTAGCTGTACCTCCATGTAACACTTATTAACAGCTAAATGCACTGGAAAGGGAAATTGTTCCAAATGTCATGGTCTCAAATAACAAAATTGGCACCCCGTTGGTTACAAAGGGTTCCAGTTGACTTAATCAGCAGAATAATAGCATGCTCCTAAAATTAACATTCAAGTGGCTGAGCCACATTCTATCAGCTAGAAAGACTAGAATAATATCCTTTGGTTTAAAAGAGTAAACCATAGAAATTACCAGGAATATTTCCAAGATTAGAAGCTTCCTCCTCAGAATGCTGAAAAGAGATCATCTTTAGTTATCAAATAAACTACCATATTCTGTTGTACACGGTCTTTTGTCTTCTACTTGTTTCAGTCATTTTGACAGTGGCCATGCTGGAGCACCGCCTTTAGTTGAGCAAATCGACCCCAGGACTTATTCTTTGTAAGCCTAGTACTTATTCTATTGGTGGTCTCTTTTGCTGAAACACACCAACATCGGTTGTCAGGCGATGTTGGGGGGACAAACACACACATATATACATACGCAAGCTTCTTTCAGTTTCCATCTACCAAATCCACTTACAGGGCTTTGGTCGGCCCAAAGCTATAGTAGAAGACACTTTCCCAAGGTGCCACGCAGTGGGACTGAGCCTGGAATCATGTGGTTGGGAAGCAAGCTACTTACCACACAGCCACTCCTGCGCCCTATGTATGTATAATGAGCTCCTTTCAGTTTCTGCTTACCAAATCCACTCGCAAGGCTTTGGTTGGCTTGGGGCCATGGTAGAAGACACTTTCCCAAGGTGCCACGCAGTGGGACTGAACCTGGAACCATGTAGTTCATAAGCAAGCTACTTACCACACAGCCACTCCTACGCCTATTGAACAAATATATAGGCAGAATCTACAATCAGCTAATGACAATCATAAAAGCTTTTATATTACAACAGTCTTCGTCCAGATGTTTATTCCTTACCTAAAATTGATACGAGTTCTTGATCATCATCGTTTAACGTCTGTTTTCCGCGCTAGCATGGGTTGGACAGTTCGACCGGGGTCTGGGAAGCCAGGGGCTACACCAGGCTCCAGTCTTGATCTGGCAGTGTTTCTACAGCTGGATGCCCTTCCTAACGCCAACCACTCCACGAGTGTAGTGGGTGCTTTTTACGTGCCAGGGGAGTCTGGCATCAGCCACGATAGGTTGGTGCTTTGAAATGTGCCACCAGCACGGACGCCAGTCAGGGCGGCACTGGCATTGGTCAGGCGGCGCTGGAATATATTAAATCTCACCTGGTACAGTTTCTCCCTTCTGTATCTAATCATTGTCCAGCAAATTACTGATTCAAAGCTCCAACCAACCAAAAGACCATGGAATCACCATTGAGTGAAATTATTTTCCTTTTGTTTATTACTTAAAAATATCTCGTTTATTTGTGTATAATTGTGATGGTATCTCTTGTGTCCAGTCTCCAACCATGAAGCCAGCCACTTAGAACAGCAGCTACGCATGGAGTTGAAGAAGCAGAACATTCCGCTCGTACAACTTCAGTCAATTGAGCAAATTGATAATCTTCTTCAGACAAGAATGAAAGAACGAGATGAACTGCTCAGCAGGCCACGCCGACTCTGTGGCCTGGCACAAACGCCTAGTGATCCGGAGATATTGGGAAAAGTGAGTTCAACTATTTTTACTTTAATACGTTCAAAACTAAAGCAGTTAGTGTTATTATCCAATAAATTCTTTTCTTTATAGACCAGAAGAGTATTTATATTTACTCCATAAGAAGCATGGGGCCAGTTTTTCTGGATGGGACACTGACCCATCGCAGGATTGCTCATTTCTACAAGCTGAAATGAAGTGTTTTGCTCAAGAACACAACACCTGACCCCATCCAGGAATCAAAACTACAATCTTACAATCATGAGTACTTCAATAATCACTGCACTATACTATAATATTGCATTGTGGAGGCACATGGCCTAGTGGTTAGAGTAGCAGACTCGTGGTCGAAGGATCGTGGGTTCAAATCTCAACCAGATGATGTGTGTGTTTATGAGCAAAGCACCTAAGCTCCACGTGGCTCCAGCAGAAGGTAATGGTGAACTTCTGCTGACTCTTTCGCCACAACTTTCTCTCACTCTTTCCTCCTGCATCTTGCAACTCACCTGCGACCCGTCCAGGTGGGGAACCTATACGCCAAGAAACTGGCCCTTATGAGCCAGGCATGGCTCGAGAAGGAACAAACAAACAAACAAACAACATAATATTGCATTATACTAAGACAAAGACATAACACTCATTCAGTACAATGTCCTGTAGAAGCCTTTCATGAAACTGTTTACCTTAATAACAACAACAACACAGTCTCCAATTTCCTATTTTTCCTTTATTCTATGTAAAAACCTTCAAAGGAAGTGTTAAAATACAAGTTACAAAAAAAAAAAATTAGGATTTCTGACTATTAAGGCCCAACTAATGAGATCACTCTTATTTCTAATATCCATCACATTATAATTTTATATTAGTCATTCAGGTAACTCTTAATTGATAATCTAATGATATTATATCTGGGGTTTTTTTTCCCAGATTAATCTAGTTTTTAAACAAATTTCAATGTCTTTCATAAATGGAGCAAATGTTTTGCTTTTGCTCGACATTCTCAGCTGTGAAATAAAGCTGCTCTGTATGTTTATAGGACAGAGTAACCGAGTCACTCAGAGCATTGTGTCGTGTTAGTCCATGGTTTCTAATTTGACATCTTACTCTCACGAGTTCATCCTTTTATTTCTATCAATTCTTTTGGCAGATCGGTCAGCTTGCAGAACTTCAAGACCATGATATAGCTCGTGTCCTCTCATGGCACATGTCAGCTGATATGGACTGTGTTGTAACTACAACCACTAAAAAGGTATGTTCCACACTTTGTTTCCGTCCTCACTTATTTGATGCAATGGTTTCTAACCTTTATCTGCTTATATCTTTACAAGTTATGAAAGAAATAGTTTACTCTGTTTAGCACTTCATCATTAGCCCTTTAGCATTTAAACTGGTCATATCTGGCCCAAATATTCTTCCTTTTTCATTTTTCAAAGTGGCCGGATCTGGCCTTTCACACCTACCCCACAATGTCATTCTAAAAATTGAAAAAATCAATTGTCTAAATCTTGAAGCTACATGATTAATGCATGATCAATTCAAAACAGTGTGAATAAATAAGTATTACATCTGACAGAATAATCTGTATGCTAAAGAAGGGTTAATTGTTTAGCATCCATTTTTCAATACTGGTGATTAAGGAATGTCTTTATCTCTCCTGAGTATAACAGCTCTCTCTCTCTCTCTCTCTCTCTCTCTCTCTCTCTGTTCTCAAGTTTGTTTCCCAGAAGACTGCTTGTGTCTGCCTACCACAACCACAAAATTACCAACTCTATGTGGTCTTCTATCTCCATTCTACCACCACTGGCCCTAAATAATTAACCACTTTGCCCATTTGTTTAGGCCAGACATTGCACCAAAGAAAGCTGCACACATCTGCCTGGAATTAAATTGCATACTTCTCTATAAAATAATGGCTTTTATTCATCTCCTCAGGCTTCTACACCTACTTTCAACAAACATCTTTTATTTCCGCACATACACTTAGGATCTGACTACACAACCTTTTGTCTTTTGCATAAAAAAAAAATAGTTTTGAGACTCATTTTCCCGCATGTCAGTCATTTGTTTTTCCTAATCACCTTTTCTAATTTACTCACTTAACTCCCCTTATTTTGTTAAATCTTCTCCATCCCTATTTTAACCACCTTTTTCAAAGGGATCCACCATCAGTTGTCAATAACCATTTCCATCTGCCATGTTAATTCCAAGCTCACCCATACCTTGAGATCCAATAACTTGATCTTTCCTTATTGTTTGTCTCAACAGGCCAAAGAAATCTACAACCAAACCAGTGGCAAACAGCAAGTGTTACCATTAGATTCTATTTATAAGAAAACCCTTCCAGAATGGGACAAGTAAGTATTAATAGCTTTTCTAAGTTTGTTTCAAGAGAGTAATCTCAAGTTCAATTCCAGGCAGTGACCTGGATAATAATAATGATGATAATAATAATAACAATAATAATAATAATAATAATAATAACATCGAAAAATACCTTAGGAATGAGAGCACAGGTTTGAAATTTCCCCAAGACACCTGATGAAGGCTGGAGGGTATATCAGCTGTGTGGTGTCAGTGTCCATGCACGACAGAGTGTAAGCGCCCTGAGAGAAATGTTGGGCATTAGAAGCTTCGGATGCAGCGTGCAGGAGAGATGATTGCATTGGTATGGTCATGTACTAAGGATGGATGAGGAGAGATGTGTGAAGAAGTGCCATTCCCAAACTGTTGAAGGAATCCAGGGTAGAGGTAGACCCAGGAAGACGTGGGACAAGGTGGTCAAGCATGACCTTTGTACATTGAACCTCACAGAGGCTATGACGAAAGACCAAGACCTCTGGAGATATGCTGTGACTTTGAAGACCTGGCAAATGAAGTGAGTTCATGGCTCGCAGGATGGCCTGCTGTGCTAACCTTGGATCGTAGAGTGACCCGCTGTTCTTGAGAAGACCTATTGAGTCAATTACATCAACATCAAAATAAAAATTCAAATGGGAATTGTAGTTGTAACCCGTGCCAGTGACACGTAAAAAGCACCATCCAAACGTGGCAGATGCCAGCGCTGCCTGACTGGCGTCTGTGTCGGTGGCATGTAAAAGCACCAACTGATTGTGGCCGTTTGCCAGCCTGCTCTGGCCCCTATGCCGGTGGTACGTAAAATACACCCACTACACTCACGGAGTGGTTGGCATTAGGAAGGGCATCCAGCTGTAGAAACACTGCCAAATCAGACTAGAGCCTGGTGCAGCCTCTATGGTTTCCAGACCCCGGTCAAACCGTCCAACCCATGCTAGCATGGAAAACAGACATTAAATGATGATGAAGATGAGGACAAATATCCGTCAAATGTACATAATTCCTCATCTCTTAAATATAATATCTGATGATGATTTGAAATTAGACACATCCAAAACTAGGTTCCTACCAAAGTACAAAAACTTGAGATTTCTTTAGATTTCTGAGAAATTATTTCATAATTTACAACATTCCATTCCGCAACTGTTTCTAGAATCAAAATTCAAATGAATGGAAACCCACTAGTGCCATATTTTAATGAGGCACCTAAATATTATACTATTTAGCTAAGATTTTAAAGCCCTTTCTTCAAACTACTGATTTCATCAAAAGATTCAAAATTCTGCTCAAAGGTCATTTTTAAGTCTTTCTCTAAATTTCTCTTTGTTTCTTCTCACTTAACCAACCTTTACATACACCTGTGTGTGTATATATCTTCAAAAACTTTTCTGTTGATATCAAAACTACAGATTCTGTAATACATGTGGTTTGCACCGAGAATGTTACCCTTCGAGGCACAAGTCCAGGCAAGGTTGTTTATGGAAGACCAGAAATCGTCCATGCATACCAGCCTCCCCTTCCCACCAGTGTTATCCAAGAGAAAGGCAGAGGGGCCAATACAGCTTGGCACCAGTAATGTTGCAATTCATTTCTACAGCTGAGGGAACTGGAGCAACGTGAAATAAAGTGTCTTGCTCAAGAACACAACACACAGCCTGGTCTTGGAATCGAACTCACAACCTCATGATTGTGAGCCCAGCGCTCTAACCACTGAGCCAAACCAACAAACAGTATGAAATAGGTGGACTCTGAACCAACCTTCACTCCGTACATCGTTTCCTAGCATATAACCAAACAGCCTTTTCACAAATTTCTTGCCCTTGTCTGTAAGCTCATCTCTGCTGCCTAACCTAACTAAACCCTCTACTCCACTCTGAAATATATGAAACATAATCATCATCATCATCACCATCATTTAACGTCCGTTTTCCATGCTGGCATGGGTTGGCTGGTTTGACAGGAGCTGGCAAGGCCAGGGGCCACACCAGATTCCATTGTCTGCTCTGGCATGGTCTCTATGATTGAATACCCTTCCTAATTGCTTTTTATGTGGCACCAGCATGGATGCTTTCTTACATAGCTCTGGCGTGGGTGTTAGTACACGTAGAGATTCCACTTCCCCATCACTCTCATCTTGATACCAGCCAAAAAGACCTCCAAATTATTTTGGTTTAAAGTCTCTCTCTCTCCTCCACTCATTATTCCCTCTCAACTTCTCCAACCACCTACAACTCATTAATCCTAACCCTCCACCACCATGTGAACAACCCAGTGCCTGCAACCTCAGGGTCACACCATTACTGAAAGTCTGTCTTGGCAGTCTCACATTTAAAACCCAACTAACATTACATTGCTGGCCTTCTTTAGGTCCTACTCCGTCTACCTAACCTCATTAGCTACTAACCCTTTACAAAATTCAAGTGAGACTCCAGTGGAATACTGCTCCCACATCTGGGACTGTGCTACTGCTAGACATAGACACCTTGTCTGAAAATTTCTCTAAGAATTAAGACAGTATGTGAAGACAATATATATTGTTACTTTCAATTCAGAAACTGTTTTTTTTTTTTTTTATGCTCGTTTCAGACTTCTACCTCATGAAAAATTCCGACCTCAATGGAAACCTCCTGGGAATCCAGTCTATGCAAGGAAACTTCTTAAATTCAGTCACCAAGAAGAAAAATGTAAATTGGGTGAGTGAAATTACTTAAGAAATAAGTCTTGTTTTTATTTCATTGGCAATGAGCTGCTGCAGTAGATGCTACTTTAATTTATCCTGGTTGAGTAGACCAATGCTCCATAACCTTTTTTCACTTGTGGTACACTTATATTCTTTTCAAAATTTGGTGGCACACCTGAACTAAAAATATGGCAGCACGTAAAAAGTACCATCTCAACGTGGGTGATGCCAGGCCCATCTGACTGGCTCCCATTCCATGGCACATAAAAAGCTCCATCCAAATGTGGCCGATGCCAATACCCACTGCTTGGCTCTCGTGCCTGTGGCACATAAAAAGCACCAACCAAACGTGCCCGATGCCAGTACCCCTTGACTTGCTCCTGTGTTGGTGGCATGTAAAAAGTACCATCCGAATATGGATGATGCCAAGCCTGCCTGACTGGCTCCCATGCTGGTGGCACATAAAAAGCACCCACTACACTCTGAGAGTGGTTGGTGTCAGGAAGGGCATCCAGCTGTAGAAACATTACCAGATCAGACTGGAGCCTGATGCAGCTTCTAGCTCTCCACACCTCAGTCAAACCGTCCAACCCATGCCAGCATGGAAAGCGGACGTTAAACAATGATGATGAAAAGTATAGAAGAAAAAATTATATTCAGGTTACACTGTGGCACACCATTTGCAGAGCACTGGTTTAGACATCCCAGTAAATCCTGTTTTATTAGCAAAATATTAAACAAAAGCCCATTAGTAGTAATATCTCTGCAAAATATTCCCTATGTTCAATAACTCATCCAATTCAGCTATATATCCTTTTTTAGATTATTGGATTATCTTATAATCCCTCTGTGCCTTTTTATGGCACCAGCACCAGTGAGTTTGCCATGCAGCCCAAAAGATTACAAACCCCAGAGGGAGTGGGGGTTAGCTGTATGCTAGGACAGGAGTGGGTAAACGATGAGGGAAGAGGGCCAAACAGGTTGTTGATGAAGAGGATCTGCAGTTGGTTGGTCAGATTTAGAAGAGGGGCTGAGAATGTTTTAGTGGGAGCTCTGAGAAGATGAATAGTGGTGATGAGGTGTGCAGCAGGTGAGCCCTGAAGGTAGGAGGTGAGTGGGGACAGAGGAGCTAGGAGTGTGGTGACGGGAAGGGAGGTAGGGTTGTTGAAGAGGGTGATGTAGGGAGTGGTGGGAAATGACTAGTGATGTAGGAGTTGGGGGTGGTGGGGGGAGGGGTAAGAAGAGAGCAACAGCAGGGTAATAATGGTAAATCAGGTGACAGAGGGAGATGAAGAAAGAAACGGCATGCGGTTGAGTAGACTGCAGGCATTTGAAGAGAGAGAGAGAGAAGCAGTCATAATGCACACGAGATATAATCTGATGGTTCAATGGCAGTGGCAAAGAGAGAATCTTTTATGTATGAAGAATGGGCAACAAGTGAAATGTTTCCCGGTAGCAAGAAAAAGGGAAGTGGCAACTGGGTAGAGGTGCAGTGAGAGAGATGATAGCAGAGGGATTGATATTGAGAGGTGATTGGATGAGGTGCCCATGTGTGTTTATGTGTGTCCACATCATTATTTAACTCCCACCTTCCATGCTGGCATAGATTGGACAGTTTGACTGGATCTGATAAGTTCAAGAGTTGCATCGTGATTGTCATCTGTTATGGTATGGGTTCTACAGCTGGATGCCCTTCCTTATGTCAACCACTTAACAAAATGTACTGGGTGCTTTTTACGTGGCACCAAATAAGTTGTGAAACAAAGAACCCTCAATTGAGGGCTAAAGTATTGAGGGAGATGGCTTTGTACCAGTTGAGAGCTCCTTGTATCTTATAATATAATAATGAAATTACTGTATACAGTGCTCAGGTGCACCACAACTTGTCAAAAGTGCATATAAAGCATAAGAAGTAATGTACAAATGTCTGGGAAGTGAACAGTGTATGAGTCAGATACATGCTTGTGTGTGTATGGAGGGGAGAATATCAGGAAGAATGGAAGTTTTGAAGGATGCAGTGCTCCAACAACTAACAACTGATGCCGGCAGTTTGTTCCATGCTTCAGCAACTCTTAGCATGAAAAAATGTTTCCGAAAGTCATGGGAGCTGTGCTGTTTTCTGACTTTGTAAACATGTCCATGGGTGTTAGATGGGTGGAGTTTGAAAAGGTGCTCGGAATTATTGTTTGTAAGATGGTTAATAATTTTATGGGTGTCTGCCAAGTCAGCTGCCAGACGTCGGAGTTTCAATGTATCCATGCCCAGAGAAGTAAGGCGTTCAGAATATGGCAAATGCCTGATGGAGGGTATTCTCTTGGTTGCATGTCACTGTAAGGATGTAAAGTGGTCCCTAAAGAAGAGGGGGAGTGTGTGATGATTTCAGGCAAGGTAATGAGAGGAACACGTTTATAGTTGTGAGAGGGTGGTAGTGGGGAGAGAGAGGGGTCAAAATACATTCCTTGAACCCATCTTTGTTCATATTTGAATTAATTGTTCTGTTTTGTGTTTTTGTTCAGTGTTTGGAATGCTGTTGGGAGATACAATGTTCTTGGATTCTTTAGACTATGCGAATTCCTACAGACAAGAGGTGAGTCTTTTATAAAATTACAAGAATTTTTAACCCTCTTCTAATTATTTGGCTGTTGAGACAGTTTAACTGTCTTTGTTATAATACGAAAAATCTCACACTTGAAGAACTTTGCTATATAATAAAAGATGGAAGTTGCATAGAATTAATTTTGCCTTTTTTTGTGTATTCATCCCTTGTTTCTGTTTCCTTCTTAGGTTGTGAAGTTTGCCCATTGCCCAACCATTTTGACAAGAGATGGAGATCGTATCCGCAGTAATGGCAAATTTGGAGGATTAATGAATAAAGCATTGCCTTTAGATAAGCTACGTGGAGCAGTGTTTGGTGAACCCCTACCAGTTGCTTACCATGCAATCTGCACACAAATTGGTGAGTTTATACAGTTGTCTCCCAACAATAACACCATGGTGATGCTAATTACTTTAATTATAAATGACTTTCATTGTATTTTTTGAATTGAGTTATTCTGCATTGAAACTGATGCAAACATTGTAAGGTTTTGGAAGTTGAACCTTTGTGGCTGTCCCACTATTATATACGACTAGTTCCTGTGGAGGGCCCTTCATTAGGCCTTGGGCACAACAATGACACTTCATGCATTGCGTACATCATCATCATCATCATCATCATCGTTTAACATCCGCTTTCCATGCTGGCATGGGTCGGATGATTTGACTGAAGACTGGCAAGCCAGTAGGCTACACCAGACTCCAATCTGATCTGGCAGAGTTTCTACAGCTGGTTGCCCTTCCTAACGCCAACCACTCCAAGAATGTAGTGGGTGCTTTTACGTGCCACCGGCACAGGGGCCAGTCAGGCAGTACTGGCAATGGTCATGCTCAAATGGTGCTTTTTATGTGCCACCTGCACAGGAGCCAGTCCAGCGGCACTGGCAACAACCTCGCTTGAATGATTTTTCCCATGCCACCAGCTCAAGTGCCAATGAGGTGACATAGGTAACGATCATGCTCAAATGGTGCTTTTTACGTGCCATCGGCACGGAGGCCAACTTGTTGCTCTGGCAAAGATCACACTCATATGGTGCTCTTAGCACTCCACCAGCACGGATGCCAGTCATCGAATTTGATTATATTTTATTAAACTTGACCAATATTTATCAAGCAATGAACAATTTTCATCCAAACAATGATATAATTTGTCGACTTGGAACTTATTGCAAAGCTGCATGATAAACAACGGTACCACCACCACCACCACCTCTGCCATACACCATTCAGCCTTTTTGTGAGGGTAATAGTGTGAGCTGCAGTTGTGATAGAGGTGGAGGCGGCAGTGAAGATGGTGGTGGTGGTCGTAGCTGAGGCGGTCAGGGATGATGGTGATAGGAAGCAATGTGAAAGACAATGGTGATGGTGGTGAAGGGGAAGGTGGTGATGTCTATTGAAACTTTTGTCTTGCTATTACAGATACACTCCATAACTACCGGGCTGCTGTGAAGAAGCGCCAGAACTCTGAGACTGATTTAGTTGAACAGCAAAGAGCAATGAACAATCCTGAGATGAAGATGAAGATGAAGGAATGTTCGGAAGCAGAAGAAAGACTACGAGTCATTGAACAGAAATTAGGTTAGTCACGTAACATTCACAACAACAACAACAACAATTGTTATTCTGTTGTAATTAAAAAATATATCAAACGTATCAGAATGGTTGGCATTAGGAAGGGCATCCAGCCATTGAAACGATGCCAAATCAAGCTGGAGTCTGATGCAGCCTTCCAGCTTTGCCAACCCTGGTCAAACCATCCAACTCCAGCCATCATGGACGATGGGCACTAAATGATGAGGATGATGATGATTGTTGACACCACAAACTACTTTTGAACTCTGGACTAAAACTCATCATCATCATCATCATCATACGTCCGCTTTCCATGCTAGCATGGGTTGGACGATTTGACTGAGGTCTGGGGAACCAGATGGCTGCACCAGACTCCAATCTTGATCTGGAAGAGTTTCTACAGCTGGATGCCCTTCATAACGCCAACCACTCGGAGAGTGTAGTGGGTGCTTTTATGTGCCACCGGCACGAGGGCCAATCAGGCAGTATTGGCAACGGCTTTGTCACAAAGCCAGCAATTTCAGCAGGTGGTGGGCGGGAGTGGGGTGCTGATCAATTACATCAGTCTCGTTATTCGACTGGTACTTATTTTATTGATGCTGAAAAGATGAAAGGCTGCATTGACCTCAGTGAAATCTGAACTCAACATTATGTTGATATGCATTTTGCCCAACATGCTAACCACTCTGCCAAGCTCACTGCCTTAGATTATTGCAAATATTGGCTCAAGGCCAGCAGGTTCGGGGAAGGGGTTAAATCGATTACATCAACCCCAGTGCTCAACTGGTACTTAATTTATTGACCCCGAAAGGATGAAAGGCAAAGTCAACCTCAGTGAAATTTGGACCCCAGAATGTAAAGACGGACAAAATGCTGCCAAGAATTTTCCCCAGCCTGCTAATGATTCTGTCAGCTCTCCGCCTTCACTCTGATCTAAATACTGCAATACATTTCTTGCAGCCATTGCTGATCCTTAGTTCTAAAATGAGTTACTGTTGACCAAGGGAAAGATTAGGGCACAATGCCTCCTATTTATTGATGAAAGGGTTAATCCATATTTTCTTAAAGTGCATTTCGAGACAAGAGAAGCCCAACTAGAAATGAAGAAAATGAGTTGGTGGGCTTCATTCATTGCTTTTGGGAATCAATATTAATGTTTGTGGGTGGGGTATAATTTCTCATTAAAAAATATTCCTAAATCAAAGTTGGTTGTTATAAACAATCAGTTGTTGTTTAAACCAAGCCGTGTCTGGCCCAAATGTTCTACTTGTTTTTATGTTCAGACTGGCCAGATCCAGCCTCTCACACCTACCATACCATGTCATTCTAAAAGTAAGCAGTCACGTCATTGAAATCTTAAAGCTACAAGATAATGCATGATTAATTTAAAGCAATATAAATAAATAAGCATTACATTTGATAGAATAATCTGAATCATCATCTTTTAATGTCTGTTTTCCATGCTAGCATGGGTTGGACAGTTCAACCGGGGATCTGGGAAGCCAGAAGGCTGCACCAGGCTCCAGTCTGATCTGGCAGAGTTTCTACAGCTGGATGCCCTTCCTAATGCCAACCACTCTGTGAGTGTAGTGGGTGCTTTTTACATGCCAGGCAAGGCTGGCAGCAGCCACGATCGATTGGTGTTTTTTACGTGCCACTGGCACAGAAGCCAGTCAATGCTAAAGTTAATTAGGTTCTGTGAAATACTTGTATTCTTGCTTTCGTTGGATGAAACCATAATTACTTTAAAAACTATTAATTAATCTTAACAGTTATTTCATTCCTTTATGAATTAATATTATTATTTCTGTTGTCATTTTTTTTTCAGGTATGTGCCTTGCTCAGTCACAATCGTCAGGAATGACTTCAAAAGGAAAATTATACGAACACTATGAGACTCCAGTGAGCACCAAAAAGCCTCGTTTGTCAACATCCTCAATTCCTTTCAGTGTCGATACTGGTAATGTTGAAATGTCATCTCCTGCTTTGAACGGCACCGGAGCTGGTAAATCCCACAATATTATGAATAACAGTGGAATGGCAAGCAACTCGGGGGCAGCGGGTGTCTCGACGCCGACCAACAATAACTTTGCTCCCACGCGACAGAGCAAACGCATTGCTTCCATGACACCAGTCACCTCAGATGATGGTAGAAAGAGGTTGCGTAAGACCTGAGCCGCTCCTTCTTCATATTCTCCTCACCATTATCAACCAACCATCATTGGATTCCCTTTTTCTTAGATCAAATCTGAATAGTTTCATACACACCTCACACACAAGACTCTGGAACTGCCTTTCTTCCCCCATCACCTCTCTTTAATTTTTATTTCTTTCTATTTTACTACATCCCAACACACACACACACACACATATATACACATATACACACATACACATTCAGACACACAAATCAACTTTATTTTATTTTCCCAAGACTATTTTTGACTGGTAACTGTTAAGTACTTGGGCCCTGTTTTTGAATTTAATTACCTACATCACTCCCTCACTTTTAGTAAAGTTATTTACTGCAGTTTTGTTGTCTTTCTTTCTTTCGTCTCTCCTTCTCCCTACCTCTCTCTCTCTCTCTCTCTTTCTCATGTAATATAAACATCAGATTCTAAACTTTTCACTGTTAAGGTAAGAAAATATCTGTTTCTTTTTATTACGTCTACTTATTTCAGTTATTTCAAATTTATTGTCCATTGTTGTGCCAAGGAGAAGTTGACCCCTTTTCTGCATTTTAATATCACCCACACTTAAAAAGCTATCCTCACAATTTGTGTGCAAGGTTTCCTTTTTTCCTTTGTTTTGTTTTGTTTTTTTGTTCAGTTTTTTTTTTTTTTTTTCCATTCCACAAACCATTTTTTTGCCATGTATTAGTTCCTTATGGAACCAAGTATTGTAAATACAGCTTTTCAGACTATTTCGATTTGACTTGTTAATTTGTTTCATTCATTATTCAACATGACATCAATCATCAACAGCCTTTATTCACCTTTCTCAATCTACATGTGATAGACTTACAAGATTCAGCTCCGTATTCAACGGAGTCTGTTACTTAACAAACTTCATACAGTATTTTGACATCCACATTTTTAGTGCATAACAAACACTAAGATAATCATAAAAAATAAACTGGTATTTGTAAAAAAAATAAAAAATAAAATTTTCAGTTTAATACCTGACAGATGTAAACTCATTTATTTTCTTTCATATAAAATATGATAGTTAAAGAAATAGCTCTGAAGATGCCTTTTGAATTTGATAAGTTGTTTTCGATAAAAAGCTAAATTTTGAACAATTTAGAAATTATTTTTCTTTGGAGTAAAGATTGTTTTGCCAACATAACATGGCAGTCCTGGTTCAGGACGAATGTGGAGGCACAATGGCCAAGTGGTTAGGGCAGTAGACTCGCGGTCGGAGGATCGCGGTTTCGTGTGTATTTATTGAGCGAAAACATCAAAAGCTCCACGAGGCTCCGGCAGGGGGTGGTGGCAGCCTCTGTTGTATAAAAAAATACCGTCCAACCCATACTAGCATGGAAAACGGACGTTAAGCAATGATGATGATGATGTTGCTGTAATTTAGCCCCAGAAGACATTGTCTCCAGCTGGCTATACAACAGCTGGAGACAATGTCTCCTGGGGCTAAATTACAGCAACATTCGTCCTAAACCAGGACTGCCATGTTAAATTCGCAAAACAATCTTTACTCCAAAGTACTGTTACTGAATATCTCTTGTTTTGAGATTTACAAATAGTAATTTTCTGGTTTTTCTTTTTGTTTTCCACTTCTTTTCTTCCCATTAATTGTAATGTTCTAGTTTTCTTAATCAGCTTGAATTAAAAATTGAAACATCCTGTCATTCTAGTTAAGTTTCTCTTTCAAAAAGTCATCAACATAGTCTAACTGAATTCTGTATGAAAGCTTTCTTGTATCCTTTTGCCACAAGACGTATCTGAATGAAAGTGTTGGTGAGGAATTCCATGGAATATTAGAATTCAGACTCTGTTGGTTCCTCAAGTAACTTTCGGTACTTTCTGGTCCTAAAAAGAGCTTTAATGAGAGAGGATGAAAAATGTGTAGAAAATAGGAGCAAACTAGATAAAAGATTCTGATAGAAAATGGGAAAATAGACACTAAAATAAATACCTATTTCTTTTACTACCCACAAGGTGCTAAACACAGAGAGGACAAACAAGGACAGACAAACGGATTAAGTCGATTACATCAACCCCAGTGCGTAACTTAATTTATCAACCCCGAAAGGAGGAAAGGCAAAGTTGACCTCTGCGGAATTTGAACTCAGAACGTAACGGTAGACTAAATTATATATCAGTTGAGCACTGGGGTCAATGTGATCAACTAGGCTCCCTCTCCAAAATTCCAGGCTTGTCCCAGGTTTAGCTCCTCTACAGAAAGAACTGTAATTTTAAATGAACAATAATCTACTTCAGTGTGTCAGTTTGTGTGATATATTTGTGTGTGAGTGTGTATACATACATACAGGCATACATACATATAAACATGTATAGAAATGTGTATATTTCTGTACATGTATACATTTCTTATTTTGTTTGTATATGCATGTGTGTTTGTGTGTGTTCTTTTATTTGTTTCAGTCATTTGACTGCGGCCATGCTGGAGCACTGCTTTTAGTCGAACAAATCAATCCCAGAAATTATTCTTTGTAAGCCTAGTGCTTATTCTATCAGTCTCTTTTGCTAAACCACTAAGTTACAAGGTGTAAACACATCATCAGTTGTCAAGCAATAGTGGGAGGGGACAAACACACACACACATATATATACGACGGGCTTCTTTCAGTTTCCATCTACCAAATCCACTCACAAGGCTTTGGTTGGCACAGGGCTATAGTAGAAGACACTCGCCCAATGTGCCACGCAGTGGGACTGAACCCGGAACCATGTGGTTGGTTAGCAAGCTACTTACCACACAGCCACTCCTGCACCTATATATACATATATCTTTTCCTTATTTCAGTTATTAGACCATGGCCATGCTGGGGCACTGCCTTGAAGAATTGTACAAATTGAACAACTCAACCCCAGTACTTGGTTTTTTTTCTTTTTATCATTAAACCTGGTACTTATTCTGTCAGTCTCTTTTGCCAAACTGCTCAGTTAAGGAGGCATGAACACGTCAATGCTGAACTGAGAATTATGAATTAAAAATATCTTTTATTCACTCTTAGACTTATCTTGGAATACTTTAAGTAACTGGATGTAGCTTTCGATTTATCACCCTTGGAATACACTCACACACATTTATTATCGTCATCGTCATCATTTAGCTGGCATGAGTTGGTTTGACAAGAACTACCAACTCAGAAGACTACAACAAGCTCTGCTGTCTGTTCTGGCTTGCTTTCTACAGCTGGATGCCTTTCCTGATGCCAACCACTTCATGGAGTGAACTGGGTGCTTTTTATGTGGCACTAGCAGCAGTCAGGTCACCAAAACCCCTTTCAACTGGAGGGAACAGTATTGAGGGACAGAAATGGCATATTGCATTAGAAGAGGAGATATGGCGACTTCAGATGGAGAGAGAGACAGATGATGAAAATGTGACAGGGAGGAGGCTGGGCCTGTACACCAAAATTACAGGAGTGGTGTATATAGTGAAGTGGCCCCAGGATCGGAGAGGGTGAGTGGGTAGGTAAGTTCACAATACAAATACACATATGAAAGGGATAAGATTTAAAATTACTCTATTTATGTTTCTCACAGGCCAGGGAATTAGTTATAAATTGGGTTTAAAGTATAGAAGAGTTTCACAAACAGAATACAGGCATTTAATCCTCAATTCATCAAATCTCTCTATATATAAAGTTGAAGTTGTCTGTGTGTGGCAGGTTTGGTAGCCTTCAACTAACACTACCTCCTCCGAGACCCTGCTGCGCAAGTTGACCAAAATTGAGAGTATGATAGAAGAAGGCTTGCTCTTCCTTCCGTAGAAGAAAAAATTCAAATCGGACCATGTTAAGACCAAAAATTATTTACATCAAAAAGGTGCTTTTTTTCTATGAAAATCCCTATTTTTTACGATTTTTTTTACTGCTGTGTCACCATTTTTCAGTGTATTTCAACCAGGAAAATGTTCACTTAAAGAGAATAACAAGCTACATAATGCAAAATTTTTACTTTTCAAAAATTCCAATTCTAAAGAGTCGAAACAAACCCGAGCAATGCCGGGTGATACTGCTAGTTTATTAATAAATGTGATCTGAGCTCATTAGCAACATTTTCATACAATAAAGATTGTACCCACAGAAATTGCTAACACAAGGCTTAACATATCTAGTAATAACAGGAATTCTTGTGTTGCTTTTGATGCATGGGGGGGGCCAACAGCTTGTTAGACTATCTTCACAGAGTGTTGGTTTCCAGTCATGAAAGTGTGGGACTAAGCACACCTTTCGGAAATTCTGTTGGGAAGTTGGTGTAAATGTTTGCCACAAACACAGTGAACAATAAACATTACCATAGGTTTTTCTGTTAGTTCTCCATCTCCAGGATTTGTTAAGTAATGATTCAAACTCCTAACCATTCAGTTAAGTATCACGAGTGAGCCACCACAGTTTCACAGGATTGATTTATAAATCAATCAATCGGCTGTGGCATGATATGGCTTCACAGGCGTTCTAGTATTTATCCTCTTGTCGCCCAATTTAAACTAATTGGTGCCTAATTCACCAGGCAGATGACCACCAGCATTCAGACTTTTGCACAGACAACTCTGCATTCAGACAGGCTGATTCTGAAAATTGACCCAATGTCCCATTGGTAGCTTTCTACAGACTTGACAGTTTTCTCTCCTCTCAATCAGCAAAATATATTATTGTCTTTCATTGTAAATAGCCAACACCAAATATGATGTCCAGCAACAAATCTCTATATATATAAACGGCAAAATGTCTGTCTGTGTGTGTGTGTCCTTTATACAAATCCACAATTTTTCAGTTAGAGGGCTCACACTTTCTATGGTCATTCAAAACCGTCCAAGGGTGGTCATGCACATCTTTACATTTCCCCAGTCACCCCGCAAATCTCACTATATATAAACAGCAAAATGTCTGTGTGTGTGTCCTTTATACAAATCCACAATTTTTCAGTTAGAGGGCTCACAGTTTCTATGGTCATTGAAAACCGTCCAAGGGTGGTCGTGCACATCTTTACATTTCCCCAGTCACCCCTCAAAGCCATTAAAAAATCAATAGAAGTGACTTTTTCGTGAATTTTCTATCCAAAACCCAATCAAAATACGCAAACTTGATACGCCAATTGAATACCAGCTAGCTGTATGTGATTGGTCGGAGATTTGGACAGTACTCGCATGTATGTGCGCACGCCCGCAGCTGTATATGCATGCACTAGCACTATGACCCGGTGTTGCTGGGTCATAGTGCTAGTATTAAAGTAAAATGTCTTCCAAGTTTACTTCAGTCATTGTTCATGCAGCCAGCAACAATATGCCACACATACGCTACCACATGGTAATAAAGCCATCTGTGGTGGATCACATGTTTAAAATGTATCATCAAACACGAGCAGCAAACAACCCCATGGCAGCTGCTTTCGACACATTGTAGAGTCCAGCACAACTTGGTAGGCTAAATGTGCACTTTGGTATCAAACCAGAAGTTTCTAGGTCCATCATCATCATTTAATGTCTGCTTTCCATGCTGGTATGGGTTTGACGGTTTGACAGGAGCTGACCAGGCAGAAGGCTGCACCAGGCTTCTGTATCTGTTCTGGCATGGTTTTTACAGCTAGATGCCCTTCCTAACATGAACTACCCTGCAGAAAACTGATCAACGGACTGATTGAGTAAAACAATCAATGAACGAACCTATAATGATTACTGGAAACAGCTGTTAGTCAAATTTACTACAATAAAAGAATATGACCGTTATTTATACCTTGTCCTTTATATATGATGATGATGATATATATATATATACACACACACATACATACATATACACACACAAATTATATGTACGTATCTATATATATATATATATATATATATATATATATATATATAGGCATCCGTGTCAGTGACATGTAAAAGCACCAACTGATCGTGGGTGCTGGTAGCCTCCCCTGGCCCCTGTGCCGATGGCACATAAAAAGCACCCACTACACTCACGGAGTGGTTGGTGTTAGGAAGGGCATCCAGCTGTAGAAACACTGCCAGACCAGAATGGAACTTGGTGCAGCCTCCTGGCTTCCCAGACCCCGGTCGAACCATCCAACCCATGCCAGCATGGAAAACAGACGTTAAACGATGATGATGATGATGATGACATCATACATTGTACCCAGTGCAAGCTTTGGATACATACAAGGTGTAGCAGTATCACAGGAAGGCAAATGGAGAAAAGAGTACAATACAAACAGGGTGATATTTTTTCAAATGCAACATTGCTGTTAGAACAGCAGAGATATTGGGTAAATTACCCTTACAAAGCAGAAAAAGTTGTCAACAACCAGCCATGGGATTCGAACCCATACCCCACAAGACACTGGCTGAGTGCTTTATCATTAATCTAAACTACCCATTGACAACTCATCCGCCAATTATAGATATTAAATAGCTTAGTGAACAACCACATGTGTATCATAAAGGTCCATGGAAGCAAGGGATGCCATGCTTACCTTAAAAATTATAGGAACAAAATTGAAATTATTTATTTTTCATAAGATTGTTCTTCTAATGTTTTCCAAAAACGGTGCCAATTCGCTGGAACTTGAATCATTCGTTGGTAGAAACAGTTGGTGAATATCATGAGCAACTTGCTGATTTATTCCTAAACATCATTGATAATTCGAGTAAATGGGACACAGAAAGCTATACCTATGCTCAGGTGTTGTAATCTAATTTACAAAATTGTGAATTCAATTTTTTGTTTACACTAATGCAACATTTGACATCCTCCAGAAAAAAGAAAAAAAACATTTGACATATCCTACTGTAATTCGTAAAGTAAATGAAATTGTGAAAGTTTTGAAAGAAAAAAGACACATGAATTTTCTAAATTTTGGGCTAACTTTGATGGTATTTATCCTCAAATGAAGAAAAGAAAAAATACGTTTGAAACAGAAGATACAGGCAGCTGTTGTACAAAATTATAGATTCAATTTGCGAGCAAATTGAGTTACGATTTCAAAATTTAAATGAATTACATTTTTTAGTGTCTTTTGATCCAATGAGACAAAATAACGACGTCCAGGAAACATCTCTAACTTGCCTTAACCCTCTAGTATTTAAACCGGTTGTATCTGGCCCGAATATTCTACACATTTTATGCTCAAACTGGCCAGATCCAGACTCTCACACCTACCCTGCGATGTCATTCTAAAAATAAACAATTACATCTTTCAAATCTTGAAGCTACAAGATAATACCAGATTAATTTTTTAAAATGTAAATGAATAAGGATTACTTCTGACATATTAATTTGAACGCTAAAGGGTTAAACATTCTTTTGGAGATTATTTCGACAGCCAAAAGTTAAGAAGCGGACTTACTGCCTTTGTACAAAGATGCTGAACTAAAAGGAAAATCCATTCAAGATTTACTTTACCTTCTGTATAATAGTGGATTAGAGGAAGCTTTGCCCCAGTTAACGAAGCTTTCTGCTACAGTGGATCGCTCCTTTTCATACCTAAGGAGAATTCATAGTTATACGAGAAAGGTTGAGCAGTTTAGCTCTAACTGGCTTAGAAAAAGCCATTTTAAAAATCATTAACCCATCCGTTACTGTATTTCTTTTGAGATGCTCTGTGTTTCTTTCAATCAATTTTAAATATAACAAAGAATTTAGTAAAATAACTTAGCTATCATTAAGCTAGTGTTAGGAACATAAATTGTGACTAAGGTTTGGTGGAAGATTTTAATTCAAAAATTATGGAAACAAGACATTTGTACTCAGTGCCAGAGTCGGTTTCAGCCGGGTTGGTAACAAAAGGGTTAAGAACGATACCTTCTACAATGATGTTATCGACAATTTCAACAAGAGAGACGGATTGAATTAACATTTAAATAAAATGGGTAAGTTTTAATTGTGTATTTTTTATTTTAAAAATAGCTGTATAATATGAACTTGTTAATTTGATTCAAATATCTATGTGACTGAAAATTTTGGTCATTGCTTCCCCAGCCAGAAAGATCACCACACACCTCTCATGTATGTGTGTGTATATATATAAACAAACTTACATTTGTTTTTATTGGAAGGATGAAGGGTTCAAGGATGCCAAAACAACTCTTTCATGGAGAGTTAGCTAAAGGAGAACGACCTCCACATAAACCAAAAAAGAGGTATAAGGACTTGCTGAAGGCTTCCTTAAGAGATGCTTGCATCTCTCCTGACACATGGGAAGGCATAGCTATTGATCGTAGCAGGTGGAGAAGGTTTGTTCATGAGGGGACAGCTACTTTTGAGAAATTTCGAGTTGCGCTTGAGAAAGTAAGGAGGGATGTCAGGAAGGGTGTCGCTGTTATACTTCCAGATGGGAAGGGTTTTCCTATGATGCTGACATACAGTGTCTGTGAAAGACCCTGCCTCAGTAAAGCTGGACTCAAGAGTCATCTTCGTAGTCATAAAGCGAGACGGATGAGTGACAACCTGGCCACTGGTGGTAGTGTAACACACCATACTAATCATATGTGGAAGAGAGTGTAATTCGGCCGGTAAAGTCTTAGCTGTTAATTCTGTACAAGACATTGTAGATCTTTAGCTGGGCTAAAAAGTCACATTCAATCACAGCACCAATAACAGTTAAGCTCCGTGCAATGGCCATATTCGATAACAAGGAGGCAGCCATCATATATATATATATATATGTATATAAACAAACTTACATTTGTTTTTATTGGAGGTATATATATATATACATACACACGTGGTTATTCACTAAGCTATTTAGTAACTAAAATCCTCAGATGAGTTATCAGTAGGCAGTTTAGCTTAATGGAAAAGTCCTCATCCGGTGTCTTGGGGGGTGGGGGGTCAACTCCCATGGCTGTTTGTTGACAACTTTTTCTGCCTTTTAAGGGTAATTTCTGCTGTTCTAATGGCAATGCTGATTCGAAGTAATATCACTTCCTTGTTTAAAAAGCACTACTGACCTTACCTGTGCTTATGCCACGTAAAAAGTCCACTTTGTTGAGTGGTTGGTGTTAGGGAGGGCATCCAGCTGTAAAAATCCTGCCAAAACAGTCACAGAAGTCTGGTGCTGGCTTCTGCCTGGCCAGCTCTTGTGAAACCGTCCCACCCATGCTAGCATGGAAGGTGGACGTTAAACGATGATGATGTTTGTATTGTACAATATACATTCAAACACTTCTAATAAAAACAAATGTAAGTTTATATATATATATATATATATATATACACGTACACACATGGAGAAAATAGCCTTTATGTGTGTGGCAAATGTGTAGGTACTGAAAGCTCTAAAAATGCAAACAATAGACTCTCAAATGTTCAGGGGGATCATTAGAAGTGTTAGCTTTTGTTACTTAGGAGACCAAGTTAGCAGTGGAGAAGGAAGATTTGAAAGTGTAGTTGCTAGAATAAGAATAGGCTGAGAAAAGTTCAGAGAGCAGCTACCTTTGTTGGTAACTAAGGGCCTCTCCTTTAGGGTGAAAAGCAGATTGCATGATGCCTGTGTACATGCGGCTGTGTTACATGGTAGTGAAAGCTTTGATTACAGAGGACTTGCAAAGGCTTGGAAAAAATGAAGCTAGCATGCTCCACTGGATGGGTAATGCCAGTGTGTATACATGACAGAGTGTATATGATTTATGAAGAAAACTGGGTACAAGAGGCATCAGGTGTTGTGTGCAGGAGAGAAGACTGTGCTGGTTTGGTCATGTGATGCGTAGGGATGAGGACTGCAGCATAAGCAAGGGCCAAGCTGTAATTGAGGAGGGATTAGACCCTGGAAGACTTGGGACAAAATGGTGAGCAAAGATCTTCAGATGCTGGGCCTCCTTGAGGAAATGACAAGGGACTGGGAATTATGGGAATGTGCTGCTCTTGAGAAGACCTGTGAAGCTAAGTTAAACCGCTGTCATCCATACATACAGACTTGTCCTTTGCAGGTACTGAGGCCACATTAAAATGCTCTCATGTTGGTGCTGCATAAATACACCCATGCCGGTGGCACAGGAAAAGCACCCAGCACATTCTGTTAAGTGGCTGGTCTTAAGAAGGGCATCCAGCCATAGAAATAATGCCACAACAGACATCTTCATCTGAGAGTGAAGGAACTTCTCCACAAGGTCATACCACCCAGTGCCATATTCCAACACCAGTAAGACTGGTGGAGATTTCTCCACCTGTACACTGGCAAGGAGGACAGACACATTAACCTCAGAATGGTTTGGATAGTTAGGATCCAATGAGTTAAAGAATCAGATTTTGTTCCAATGTCTCAGGTTCTGTGTGTAGTTTATACACCTGGATACTCTTTCTAACTGTAACCACTTCTTTACAGGGTCACAAGGTGTGTTTCTTGTGGCTAAAGAGACCCTTCAGCAAAGCAGAAGATTAGAAGATAGAGTGGCCACCTGTAAACTGTTGAGAATGATGGAAGGAGTAGAAACAGTGTGTGGATGGAGTGGTGCCACAATGGGAGGTAACAGTAGAGGTGACATGACCAAGGAGTTGCAGAGAAGAGAGCATGGAAATAGGAGGTTCAACAGGAGTGGGAAGAAAAATGTCAGAATGTGAGGAGAGAGAGTAAGAGAGGCAGTCAGGTCTATATTGGAGGTGAATGGTGAATGGGACGATGACAAAAAATGATGGATGGATGTCAATTGGGAGTAGATTAGAAATGAGAGAAAGTGATGAATAGCAGTACAGAAATAATGATATGAAATAAGGGCTGTACAGGCCCTTATACAGAGATGCCGTTAGTAGGGTTAGGATTTGCAATAAGTATAGTGAAGAATTCCGGGTAGGTGTCCACCAAGGATCAGCCCTCATCCCCATCTTATTCATCATAGTTCTCCAGGCAATAACAGAGGAATTCAAGACAGGTTGCCCCTAGGAGCTCTTCTATGCTGATGGCTTGGCCCTCATAGCAGAATCACTACCAGAACTAGAGAAGAAATTTCAAGTGTGGGAGCAAGGTTTAGAATTGCAGGACCTTAGAGTCAGTGTTGCAAAAAACAAAGTTCTAGTAAGTAGGAGGGCTCAATCTGTAGAAAAGGTGTAGGTAGAAATTCCATAAGATGTACCCAGTGTAAGCTATGGACACATAAGAGGTGCAGCAGATGCACAGGGGCAATAAACACCACAGATGCTCAGAAAACAGATTCCATCACACACCAGGGGGAGAAACTAGAAGTAGTTGATAGCTTCTGCTACCTAGGTGACCAAGTCTGTAGTGGGAGTGGATGCTCAAAGAGTGTTACCACTAGAATAAGAATAGCCTGGGTAAAGCTCAGAAAGCTTCTACCCCTACTGGTGACAAAGGACCTCTCGCTCAGAGTGAAAAGTAGATTGTATGATGCATGCGTGCAAACTGCCATGCTTCACGGTAGTGAAACATGGGCTGTGACTGCTGAAGACATCCGTAGGCTTGAAAGAAATGAAGCTAGCATGATCCGCTGGATGTGTAATGTCAGCATGCACACACGATAGTGTGTAAGCACCCTGAAAGAAATGCTGGACATAAGAAGCATCGGATGTGATGTGCAAGCGAGATATTTGCATTGGTATGGTCATGTACTGGACGAGCAGAGCTGTGTGAAGAAGTGCCACTTCCAAACAGTGGAAGGAATCCGGGGTAGAGGGAGACCCAGGAAGATATGGGATGAGGTGGTGAAGCATGACCTTCAAACGTTGGGCTTCAAAGAGGCATTGACAAAAGACAGAGACACCAGTGTCGCATAACCAGCCCACTCAAAAGTACCTTGAGTTGTAGGACGACATTCTGTGCTTGAGGAGACCTATTGAGTCAAGTACATTAACATCAACATCAAATCAAATTACAATCAAATGGGAATTGTAGTTGTAACCCCCGTGCCAGTGGCACATAAAAAGCAACATCTGAATGTGGCCGATGTCAGTGCCGCCTTGACTGTTTTCTGTGTCGTGGCACGTAAAAAGCTCTGTCTGATCGTGGTTGATGCCAGCTTCTCTGGCCCCTGTGCCAGTGGCACGTAAAAAGCACTGACTACACTCACAGAGTGGTTGGCGTTAGGAAGGGCATCCAGCTGTAGAAACACTGCCAGATCAGACTGGATCCTGGTGCAGCCTCCTGGCTTCCCAGATCCCAGTTGAACCATCCAACCCATGCCAGCATGGAAAACAGATGTTAAATGATGCTGATATATATGTATCTGCATTGACTGTACATAAGATCCAATTTTACCAGCGTTTAGTCGAGGAGGCATGGAGTTCATAAGTCAGAAGTTCACTAAGTATAAAAATCAATGTGTACCGATGCATCATATCTATATATATATATATATATATGTATATATACTCTCTCTCTTTTACTCTTTTACTTGTTTCAGTCATTTGACTGCGGCCATGCTGGAGCACCGCCTTTTAGTCGAGCAAATCAACCCCGGGACTTATTCTATGTAAGCCTAGTACTTATTCTATCAGTCTCTTTTGCCGAACCGCTAAGTGACAGGGACATAAACACACCAGCATCGGTTGTCAAGCGATGTTAGGGGGGACAAACACAGACACACAAACACACACACATATATACATATATACGACGGGCTTCTTTCAGTTTCCGTCTACCAAATCCACTCACAAGGCATTGGTCGGCCCGGGGCTATAGCAGAAGACACTTGCCCAAGATGCCACGCTGTAGGACTGAACCCGGAACCATGTGGTTGGTTAGCAAGCTACTTACCACACAGCCACTCCTATGTATATTAGTTGTTGCAATATAGAAAATAACTTTTTATAGTTGTTTCTTGTACACAAGTTATTTGTAGATCTCCAGTCCATTCTGTACGATAGTTAGTAGTTTGTTTCATCTCTGTGACTACTAGAGAGAGAAAGTAATAAAGTCTAGGTAAGTAGAGATTGTGATAATTCTACTTTTGCACATTCTGTTGTGCCTGGGGAGAGTCATTTTCTTTTTGTGCCTTATAATTTAACTCACTCACTGGTAAAATTTCCACTTCTTATTTTTATTTTCCCAACATTTTTGTTGCATCTTGAGAGTCAAGACTATTGAAAAGGTTGCAAAACGCAACAAAAATTTTAGGAAAATAAAAATAAGAAAAAAGTGGAAATTTTACCGGTGAGTGTGTTACATTATAAGGCCCAAAAAGAAAATGACTCTCCCCAGACACAACAGAATATGCTTCAACACACGAACTCATATAAAGAATCTTGCAAACCAAATCCAAAAACGAAATACTTTCACACATTAATCAGCATACTAAGACAACTGTACTCTTTGGGTCGATGCCAAGTGAACAAAGATGTGGACTGATATTTGGTTGTGTATTCATATTCTTCATTACTAAATTAGGTCAAAGGATTTTTCCTCTCTAATCTGCTTTGACCACTGGATGACCAAGTGGTCAGTTTTAACTCATAAATTTCTTGGAGTAAGAAGCAAGAACAATTGGCATGGAGAACTTGTTTGAAACTGTGAACTTGATTCTGAATCTTGGCTTAGACATTTGGTAGATGTTCGCTATGTATATATTTCTGGATATGGCAGCAAGCTGGCAGAATCGTTAGCACGCTGGGTGAAATGCTTAGCGGTATTTCGTCTGCCGTTACATTCTGAGTTCAAATTCCGCCGAGGATGACTTTGCCTTTCATCCTTTCAGGGTCGATAAATTAAGTACCAGTTACACACTGGGGTCGATGTAATCGACTTAATCTGTTTGTCTGTCCTTGTTTGTCCCCTCTGTGTTTAGCCCCTTGTGGGTAGTAAAGAAATAGGTATTTCGTCTGCCACTACGTTCCAAGTTCAAATTCCGCCGAGGTCAACTTTGCCTTTCATCCTTTCAGAGTCATTTTTGCTTCAAACCATACAGATCTGCACAGGGACTGAATAGTCATCTGGAGAGTCATGAATGGAAAGTTAGAAAAGCCATTGACAATGAGGAAGCACAAACTGATGGCAAGCATCTCTGAAGACAGAACAATCACCATATATGTATGTGTATGAGAAAAATAAGACACTTCAAATGTATGTTAGAAAATAATTCAATAGTCATATATATATATATTGGCCTGCTCGCTTAGCCAGCGAGGTGGTGTCATTCGAAGGCTAAAACAATGCGAAGTGCATTGTGACCAGCGATGTGTAGCAACATCTGATGGTCTGGTCAGTCACGTGATCACGTGATATATATATATATATATATATATATATATATATACTAGCAGTATCGCCCGGCGTTGCTCAGGTTTGTAAGGGAAATAACTATAAAGCATTTTTAGAGAGTTATAGCCAAAAAATAGAAAAAAAATGGAAAAAAAATTATGGTAAATTTTTTTTGAGAGTTAAAAAAGGTGGAGTTGCGTCCCCTAGACGGTCTGTGGTTTGGGTTTCTGATTCTCGAACCCATGTCGAATTTATCGATTTTTTTCAGAACTGGGGGAACTTTTCAAAACTTTCGCTGCGTTAGTTTTGAATTATGACATTGGGCTATGTGTGTGTCAAGTTTCATCAGAATCGGTTGAAAGCCGTGGTCAGAGTGAGGGTACGAGAAAACAGACACACAGAAAACGCACAGACAAACTGCCGTTTATATAGAGAGAGATATATATAACAGGTGCAGGAGTGGCTGTGTGGTAAGTAGCTTGCTTACCAAACACATGGTTCCACATTCATTCCCACTGCGTGGCACCTTGAGCAAGTGTCTTCTACTATAGCCTCGAGCCAACCAAAGCCTTGTGAGTGGATTTGGTAGACGGAAACTGAAAGAAGCCCGTCGTATATATGTATATATATATATATATATGTGTGTGTGTGTGTGTGTGTGCGTATGTTTGTGTGTCTGTGTTTGTCCCCCCCCCAACATCGCTTGACAACCAATGGTGGCGTATTTACGTCCCCGTAACTTAGCGGTTCGGCCAAAGAGACCGATAGAATAAGTACTAGGCTTCCAAAGAATAAGTCCTGGAGTCGATTTGCGGGGCACAATGAGTAATATTTGCTGCATTTTTTACTTTGAGAACAAATACATTTTTTAATAACTGTTCGCTATTTTACAAAAACTATATCAGCTGAGCAAATGACTTTCTCTAAATGCATTAAAAAGCCTATGACATATTCATAAGACTATTTCAGGAAATTGCCTCTGCTTTCTTTGAGCAAATAAAAGATGAACTTAGGTGAGGCAAAATGAGTCAGCTAAGACAAGGTGAATTTGCCTCTCCAGTTCTAAGAATTACATTCGGAAAACAACTCATACACATCGATATCCATATTTAGACATCAGAAAGATAAAAAAAAATGTAACAAAGATTGGTACTATTTAAGAAGAGTGGTCCCGGTGCGCGCACTCGCGCTAGCTAGGCGTGACTAGTCGATCCTTAATTTGTGTTTTATTTACTTTGTTTAAAAAAAATTTTTATTTTGTGTTTTATTTACTTTGCTAGGTAGTCGATGTAAGATCGACTAGTCACGACTAGCTAGCGCGTGTACGCGAGTGCGCGCACCGGGACCACTCTTCTTAAATAGTACCACAAAGATTTAAAATATCTTGGTCAAATGAAAGAAGCTCGTGGGAAAATGGCACATGATATGAAATTGACAAAACTCTATAGCTTCTTTACGCGCTCTTCGAGCGGCTCTCTTCCCAATATATCTACGCACCGTGGCAGTTAAAAGAAAGAAATTATAGAAATTAATCATTACTCATTTTGTCCCACTTTAGGCACCACTTTTTGAAAATTGAAAATTAGTAAAGTTAGACATTAGTGTGGCGGAAAAATTTACTTGAAATCCAACAGAGAAAAGATTATTTATTGTTAAGCCTCAAAATTTATTCTGATATTTTATTAGCAACCACATTTCAATTGGGTCAAAGCCGAGGGAAAAATTGCTTGAGACAAAAAGTACCTGTCATCTGTGTTTCAAACTCTCTCAACTTCAATAATAATAACTAAGCTGACCAGTTTTTACTCCCAAAGAGGATGCGATAGTAGGGGGGGAATGGTGCAAATACTTGCAACGTTTCAAACGAGAAGAGAGAAAATAGAGAAAAGTCAGAAATTACTCATTTTACCGTACTTGACCATTTTGCTCCGACCCTACATAAATACGTATATATTGATCCGGAAATAAGTCGACCTGCTTACACCCAAGAATATGTGTGGACCCGTCCATCTGTTCTGCAATCCAATTTTACCTCAAGGAAGAACGTTATATTATATTATATTATATTTAATGAATTATTAATTTATTTATTTATTTGTGTAATTGTTTCGAGAATAAATAAGTCAACCTGTTACAGCTGGTGATACGAATGGACTCGTCCACCTGTTGATTAATACAGTTTTTTACCTGAAGGAGAAGAAGTAGGTCAGAGTTTAAAGAATTACAAATATGGCGGGCCGCACCTTGTTTACGTTGAGTTGCATTTGTATAACTTGTGGGTTTTTATGTATGTTCGTGGCCTTTGCTTCTCCTTACTGGATCAAGTCATGGACCCGTGTACACAGCCCCATGGCAAACGTGGGTCTTTGGCACGTTTGTCTTTCGGGTTACATCAAACCTCGAGACCCAACTATGCATGCCTATGTTGGCTGTTGGTGGATTCACTCAACGGTATTTGACGATGCCAGCTATAACATTATGCCACGTAAGAAAAATGTTTCTATGTCTCTTTATTTTCCTTTGAATTACTATTTTCGTCTGTCAAATACAATTAATGGTAATTAATGACTCTAATTAATTAGGTGGCCAATGATCTTTATCATCAGTTCTGCCCTTCATTTCGACGTTTTGGCAATCAATATATAAAAACACATCCAGCTGTATCCCGGCGATATTTAAATATCCGATCTTGGGGTTATCTATTTTATGAATAATATTTGTATAAAACTTATTAAAACTCCCAGTTTCAAAGTTTTTTTCCTACGTTTATGGAAGAAGGCAATTTCCAGGTTGTTTCTAACTGGGTGGCCAGAACTTGATTTCCGTTTCTCTAAATAACAAATGTTCACGAAAACTTTGAAGGAATTTTTTTACGATATTTACAAAATCAAAACAAATTGGTAAAAGGTAATTTTATTAAATGTCTTCAAGCTCAACGAGGAAAGATAAATTAGATAATTAAAAAATTAATTGATTGAATAAATATTGAGAGGACATTATGATGAATGCTTAGAAGAAGCATATTTCCGACGCAATTAAGAGTGCGTGTACACACACAGGTACATAAATACAGACAAGAATTATTTGAAAGAGAAACAAAAGCCAATTATTGTTTACTTTTGATTTAAGAGGAAAAGAAATAGATTTACAAGTATTTAATTCGAAACGTCCTTTAAAATAAACATTAATTAGATGTTCTTTGTAAATTAACAAAAGTTTGGAAAATACGCAAACTTCCTTGTTGTTGCTCCAATTAGTCAAACCACAGAAATTCAAAATTGTACGATGGAAACCTTGAGTGCTCAACATCTTTTTAAGGTTTCTTGTAATTCCATAAACATTCGATTATTCTGTGCGCTGATCTCTTCCTTGCATGGATTGTGTTGTATATAGTGAGAATTTCAAATATAGAAAGAAAGCTCAAAGTATTGGAAACTGTATTACCAAATGCAATAACACCGAAAGATCAAAATTCCAAATCTCGAAATATTGTTGGGAAAAATAATTAGAAAAACGGTTTTAAGACTGTAATAGTTCTGAAAAGGAGTTTATCTGAGAAACATTAAAGGCGTAACTTCGGTATAGGTACCGGATTCATTTAAAAAAAGTGCTTTATATATGTATATATGGGGGGTTAGGAGTGGGAGAAAAGGGTTTCTGGCGATCTTTCGTCTCTAGTAGACCTTTCCGTCGATTTCCGTAAAAAAATATTTTTTTTTACATATGGGCTTGTGGGAACTTTTGAAGTAATATACATACATATACACCGAGTAAAAAATTTCAGTTATCTCTTTCTTTCACACATTAATCTCTCTGTCTCTTCACACACACTAACAGAAGCACTTCACTTACACAACATACTGTCTGTCTCCCACACCCCATCAAACACACACACATGTACGGTAACTTCAAAAGAACTTCCCTCGTCATAAAATGGCTTTCTCTTAGTCTCTTTCGCTCTCATTACTTCAAAAGTTCCCGCAAGCCCATATGTAAACAAAAAAAATTTTTTACGGAAATCGACGGAAAGGTCTACTAGAGACGAAAGATTGCCGGGTTTCTGTTATCTTCAGAAATGTAAACAAAGCTACTTACGGTACCTATACCGAAAGATCGCCTCATTAAAATAAATTGACCTTTAGTGTTTAAACCGGCCATATCCGGCCCAGATATTCTAAATGTTTTATATTCAAACTGGCCATATCTAGCCTCTCACACCTAACCTACATTGATATTCTTAAAATAAACTATCACATCATGGAAACCTCAAAGCTATAACACAATGCATGATTAATTCAAAACAATTTGAGTGAAAAAGTATTACATTTAACAGAGTAATCTGAACACCAAAGGGTTAAATAATATGCATTTACTTTTTAAACAGTATCTGTGGAGTTTCTCCAGCTGTTTTGAAAACTTTGAGATGGTTGCAAGTTTAGAGAGAACTGAAATATATCATTTCTTTTGAAATTGTATTTTGCTTGGAACATTTGATTCTTTGAGACTTTGTGGAAATTCCCCCTAGATAGTATTGAATTCCTTTGTTAGACATTTCTTTCCTCTTTTACCTTGAGACTTGTTATCCATTATTTTTTTCCACTTCGAGTCAAGATGTAAACAATCTTTACTGTGGAATGAAATTTAAAAAGATAATTTATCCGTAATATTATTTGGCAATTGTACGACTATGTTTGTAAAGCTTCAACAAATCTTAATATGAAGCAGTCCTTCATTACTGTATTTATTTTGAGATGCTCTGTGTTTCTTTCAGTTACTTTAAATATAACAAAGAATTTAGTAAAATAATTTAGTTATCATTCAGCTAATGTCAGGAACATAAATTGTGACTAAGGTTTGGTGGAAGATTTTAATTTAAAACTTATGTAAACATGACATTTGTACTCAGAGCTAGAACCGGTTTCAGCCGGGTTGGTAACAAAAGGGTTAATTTTTGATATCAGCAAAAAGTTTGTGTGGTTAGACTTGAATTTGCAGTCCTAGTGATTGAAATATAGTTGCAGATTCACTGAGCTGTGGATTCTTTAAAACAACAACAAAGAAAAACCTGTCAGTGACAATGACAAAGGCATGCGTGGTGTGGCCGGATGGTTTTGTAAGTTTATTTTATAACCATTTGCTTCTGGATTTGGTCTCAATGCATAGCGCTTTGGGCAAGTATGTCTGCTACTGCTTGAGTCAATTAATGCCTTTAGTAAAAATTGATAGCAGGGAAACGATACAGAAGCTGATTTCTTGTGTGTGAGTTGGCATGTTTATACCACTTAAAAATAACTACTGGAGTCAATGTGTTCAACCAAACACTCGAAGATGATGTCCCAACATGTTCTCAATCTAATAATTGGTAAATGAATAAAAGAATACTTTTGCCGTACTTAATTTTAAATATTTATTTATATTATAGTTTCAGCAATTATGATATTTACAAATATTGTTGACTTGGTCAGTAAAGCCAGACTCCTGCTTATCCTTTATATATATTTGTGTATGATTTATTTACTTATTTAATCATTTCTTGAAGGCAGTAGATGGGTTCTAACCAAGAAACAAATGCTCTATCATTGCAGTTTGGATAATAACAGGATAATTTTTACATAGTGAACTTGATGAAAGTTTTGTATATTTTAACTGTTCCACTTATAGGCTATATCTGTAAAGTTTATTTTAGCCAGTTTCTTGCCTCTCCGGATTGTCATTTAGACATTTCCTAACATAACTGAGTGTACCAATGTTTATTGGTATGAATGTGAATTTATAATCAGAGTAGATGGTGCTGGTGCCACATAAAAAGCACTGGTGATGGTGTTGTATAAAAAGCACTAATGCTGGCACCACATAAAATGCACCCAGAACTCAGCATCACCTTACAGGCACCTGTGCCAGTGGCATGTGTAAAAAGATTTGAGCAAGGTCGTTGCCAGTACCGCCTGACTGGCCCTCGTGCCGGTGGCATGTAAAAGCACCCACTACACTCGCGGAGTGGTTGGCATTAGGAAGGGCATCCAGCTGTAGAAACTCTGCCAGATCAGACTGGAGCCTGGTACAGCCATCTGGTTCACCAGCCCTCAGTCAAATTGTCCCGCCCATGCTAGCATGGAAAGCGGACGTTAAACGATGATGATGATGAACACTGTAAAGTGGTTAGCATTAGGGAAGGCATCCAACTGTAGAACTTGTGCCAAAACAGACAATGGAACCTGGTGAGGCTTCTGGCCACTGCTGCTCCTTTCAAACCATCCAACCCATGCCAGCATGGAAGTTGTACATTAAATGATGATGAATAAAGAAACTGTAATTTTCAAAATAGTGACCCATAAATTTTCTTCTTCTATTTAATCTTTTATCTTTCGCTTGTTTCATTCATTAACTGTGGCCATGCTGGGGCAGAATTACCCCCCCCCCAGTACTTATTCTTTTAAAAGCTGGGCACCTATTCTATTGGTCTCTTTTGATGAACTGCAACGTTACTGGGATGTAAACACACCAACACCAGTTGTCAAGCAATGATGGGGGACAAACAGATACAAAGACACACATATGAGCTTAGTAGTATCAAGGAAAAATTGCAGTCAGAGATGATGATGGCTGGTAGACGTGTCTTCAGGAAGAAATTGGGCAAAGGGCAGTGATGCACGGTGCTTTTTGTCATTGGGTTTGCTGTCACTCTGACCATACAACGACCAACCTTAGCATTACTCAAATTAGACTTACAAACTGTGAAGTGTTTGGTGTGCTAACAACACCAAAATTCAACCTGGCTCAAGTTTCTGACTTCTAAAAGTGTTTTATTAGTTTTGAAAACAAATTAAGATCAAAGTTATATCAAGATATTGTGAGAAAAAGATTATTCTCTCTTTTACTCTTTTACTTCTTTCAGTCATTTGACTGCGGCCATGCTGGAGCACCACCTTTAGTCGAGCAAATCGACCCCGGGACTTATTCTTTGTAAGCCCAGTACTTATTCTATCGGTCTGTTTTGCCGAACCGCTAAGTGACGGGGACGTAAACACACCAGCATCGGTTGTCAAGCAATGCTAGGGGGACAAACATAGACACACAAACATATATACACACACTTATATATATATACATATATACGACGGGCTTCTTTCAGTTTCCATCTACCAAATCCACTCACAAGGCATTGGTCGGCCCGGGGCTATAGCAGAAGACACTTGCCCAAGATGCCACGCAGTGGGACTGAACCCGCAACCATGTGGTTGGTTAGCAAGCTGCTTACCACACAGCCACTCCTGCGCCTATTATTGTAAAAAAAAAGTTAGTTTTTAGTTTAGGAATTTAAAATTAATCTAACTGTATGTGTAACCATGCTGTCAAAGCTGTTGCACACCCTTTGCCATTCTCCCATTATCCCATTCTCCCATTATCCCATTCTCCCATTATCCCATTCTCCCATTCTCCCCTTATCCCATTCTCCCATTATCCCATTCTCCCATTCTCCCATTATCCCATTCTCCCATTATCCCATTCTCCCATTCTCCCATTCTCCCATTCTCCCATTATCCCATTCTCCCATTCTCCCATTCTCCCATTATCCTATGATCCATCTGGTACCATATGATACAATGTGCTGTGAGGTGTGCAGTGTTATTTCGGGACACACGCCACCAAATTTCGAGCAGGAGTTTAACAAAAGTTTTTCTTTGTGATTAAATTAATGAGTCAAGTTCATATTTATTATGAATTTGCCATTTTTGATGGTTGTGCAGTGCACACCTAACACTCTCGGAATCTACGCCCCTGGCAAGGGGCCCTTTTGTGCATCATCATCATTGTCGTCATCCTCTATTTTCAATGCTGGCATGGGTTGGACAGCTTGATAGGGGCTTAGCAAGGCCAGGAGCCACAGCAAGCACCATAGTCTGTTTTGGCTTGGTTTCTGCAGTTGGGTGCCCTTCCTAACACCGACCACTTTACAGAATGCCACCAGCACCTGCAAGATCACAAATTAATTTATTTGTCAAGACAAAAACCCCTTGACTGAGTATGGTGGAGTGTAGTACAGCTATCAATCACAATGTTTATCAAATTATAAGGTCTCACCACTTACACGAGAAGCAAGGGGCATTCCTACCCCATTTTTCCATACAGTACCTCTTGGTGTAGAATACAATGTCTAGCAGATATGGTTACATCATCATCATCATTCAGCATCTGTTTTCCATGCTGGCATGGGTTACATGGTTTGACTGGAACTGGTAAGCTGCAGAGAGGCACCAGGTTTCAGTCTGATTTGGTTTGGTTTCTATGGCTGGACGCCCTTCCTAATGCCAACCACTCCAAGAGGATAGTGAGTGTCTTTTACGTATCACTGACCACAACTATGGTTTCACTTGGCTTTGACATATCTTCCAAAGCGCAGCAAATTGCCAAAAGTCTTGATCACATCGCCTCTGCCAGATTCAGCATCTGAGGATCATGCCTCACCACCTCGTTCCATGTCTTCCTGGGTCCACCTCTTCCACAGATTCCCTCCGAGGTTATAGATTTATATTTAAGACTTAGTGAGTGAAACTTGTCTTCCATTCCCCCATCTTCTGAAAAAGTCTAGTAACAATAATTTCTGTGAGGCTGTGACTGCCAAAAAACGAGGAAGCTGCTACATGGTCACTTGACTTGCTAAAAATAGTAGTCAACTCTCTCCCAGATGTCTTTAACCCTTTCATTACCAACCCAGCTGAAACCAGCTCTGGCTCTGTAGTACAAATGTCTTGTTTACATAAATTTTGAATTAAAATCTTCCACCAAACCTTAGTCACAATTTATGTTCCTAACACTAGTTTAATGATAACTAAGTTATTTTATTAAATTCTTTGTTATATTTAAAATAATTGAAAGAAACACAGAACATCTCAACAGAAATACAGTAATGAAAGGGTTAAAAAAAAGCTTATCCAATACATTTCATTTTTGAATTTGGTTTGCAAGAGTCTTGACTGTTGAAAAGGTTGCAAGACGCAACGAAAATTTTAGGAAAATAAAAATAAGAAATAAGTGGAAATTTTACTGGTGAGTGTGTTACATTATAAGGCACAAAAAGAAAATGACTCTCCCCAGACACAACAGAATATCCAATACATCATTCTCAATTAACATCTGTTTTCCGTGCTGGCATGTGTTGGATGGTTTGACAGGAGCTGGCCAGGCTGGTGCAGCTCTCTGGCTGACCAGTTCCTGTCAAACTGCCCAGCCCATGCCAGTACGGAAAATGGACATTAAATGATGATGATGATGATGATGACTTCTACGATTCTGTCCTTATGGTTTGATGTTTTATAAATGCATTTATTACATTATACTTTGAAAAGAAAGGCTATCAATCTGTTGTACATTTGTTGCTTTATATTTTCAGACTGGTTCCGAGCAGTGCAGGCTTTCGCCATCTTCACACTTCTCTGTGATCTTGGTTCGCTTCTTCTGATTTTGCTCTATTTGTCCCCCTACACCACTGAAACGGTCTACAAAGACAGGAAAATGAAGCTTTTCATTCTCAACTGTGTTCTCAATGGGATTGCAGGTATGTACTTGACATTTATTAATAAAATTTGAATTTCTGAGATTCTTTACACTGTTCATTCTTATCTGTCACCTTTGCTCACAAAACTGCATGTGTGTCTCATCATCATCATCAATTAACATCCATTTTCCATGCTGGCATGGGTTGGACAAGGTACAATGGCCCAGTGGTTAGGGCAGTGAATGGCAGTCGTAGGATCACAATTTTGATTCCTAGTCCGGGCGTTGTGAGTGATTATTGAGTGAAAACTGTTAAAGCTCCACAAGGCTCCATCTTAGTATGCTTGTCTGCACAGGACCCTGCTCCACCTCCACCCGACCTGTTCTGTCAAGCATTTCCCCCACATCTCTTCCCCAGACACTCTATCTATGGTACCACTCAGCTGCTGTTATCACCAGAGAGCAGAAGTGGCACATACCACATCCCCTCCCTTTCGGTTATCTCCTCCCCGCCTCATTCAACCACTTCCATCTCATTATCTTCCCTGCTCACTATTTCCACCAATTGTCTCCTTTCTATTTCTCAAGCCTTTGTTCTCTCCACTCTTCTATACTACATCCTTAACACTTTTACACTTTGTCATACACACACACTGACATTGCACATTCAGCAGAGCATATTAACTTCCCTTCTTTCTAGCCCTTGCATGTCCTCTGCTTTTATGGCCCAAGTTTCTCTGCCATACCCTATAGCCATTCATACACAAGCATCATACAATCTTGTCTTCCATTCTGCAGGTGATATCTTTTGTTGCCAACAGAGGTAATGGCTCTCTAAACCTTCTCCATCTTCTTTTAATGCTAATACCTATGCTTTCAGGGCATTCTTCTCTACTGCTAATTTGGTCACCTTCATAACAGTAACTATCTACTACCTCTTAAATGTCCTCTTGGATATTTAAGGAAATCTGCATCTTGTGTGTTGTTGTTGTTGTTTGTTCCTTCTCAAGCCATGCCTGGCTCATAGGGCCGGTTTCCCAGTTTCATTGACGAATAGGTTCCCCACCTGGATGGGACGCCAGTCCATCACAGGTGAGCTGCTAGATGCAGGAGGAAAGAATGAGAGAAAGTTGTGGCAAAAGAGTCAGCAGAAGTTCGCCATTACCTTCTGCCAGAGCCATGTTGAGCTTAGGTGTTTTGCTCATAAATACACACATTGCCCAGTCTGAGATTCAAACCTGTGATCCCTTAACCACAAGTCCACTGCTCTAACCACTAGGCCATGTGCCTCCACACTTGTGTGTTCTTAGTGTCTATTATTTCTGCACATCTGTCACACCCACAAAGTCTACTTTCTCTGTTAACCTTCCTGTGATTCCACTGCATCTGTTCTATGTCCATAGCCTACCCTAGATGCACCATAAGGAATTTCTACCTACACCTTTTCTACGTTTGAAACAAAGCCATTTTCATGAAGAGATTAGCAATTTGTCTGCTTACCTGGTTACTGGTGCTTTGGTTTTTAAGTTAACCCTAAGGCCCTCCAGTTCCAGTCCCTGCTTCTACACTTGAAATTCGTTCTCTGATTCTACTATAGATTCAGCTATAAGAGCAAAATTATGTATATAGAGAAACTCTCACAGGCACTCGGTCTTAACCCTTTCATTACCAACCCAGCTGAAACCGGTCTGGCTCTGAGTACAAATGTCCTGTTTTCATAAGTTCTGAATTAAAATCTTCCACCAAACCTTAGTCACAATTTATGTTCCTAACACTAGTTTAATTATAACTAAGTTATTTTACTAAATTCTTTGTTATATTTAACGTAACTGAAAGAAACACAGCATCTCAAAATAAAAACAGTAACCAAAGGGTTAAACTCTTCTGTTATGGCCTGGAGGACTGGTAAATAAGAGAGGATGAGAACTAAGCTCTGGTGAACTCCTATTTACTAAATTTGTCTTTATATTCATTACTTTCACCTTATTGATAATACTTTGCACCTGACTTGGACAGCTCTCACCAGCCGTTCATCTGCCCCCAGCTTCTGCAGTTACCTTACTAAAATGAGAGCATGAGTAATACTCTTTGGTACGAAAGAAAACAGCCTAATTAATTAGGCTATCTTCCTAATTAATTGAGCTATAACCCTTTTTGTAACTTTCATGACCTGGTTCGATACCGCTGTACATCTTTCTTTTACTTATTTATGACTTTTCTGGAAGCTCAATATTTATATAAATAATAGAACTTCCTCGTATATTTTGTCAACTCTTCTATGAAGACACTTTCAAAGTTCTAACACATTAAAATTAATATTGTTTATGAATTTGTTTTGCAGGATTTCTGATGTGAAACCATTTGTTGAAACAGATGTTGTTATATTTTGGGATGGTCGTTTTTTTTTTCTTTCTATTTTATCTTGCCAAATAAACACAGATAAGGATACACATCTTAGAAAGACAGAATGGACTGAGCAGAATAGGAGGAAACAGGTTGGATGGAAAGGTCGCGCTGAAGAGGTCACAGGTGTGTGACAAAAGATTTCCAGACAAGGAACTTAAGATAAAATAAGGACAATAATAAACAAATAAAGAATGAATATATAGTGCTTTGGTTTATTTGGCAAGAAAAGAAAAAATGACCATCCTGAAATATTGGGTTGTCCGGAGAGTTCGTGCCGATTTATAGTAGCTTACCTTTCGACTTATTTTAGAACATGGTTGAGTCCATAAAATAGGATTTGGCTACATCTCCATTTAGAGCACAGTTTAAGCTATCTTTTGACCTGTGTTAATTCTGTAACCCTTTAAAATGGAAGATAAGAAAATGTAATGGCAAGTATTTATTGACCTTTTTCTTTCGTTTAAAAATCGGCAAGAACTTTCCGGACAACCCAAATATAACAATATATTGATGATTTTCTGTTTATAAATGACTTTGACAATATCTTGTGAAAGATATTCAGAACTTACTCTTAAATCTCAATTATCTATTTTTGCAGCTGCCTTAGTCTTCATGGATTCCTTGATCTTTGCCCAGATGTCCATTGACCCCAGCTGGATGCCACGGCCCTGGATGAACTATTTGTCCTTTTCCTATGGTCTCAATGTCCTCTCTGGCTTCTTCAGTGCATTTGCTTGCATGTTTCTCTTTTTGATGATTGATGTTATTAAAACTTACCCTGAGAAAGAACCATCCAAAGACAACAAATTAGGTTTCCACTAATTACTGCCATCTGGTGAGGAATTCTTTTCTTTCTAAAAGTTTCAACCTTGCTTTTACCTTAATTTTCTCACAGTGTTCTTTTTCGAATTCATTCCTGTATATCAGAGTGTTCAGGCTAAATTTGTCAGTTGGCTGGTGGCACATAAAAAGGACCATCCGAACGTGGCCGTTGCCAGCGCCGCCTCGACTGGCTTCTGTGCCGGTGGCACATAAAAAGCACCATCCGAACGTGGCCGATGCCAGCGCTGCCTTGGCTGGCTTCCGTGCCGGTGGCACGTTAAAAGCACCAACCGATCGTGGCCGATGCCAGACTCCCCTGGCACGTAAAAAGCACCCAGTACACTCGCGGAGTGGTTGGCGTTAGGAAGGGCATCCATCTGTAGAAACACTGCCAGATCAGACTGGAGCCTGGTGCAGCCCCTGGCTTCCCAGACCCCGGTCAAACCGTCCAACCCATGCTAGCGCGGAAAACGGACGTTAAACGATGATGATAAAACGAAAACACAATATCCAATCCAAAAACTAAAAGTATTTAAAAAAAAACCAAAAAACTATTCAGTAGATTATGCAGAATAGTCTTAATGGTAAAAATTTCAATTCCTTGGATGACGTAAAAAGATACCTTGATGAATTCTTTGCCATGAAATCACCTCAATTCTGGGAAGAGGGTATTTTCAAGTTAAAGGAAAGATGGAGGCGCATTGTGCAACAAAATGGTTTATATTTGGTTCATTAAAAATGTAACAGTTTCCCCAACCAAGCTGTCCTCAGCTTCCACCACAGCCTCAGAACCTGGCACTTGCATTCCTCACTAAGTTCCTGGGAAGATCTTTGGAAACCACTTTGATCTCAGTCACCAGATCGGCCTTGACATTTCAGGCAGAGTGGTTGGTGTCTTTCTCAACTGTGCTCTGCACATAAGTAATCCACGGGATTACAATCTGGGGGATTAGAAGATCAGGAACTGGAACTGGTGAAGTTGTAGGAATTCTCTGACAACCACTTCTGACTTTCTGGAGGTATGGCACTGAGATGAGCCCTACTTCCATACACATGGCCTTCCAGCAGCAATCCTCTCCAGCCAGGGATTGACCACAGTCTCCAGCAACTTCACATAGCCATCTGAATTGAGCCTGAGGCCCTGTCCTGCAGTTGTTAGATGAATTCTGGCATGCAGACACAGTCAGAATGCCTGCTGTGTCCCTTCCCGCTGGTCACAGCTTCATAGTCTCCATTGCAGCTGTCCATGTCACATCTTACAGCCTTTAGGGACCACAGGGCATTGAGCAGCAGTCATGATGTCAGCATTTTGATACCCACTACAAATCCTTCCTCATGATACAGGTAACTCCTTTCTCAACATTCAAATGGCTTCCAGTCCTCCATGTCAGCTAACTTTCTCTCAACTACAACTTTAATCTTTTATGCTCTCCAACGCCATTGACTTTTCTTCAGTACATCAAGCTGTCCCTGAAAAAGAGGGAGACATAAAAAATTGTCATATTTAGCCCAAACATCTGTATTCATAAAAACAATCATTAGTTTTATATCTAAATGTGTGAGAGAGAGAGACAGCGACATAAATAACAATTCCTCTGCTGTTTTGAGAAGTTCTCTTGGAAGGATAAAAGCCATGTGTCACCAGCAGAAGGCTGAACCATTCTAGTGTATGGCTGCTAACCACAAAAATGATTGTTGTTGTTAAGCTTCAAGCTAACCCTGGCTGGTCAGGCATTTAATTTACCATATCTATGTTTTTAAGAAATAGTGCATCCTAAATTACACCATCCAGTGTGTTTTTTAAGATATTTGAGAGATAGTTGACTACTATTTCTAGTAAGTCATGTGTCCATGTAGCAGCTTCCTCATTGTTTTGGCAGTCACAGCCTCACAGAAATTATTGTTACTAAACTTTTTCAGTGGATGGGGGAATAAAAGACAAATTACACTCACCAAGTCTTAAATATAAATCTGTAACCGTCTCTGACAGACATTATATTCTGCACCAAGAGGTCCTCAGTGGGAAGATGGAGTGAGGATGCATCTTGCTTCTTGTGTAAGCAGTGGGACCTTATAATTTGATTTATATTTTGATTGAAGACTATATCAAAATCCTGTTATGGGTAACATTTAAATATTGAATAGGAGTGGCTGTGTGGTAAGTAGCTTGCTAACCAACCACATGGTTCCGGGTTCAGTCCCACTGCGTGGCATCTTGGGCAAGTGTCTTCTGCTATAGCTCCGGGCCGACCAAAGCCTTGTGAGTGGATTTGGTAGATGGAAACTGAAAGAAGCCTGTCGTTTATATGTATATATATATATATATATATATATATGCATGTGTGTGTGTCTGTTTGTCCTCCCAACATAGCTTGACAACCAATGCTGGTGTGTTTACGTCCCCATAACTTAGTGGTTCAGCAAAAGAGACCGATAGAATAAGTACTAGGCTTACAAAGAATAAGTCCATGTGGTCGATTTGTTCGACTAAAAGCGGTGCTCCAGCTTGGTTGCAGTCAAATGACTGAAACAAGAAAAAAAAATAGCAGTTTTCCTAGACAGAATATCTGGCCGACAAGAAAATTTGGATAAATTCATATTTTATTTACTGATTATTTCTCTCAGAATCAGGCCATCAACATAAGACTGTTGTGAAATATTCTGCACAATCAGCAATTTGATTCTGTTAACCCAGAGGTTCTCAACATGGGTGGTACTGACCCCAACAAGGTGCTGGTCATATTGAAGGGAGAGTTAGGTTTTAGGGAACAGTGAGGTAACATAATTGACATAGTAAATTTTGGTAGATGGACCGGATGCTGAATGCACTTTAGCTAAAGGACATGAAGCTGAACAGACTAGATGCTGTTCGGCTTTATGTCTTTTTGGCACTGTGTTAGTTCAGCTTCTTGTCTTTTGGCAAAAGTGCATTTGACATCCTGTCCATGCACGTAAATTTTACAACGGCCTGCTGTGGATCATAGAGTGACCCGCTGTTCTTGTGAAGACCTATTGAGTCAAGTACGTTAACACCAACATCAAATGAAAATTGAATGGAAATGGTAGTTAAAACATCCGTGCTGGTGACATGTTAAAAGAAAAGCACCGTCCGAACGTGGCAGATGCCAGCGCCGCCTAACTGGCGTCCATATAAGTGACGCGGCCGTTTGCCAGCCTCGCCTGGCACCTGTGCTGGTGGCACGTAAAAAGCACCCACTACACTCACGGAGTGGTTGGCGTTAGGAAGGGCATCCAGCTGTTGAAACACTGCCAGATCAGACTGGGCCTGGTGCAGCTTACTGACTTCCCAGACCCCAGTCAAACCGTCCAATCCATGCTAGCATGGAAAATGGACGTTAAACAATGATGATGATGATAAAGCTAGTAATGATTATTAAAATAAAATGAAAGGTAAGTATATATGATGGCTGAAGACATGCTTGAACAAGAATAATTCATTTTCAATGTTATATTTCTGGGTGGAATAGTACAGTTTAGGCATGCAGTCTTGCTTGTTTTTTTATTTTATATCTTGGGATCTCCATTTGAGTAAAATGTATTAATTATCATCCGTGTGAAGTTTAGTCATGATATCTTATTCACTACTTAGGTGGGTGCTAGGTATAAGAAAAAAAAGGGCCAGTACAAAAGAAAAAGGGGGAAAGAACCACTATTAACCTAAAGGTACCCCATTCTGTGGGTACCTTTGACATTCACTTAATCCTTTCTACCCTAGGCACAAGGCCCAAAATATTTGGGGGTGGAGGGCCAGTGGATTGGATCAACCCCAGTATGCAACTGGTACTTAATTTATCGACCCCAAAAGGATGAAAGGCAAAGTTGACCATGGCGGAATTTGAACTCAGAATGTAAAGATGGACGAAATACCGCTAAGCATTTCACCTGGCATGCTAACGTTTCTGCCAGTTTGCCGCCTTAATGACTCTCATAAAATTAATGACATGAAAATATTGTAATAATCAAAATATAAATCCTACTTCAAGTTTTTCCAAACCTCATTCTGTGATGCACTTGGACACATCATTATTGATATTTCATGAGTGTCATTAGGTGTTTCAGGTCTTTCAACAATCAGACACCTTTACCCATCATTAATCAAGCCCTGGCTACGAGGGTCCAGTTAGCAGTGCCTTGGTAGCACTGTTCCTTCCAAACTCACACTTCCTGATTGGCAGTCATTTTGAGGCAGCCTCTGCTGTCTCCAATATCAACTTGATGGCCTTCCACCTATTGGCCCCAATCATGCTCAACATTTTGTAAGTTTTGCAAAGGGCCTGGACTGCAAACCTTTTGCATCTCACCTGAGAAGGATCACAATCATCATCATCATCATTTAACGTCTGCTTTCCATGCTAGTATGGGTTTGATGGTTTGACTGAGGTCTGGTGAACCAGATGGCTGCACCAGGCTCCAGTCTTGATCTGGCTGTGTTTCTACAGCTGGTTGCCCTTTCCTAACGCCAACCACTCCGAGAGTGTAGTGGCTGCTTTTACGTGCCACGGTGCCGGTCAGGTGGTACTGGCAACGAGCTCGCTTGAATCTTTTTACACCTGCCAGTAAGGCGATGCTGGTAACGATCCCGCTCGAATGGTGCCTTTTTGAAAGTAGAAAATTATGTAGTTAATATATTTAATGAAGTCCTGTTATTTTTTAAATAATTTTTTTTGCCTCATTTTAATGTTTTTCTAATGGTTTTATATTTTTCAGCATTTATGATGAATCAGTTAACCAAAGGACTAATTAACATCTTAAAATTTCATTACGAGTTTGGCATGTTCTTACAGATGATGTCTGTCAACTTTGGACAATATTTTTTTACATCAAATTTTTTATACATTTATTCTGAGAAAACATTTGTCTTGGATGTCAGCAGGTTGCCTTGTATTATAAACTGAAAATGCTGTGTTATTCACATTTTTAATATTATCATCCATTTTTGTTTTCTGATTAAATTTTAATCTAAAACATTTTATAATCTAAAGTTAGATGCTTATAGATAAAATTATTTGTTATCTGTAAAAAGTAGCTAATTAAGCGGTTATTCATAAAAACTTCTTTCAATATTGATATCATCGTTACATGTCCAATTATGCTTTTTGATTATATTATAACAATTAAGTTTGTTGGATAGAAAAAGGTTTCTAATTGGTTTTAAAGTTCTGAATATTATTGTGCCTTAACCACTGCTGATCCTTTACCAATAAAACCAGTGGAATGTTACAAGAAAAGGTTTGAAATGTTTGTTCCAGCAGGTTACAGTCTGAGTTTGAATCCTGCTGAGGCCATCTTTACCTTTCATCCTCCTGGGGGTCAATAAAATAATAATCCAGTCAAGTAATGGAGTCCTTGTTATTAACAAACTCCTTCCACTCAAAAATCGTTGACCTCGTGTTATTATTAAAGGTGGCCAGCTGGCAGAATGGTTAGCATGTTCGGCAAAGTGCTTAGCAGCATTTTCTCTGTCTCGATGTCCTAAGTTCAAATTCTACTGATGTCAACTTCACCTTTCATCCTTTTGTGGGTCGATGAAACAGGTACCACTGTCAATTACATCAACTAACCCCTTCCCCCAAAATTTCAGGCCTCGTGCCTATAGCAGAAAGGACTATTATTAGTATTATTATTATTATTATTATTATTATTCTAATTTAGTCGGCAAGTATTGTATCTTGAGGCTTGGTGACAACAAGTCTCCTCAAATCTCAAGAATCTTCGTCAGGATTCTTTCAGAATATAGGATGGTACTTTTCTGCAGGTCAGCAATGCGAATTTTAATTCCAATCTTTTTCGGTCTTTTAGAGCATTTTGGGAGTTGAACCAGGTCCACCAGTTACTACCAGGGCTGTGGAGTTGAAACAAAAAAAATTTGGCTCCACGACTCTGACTCCACAACCCTGGTTACTACTGGAATAATTGCTGTCTTGGTCTTCCACAATCTCCTCAGCTCTTTGGATTGATCCTGATATTTTTCAATTTCTTTGGTATCAACGCTGAGGAATTGGAAAAACCTATGATCTTACACTATGTTTATTTTGTCCTCTGTAATTGTATCTGGTCTTCTTGCTTCAGTAGTATGATCAGTCTATATGGGAAAATCTCACAAGATCTTGTAATTTTCATCATTATTATTATTATTTAGTTCCTACTTACATTCATTTCTGAACTATTTTGTATGTTATTTGGAAAATTTTGCATTCATATATTTTTAGAGAATTAAGTCATTATATATATAACCAAAAATGAATGTATTTTATAATCACCTTAATGTACACAACTTTGTCTATTTTTCAAAATAAAGTTTTATAAAATCTAAATTGCTGATTTTCCTTCCATTTTATTATCTGTCTATCTATCTATCTATCTATCCGCTCAGTCGAAGTCGACTCTCGGTTACTCGTTGGATCAGTATCCTCCAGTCAGTTCTATCCTGGGCCGCTTCTTTCAGATTGGCTATGTCCATTCTGGTATCACTCTTGATGGTGTCAAGCAAGCGGGTTCTTGGTCGGCTTCTTCCTCTCTAGCCACTGACCATTCCAAGCATGATGTCCTTCTCCAGGGATTTTCTCTGCATAATATGACTGAAATATGCCAATCTATGCTTGGTGATCCTAGCTTCTAGCGACATTTTCAGTCTTATCTGCTTAAGAACTTCTCCATTGGTGAGCCTCGCTGTCCATGGAATCCGTAAAAGTCTTCTCCAACACCAAAGCTCAAATGCATTAATTCTCTTCTGGTCAGCTTTCTTTAGTGTCCAGGTCTTGCATCCATATCGGGAAGACAATTGCATTCTCCAATCTGCATTTGGTAGCGAGTCTGATGTCTGTACTCTTCCAGACCCTGCTCATGCTGACCATTGCCTCTCTGCCTAGTACTAACCGCCATATTATTTCTGGAGTGCAGTCACCATCTCGATTTATTTTGGAGCCAAGTAAACAACACTTAATATAGTTTTTTGAATCCCTTCTTTCTAAAATCAACAACTGCTGATGTCCTTTTGATTTTCTTTGTTACTGATTTAATCTGAAGCAAAAGTTTGCCTCCAAAAGTTCAGATTCTTTTGTATTTTAGCATAAAATATTTCTTTGCACAGTTGTAATATATTTTCTGGGAAACTTGTTACAGTTTCATATTCTGAGGAATCCAATTAATATTTTTACTTTAAGGCCATGAAATAAAATGTAACTCATTTTACTCATCAGAAAATGAATAGCTTCATTGCTATGAAGTCCAGCATGATCATTATCATCATCAAGTTGCCTTAGAAGCCAAGAACCCTCCTGTCAAGTTGCAGCAAGTAACCTTAGATGCCGGGAACCCCACTAAGTATCCTAGCTGTCACTAATAACACTGATTTTTGCCGCTGTACTAAACTGGGTTTTATGCCTATTTCCTCTATCTTTAGGGATAGTTCCCAATGCACCTATAGCTCCTGGGATACACTTTACCTGCACTTTCCATAGTCTCTGTAATTCAATAGCTAGATCCTGGTACTTTGCTATTTTTTCTACACTTCTCATATTAACCCATGAAGTCCCACTGTCCTATAAATAGGACACTAAATGAGAACATTAAATAAGCTATATTACATTGTGTCAGTGTCCTATTTATAGGACACCAAGCATTTCCATTTCTACTTGAAGTAAAAGAGTTTTAATAATTACTTTTTTTATTTTAATCTATTTTCAATCATCTGTAAAAATTTAAAAGTAATATTCAGAAATCTAAGTTTTCTGGGACTTAATGGGTTAATTTTTTCATCATTTGGGACTGTAAAGTCAATTATCTGGCACTTTCTATTCTACTACACACAAATCAGGCCTTCTAGCTTCTATTAATCTGTCAGTCTGAATGCTAAAGTCCCACAACGTCTTGTACTTCTCACTTTCTAGTACTTTACTAGGTTCATGTTCCTACCATTTATCAGTATGTTCAAATCTTAGCTTTCTACATAATTCCCAGTGGATTACTCTCCCTAGACTGTCATGTCTTTTCTTGTATTCTTTCTGTGCCAGCATGCTACATTCACTTACTATATAAGTAGCACTTTCCTCTTTTGATTTGCACAATCAACATTGGGAATCAACTTGGTTTTTGTCTATTTTGTCTTTTATCCAATTAGTCCTTAATGCTTGATCTTGTGCAACTACTAACAAACTTTCTGTCTCCCTCTTCAGCTTTCTCATCTCTAGCCATAACCATGTCTCACTACTATTTACTGAAACTATCTTTGGAAATCTACCATGCAACACCTTCTCCTGCCAGTCACATAATTTCTGTTCTTTTTCTGTTTTTTTTGTTTTTTAAGTCCATTTGGTGTTTGGGTTTCCCTATGTCTTGCTGTAACTCTAGCAGTTTTTAATAAACTTTTTTCACTATTACCTACAGAGGAGTCTATATCTACTGTAGCTAACTCCACACAGTCTTCCAGTGACATTAACCTTCTTCCACCTTCCCTTTTAGGTGGGTATAATCTTGCTATTCCTGCCCTTGGGTGGAGTCCTCCATTCACATTGAATTCCTTCCAAGTTCTGTTTAGCTTTACTAATTCAGTTTTCGTCCAATCTACAAAAGCTTTGAGTATCTAAGTAATGATACTGCCCAAGTATTTACAGCTTTCACTAGATTTGGACCATTTAGTTTTGACTTCTTTAGCTTCCTCACCCTTCTGATGTACTCCTCAATTTTCATTTTCATTTTTGTAGTTAGTACTCTGTCAGATTCTAATACTCCTGGATACCTTCAATAATTTTTAATGTCTGGCCACCGCTGTTGACTACCTGTCCCCTTCTCATGACTAATATTGCACACTTGTGGAGGCGCAATGGCCCAGTGGTTAGGGCAGCAGACTCGCGGTCATAGGATCGCGGTTTCGATTCCCAGACCGGGCGTTGTGAGTGTTTATTGAGCGAAAACACCTAAAAGCTCCACGAGGCTCCGGCAAGGGATGGTGGTGATCCCTGCTGTACTCTTTCACCACAACTTTCTCTCACTCTTACTTCCTGTTTCTGTTGTACCTGTATTTCAAGGGGCCGGCCTTGTCACGCTGAATGTCCTCGAGAACTATGTTAAGGGTGCACGTGTCTGTGGAGTGCTCAGCCACTTACACGTTAATTTCACGAGCAGGCTGTTCTGTTGATTCGGATCAACCGGAACCCTCATCGTCATAACCGACGGAGTGCTTCTATTCCATTCCACACTTATCTATGCCAAATTCCATGCCTGTATCTTTGCTGAAGAGTCTGTATTAAGGAATCTTTTTTTCATTCTTTCTAAAATGCTTCAGATCATCCATGTAGAGCAAATGGTTAATTTTTTCCTTACTATTTCAGAACTTACACTCTGCTTTTTCCTTCCTTAATACTAAACTGAAGGGGATCAAACATAGAACTAATACTAAAGGAGGCAATGAGACCCCCTGGAAAATTCCTCTCTTGATATTAACTTTCCTTTAAGACTGTGTCACCTGCGTAGAGATCTACTTTCCATTTCTTCTATGCTAAAGCTAATTAATTCTCTTACATTGTCTGCTATACTGAACATACTCAAACATTCACTTATCCATGAGTGTGAGATCATGACATAGGCTTTTCCTATACTCTATCCATGCTGTTGTTAGATTTTTTTCTTTTTAGCTTTTACTTCGTTTAGTACTGCTTGAACCTCAAATCACAGTTTATAATCTCAAACAAAGAAGAGATGCATCGGATAATGCAATGGCATGCACACAAAACACATTTTCTGGGTTTTAAGGCTTTCAATTGGAAACTTGGGAACCTTGATCTTAAGAGTAACCCAATGAAGAAGGGAGATAACTCCTTTGGTCTTAAATCATCATTTACGGCATAATTTTTCACCACTGTCGTTATTTTGATATTTTGTGAATAATTAAGGAATATTTGTTGCACTTTGGACTTCTTTTGAATAAAAGGCTTTATAAACGAAAGGAATTTACAAGATTTTGGTTTTAGGAAATATATAACGTATATTTTAATTAAATAAGAATATTCCTTCATGCAGTCGATATTTGCATAAATATAATTTTCAATTATATAACAAAATGAAAGTCATCATTTCATAGTTATAATTTTTAGAATTAAAGTTAGAAACATTGAACGATTTCCAAACGTTTTGTATAATAAAATGAAACACTTGACGTTATTACGACATTGCAATCCCGGTTTACGCTAGAACTTCCGGTTAATGACCGCGTTGGCCCAGGATTTTCTTTTCTGGGATTTTTTCTCTTTTTATTTGATTCACGAAAATCAACTCCAAATTAATTCCTCGGTGAGTTCTTTCTTCTCCATTTCTCCAGGTTCCTCTCCCACGTATTGTTCGTCTCATATCTTTTACCTCCTCCGTCACTTTATTCCACTCACCTCCAATTAACTTTCAATTAATTTCTTTCCTTAATTAATTTATTTCACTTTTCTCGTTTAATTACATTTTCAGGCAATCTTTCGTCTCTAGTAGACCTTTCCGTCGATTTCCGTAAAAATTTTTTTTTTTTTTTACATATGGGCTTGCGGGAACTTTTGAAGTAATGAGAGCGAAAGAGACTAAGAGAAAGCGATTGTATGACGAGGGAAGTTCTTTTGAAGTTACCGTCCAGGGGAAGCATTGATGTACATGTGTGTGTGTTTGATGGGGTGTGGGAGACAGACAGTATGTTGTGTAAGTGAAGTGCTTCTGTTAGTGTGTGTGAAGAGACAGAGAGAGTAAGGTTAATATAGGGCGTAACAAATATCAGAAAATCAAAAAAAAAATGTGTGTAATAGGTGTAAAACAACTTCCTATGAACGAATATGAAAAAAAAATGCCCGCACGCGAAAGGGTGGTGGGGGAGAGGCCTCGGAAAATTCACATCGGGAAGTTCCGAAAGCGTCTGAGGGGCTGACCCGGGCACCAAAACAAAAAAAAAATAGTGTAATTGGTGTAAAACTACTTGTTCTAAACGAGTATCAAGAACACACACTCACACATGAATCATAAACTCCGTATTTCGCAAAAAAATAAAATAAAGAGAAGAAATTCTGGAAAAAGTGAAGAAATGTTGGATCTCATTCCTTGGTTAAAGCTATTTTAAACATTAAATTTATGCTTTTCTTTGAAATAGTTCAGATATATGCAATTCTTCTCACTTATTAAGATGCATTTATCAGAAAAAAGAGACAGAAAAAATTATTATTTTGTGTCAATCCTTCCCTAATTATCCTTTATTAATTTAGTTTTGGCGTGTATTTTTTTCCCAAATTTATTTTTTCACCTTTACAACACTGTTTAGTAAAGCAATTAATTATCTTTATAATTTGCATATTTGACTTATTAATCAAAATTCTCTAGATGTAATATATACGAAGTAATGCATCCTTCATTTATGTGTTCCGTTTTGTATTATGCATGCGTGACTGTTTGTATGTAAGTGTGTTTAACTGTGCACATGAATGTGAATATTAAAGAACATATTTATTTACTATGATTGTTATTTTCAGAACAAATAAATCTTTTGGCTGTTATGTTATTGATGTTATTATTATTGCTAGTTAAAGGGTGGTGACTTGGCTGAATATTTTGAGTCTTGTAGTATGTAGTTGTGTTAGTCAATATTCTGAGTTCAAATCCAACTCATTTCTTTATCATCATTATCGATGGACCACTCAAAGAGGTATGTATACATTATCATTTTCGTAACATAATTTCTGTAGTATTTCAAGATGTTTCTGACACATATTTTGATTCACATGGCGGAGATCCAACATTTCTTCACTTTTTCCAGAATTTCTTCTCTTTATTTATTTTTTTTTTTTGCGAAATACGGAGTTTATGATTCATGTGTGAGTGTGTGTTCTTGATACTCGTTTAGAACAAGTAGTTTTACACCAATTACACTATTTTTTCTTAGTTTAAAGGCCGTGGACTGAAGATGTGAAATTTCCGAAGCCTCTCCCCCACCCCCCTTTCGCAAGCGCGCATTTTTTTCATGATAGTCGTTTAGAGCAAGTTGTTTTACACCTATTACGCTGTTTTGTTTTTGTTTTTGTGCCCGGTTCAGACGCTTTCGGAAATTCCCGATATAAATATTCCGAGGCCTCTCCCCCACCCCTCTTTCGCGAGAGCGCATTTTTTTTGTCATATTCGTTTAGAGCAAGTTGTTTTACACATATTACACTATTTTTTTTCTGTTTTGGTGCCCGGGTCAGCCCCTCAGACGCTTTCGGAACTTCCCGATGTGAATTTTCCGAGGCCTCTCCCCCACCCCCCTTTCGCGTGCGCGAATTTTTTTTTTCATATTCGTTCATAGGAAGTTGTTTTACACCTATTACACACTTTTTTTTTTTGATTTTCTGATATTTGTTACGCCCTATATTAACCGAGAGTAATGTGTGAAAGAAAGAGATAACTGATTTTTTTTACTCGGTGTATGTGTATATGTATGTATATTACTTCAAAAGTTCCCGCAAGCCCATATGTAAAAAAAAAAAATTTTTTACGGAAATCGACGGAAAGGTCTACTAGAGACGAAAGATCGCCTATTTCTCTTCTGGATCACATTTAAATTGTTTTATCGCTGTTAAATTTTTGGCTAAATTTCGATCCTTTCACTCGCCCGATTTTCGCGTGGAATTAAGTACCCTGACCTCCTAATATGCTGCAAATCCCTTATTTTTGTTCGGACAAAAGGGGTGGGGTGAGAAACCGGACCCTTCCTATATCCTGGAATTGGTACTACTAGCGAACAGTTCGAATGAATCGACCCCAGTACTTAAGCCTGGTACTTATTCTGTTAGTGTCTTTTGCCGAACAGCTAAGTTACAGGGACGTGAACGCGCCAACGCCAGTTGTCGAGCGGTAATAGGGGACACATTTGTGTGATGGACTTGTTTCTGTTTTCGTTTACCAAAATCACTCAGATGACTTAGGTCAACCCAACGCTATAGTAGAAGATACTTGCTCAAGGTGCCACGCAGTGGGATTGAACCTGGAGCCTTGTGGTTGCCCATTTCGATATATAGGGGTTGGACAAAATAATGGAAACACCTAGCATCAAAGCATCATAATTTTAAAATATCTATAAAACCGTCAAAAGCTTGTTTATTTTTTTTTTTTATTTATTATTAGTGTTGCTTAATATGTTTTGCTAACATTGCTGTTTCTTTTCAGATATCCTCAGAAAAAGGTAATTAAAATGACAGATCTGTCGGATTTTCAAAGAGGTCAAATTGTTGGTGCTCGTAGGGCAGGTGCTAGCGTATCGAAAACAGCCGAAATGTTTGGTGTATCAAGAAATACTGTCTCAAAAATAATGACAACCTTTGAGAAAGAGGAAAAAACCTCCTCATTGAAACAAAGCTCCAGAAGAAAAGCAAAAATTTCTGATAGGGGCCGTCGGAATTTTCTGCGAATTGTTATAAAGAGTCGCAAAAGTACAGCTCCCAAAATTACTGCGGAGCTTAATGACAACATTGAGAAACCAGTCTCCACAAAAACTGTCCGCCAGGAGCTACACAAAGCCGAACTTCATGAGAGGGCTGCAAAGCCGGATGTTACGAAAGGGCAGTGATTGTATCTGGTTTCCTTGCTTCAGTAGTACGATCAATCTATATTGGAAAATCCCACAAGATCTTGTAATTCTCATTATTCCAACAAAGGAGAATGGAACATAGTACCTCCAAAAAAGAAAAGGAAAAAACAAAAAGATTTACAGGGGAAGCACGAACAAACAGTACTTCCCAACATCAACAACAACATCAACAACAACACACACTCACAACAACAAACAACAACAACAACACTTTCGACACCACTACTGCCACTACCACAGACACAAACAAACACAGACACAATTACAGACACGATTACAGCAGTGAATACAAGAAACCAGAAACTGGTTGAGTATTTGAAAAACAAAACAAGCACAAACATTACAGATTTCATAATACCTACACACAACACACCACCAGCACACATTCTCACAATTAAAATAAACAAAACAGTTTACAACGAAATAAAACAAATATTCCCTAACGATGTGGGATCGTTAGGGAAAAGTTTCTCTCAGAAACTTTACAAAAATATTATTGAAGCACCCGTGCAAAAGCACAAGGGAGCCACCCCCACCACCAACAACAGTAAGTAGAGCCTTTTTTCTCCTTTTTTTTTTTTTTTCCCTAACTTTTGAAACATGGCAAATCTTAGAATCGGTTGCTTGAATGTGAGAGGCCTCGGGTCACCTTGGAAACAGGGTCACCTGTTAAACGACCTGAGGTTTCATGATGTGGATGTAGCAGCCATCAGTGAAACCAGGCTCTCCGACCCGCAGGAACTCGCAGCCCTTTTCGGTGGATACGAGATATTTCTATCTCCGTGTCGGCCGGGAGCGGGCGGTGGTGGTACTGCGGTGTTGTTTCGGAAGGGCCTGGACCTGAAAATAAGGACAGTCTTCTTGGATCCGGAAGGTAAGTTGGTGGTCCTCGACGTGGACGGTAGTGACGGCGGTGCTTTCAGACTGCTGGCTGCCTACGCTCCGACAGGAGCAGGGCAGTCGGATTATTTCAAACATCTGGAAGTTTTCCTGGGAACGTCACGCACTCTAGTACTAGTTGGGGATTGGAACGCTGTCTTAGACGAACGTTTCGATCGGGTGGGCAGGGGAGCGTCTGATAGGAGAGGGGGAGGGTGCAAGAGCCTCGCCAACCTACTCGGCCGCTTTCAGCTGTCCGACAGGTTTCGACTAGACCCCGAATGTGCCAATGTGGACTTGGACAAACCGCATCGGGTCGTCTAGATCGTACTTAGATAGAGTGTTTTGTAGGCCCGGATAAGGACAGCGTAGGTGTCCACAATTCCACCTAGTCGAATATACGGACCACAAATTAGTGATCTGTACTGTCGACTTAGATAGGCTACATAGACAGGGACCCGGCTACTGGAAGCTGAACGCGTCGTTAACGGCGTGCAAAGCTTACAGAGACCGGATTAGTTTACTAGTTAAGCGGGCGCTCACGGGGGCAATCATCAACAACAACTGGTGGTTTGCCCTCAAGAGAGCAATTAGAGTAGAGTCGATTAGGTATAGTAAGTCTCTAGCTATTGAACGTAGGAAGAGAGAGCGGGATTTAGTTAAGAAACTAGACGAGGCTCTTGACACTGGCATCGCGACCGACGTGTTGGCGGCAAGGTTGGCCCTCGACCAACACTTCGACGCCAAACACGAAGGCTGCGTTGTCAGAGCTAAGGCACGTTCGCTAAGCGGGGAGGGGACTAGAGCCGCTCGATGGGCCCGCGTGGCGGAGGCGAAGCGAGGCAACAGAGCAACCATTCGGTCTTTGGTGGACCAGAACGGGCGCGAGGTTACCGAACCGAAGCAGATTGTGACGGTGCTTCAGCGGCACTTTGCTCAACTGTTTGGGACGAGCGGTGGAACGGACACCAACGGTACAGACTTCGGTGTGTACCTGGACGGACTGCCGCAACTCTCGGACAGCGAGGCAGAGTGCTGCGAAGGACCGATATCTGCCTGGGAAGTACAGGAAGCGATGAAGAGTTGCACGAGAGGTAGATCGCCGGGTTTGGATGGTCTGCCCTACGAGCTTTACTTTTCAATGCCAGACTTGTTTGCGGACCTGTTGGCAAACGTCTACTGCAACTGGCAGCAAAACGGGAGAATTCCTGCTTTTGTCTGTCGAGGGGTGGTGGCTTTGATAAAGAAGGACCCAAACAAGGGGGACGTTATAGGGAATTTCCGGCCCATCACTCTGCTCAATGCAGAGTTGAAGATTTTGGCCAAGGTGCTAGCCAAGAGATTGGCGCTTGTCGTGGACAAGCTGGTCGGCGGGACGCAGACATGCGCCGTGCCGACCAGGTCGATACACGACAACCTCCATCTCATGCGCTACATCATAGAGAGGGTGGGTAATGACGCTGGCGCGGGTGGGGCTTTGATCAACTTGGATCAGAGTAAAGCCTTCGATAGGGTCGACCATCGGTACCTGGCAGCTGTCCTCAAGGCAGCCGGCTTCGGTCCAGTCTTCCGCGGGTGGATCGCTGCTTTATACAGCAACATCTGCTCGGTGATACGGGTAAACGGTCACCTTTCGGAACCGTTCGACATCTCGCGTTCGGTCCGCCAAGGATGCCCTCTCTCCTCCCTCTTGTACATTTTGACTCTCGAGCCATTACTGCGCAAGTTGGAGGCTTTGAGGGGCATCCCGCGCGATCTAGGAGGCGGAAACAGCGTGTCTGCTTATGCCGACGACGTCACTGTGCTGGTGTCGAGCCACAGGCACATTGGCCTGATTGGCGAGACGCTAAACCAGTACGAAGCGGTGACAGGGGCAAAGATTAACGCGGAAAAGTCTGTGGGCTTGCAACTGGGCACCTGGAGAGGCAAGCCCATGCCGTCCAACAGCGTCGTAGGGCGCTGGACCGACGGACCCGTTAAGCTGCTCGGGGTCTGGTTCGGTCCGGACCTCCAGGTGGATAAGAACTGGGAAGAGGTGACGAGCAGGGTGGCACGTCTCACCCAGAAATGGGCCGAGAGGAAGCTGTCCCTGAAAGGTCGAGCGGAGGTGGCGAATGCGTACATCGCATCCGTCATCTTTTACCGCTTGACCGTCGTCCCTTGTCCCGACCGCTGGTTGGCCAAGCTGGTACGCCTGCTCTTCGACTTTTTGTGGAAGGGTCAGGTGCCACTGGTCAGGCGATCCATCTGCTGTCAACGACCGCTGAACGGAGGCCTTGGAATGCCGTGGTTGCTGTTGCGCAGACATGCGCTCAGGCTGCGGCATCTCAAGCGCTTCCTAGACGGTGAACAGGTGTGGTCGTCTTTTGTCAGACGCGATTTTCCGCAGCTCGTCTCTTTGACGGAGCTGCAGACCTGGATCAAACGTAGACCGAGAAAGGGCGCTTGGCACCTCGAGTGCCGTCAAGCCCTCTCCGCCCTCCGCCAGGCGGGCAATGCGGTCGGTTACAGCTCCACTCTAGCGTTCTGTAGAGGGTTAGTGGAGGAAAAATGCGACGACGTTCTCGGGGAAACTCTAGGCGTTGAAGACGACGAACTGAGCGGTCTGTTCGGGAGTACTTTCGGGCCGGGGCCGATGGATAATTTCCAGAGGTCTCTCGCCTGGCAGTGCTACCGAGGGGCTCTGCCTGTTCGAGATAAACTCTACCGGCACGGAAGTGCCGTCAGCCGGGCCTGCCCGAGGTGTTGCCAGGACGACGAACCGTTCTGCATGCACTCGTCCAGTGCCCGAGTATTGCTGAACTATGGGTTTATGTCGAACAGCTACTGTCATGTGTAGGACGGATCCGACTATCGGCCGAATCCATAGTGAAGATTGCCCCGCCGACCTCCTTTAAGAAGGAGGGCGAGGCCGTTTTCTTGTGCCTAGTGGCTGTGGCGAAAGGTGGTATGGTGGACCCGTTTGAAAGGGCTAAAGTCAGACACTTTCCGCTTTGGTCAAGGCCTCATCAACTTTTTCAAGTTTCACTTGAAAAGGAAGATGAGGTTAGAGAGGAAAGTGCTGTCCGACAGCAAGTTTTATGAAAGGTGGGTGAATTGTGCGAGACTGGCCTGTATAAATGGACCAGTTCTCAGGTTTCGCCTGTGATTTCAAAGAAAAAGGTAATGTAAAAGGAGAAGAAAGGGGACTCTCTACACCCCCTTTTTTTTTTTTTTTTTTTTTTTGACCAGGCTCCCGTTGGCTTTTGTAGGGTTTTTTCCACCGGGAACATTTCGAGACGTCTCCCCCTTTTGGGAGTTTTTCATTGTTTTTAATAATCATTGCTTTAAAGTTTTTTACACGGATTTTTTTTAACAAACGGACAAAACCCTTTGTAACCTTTCGTCCTGTCTTGTCCCTTTATGTAATCATGCGTGTCAGCCCTTGTGGCCAATAAAAAAGAATTGATTATTATTATTATTATTATTATTCTTTCCGACGCTGATGGACGTACGTGAATCAGCTCCGTGAATTTGACACCAATTTCATTGGAAATCTATTGATAAGTTTTGATATTTTTTAATATTTTTGTAGCCAAACCGACCGGCTTCTTGCGGAGCTCGTCGGTTGGGCGAAATTTTGCCCCATTCGGTGTGAAATTACTGTTTATCCATTTGAAATTGACATTTTTTGCACACACACATTACAAAATGGCATTGAAACGAGCTGCTGGCTCTTCCCTCCTTCTTACAACACCCCCTCCACAAGAACAAAAATTAACGTCACGGGTTACGAACAACCCATTTCAGGCCGTAAAAGGCAACAGAGCTCCTCCTTCCGAAACGGAAAGCACGCGCACCGTTCGAAGGGAGAATGCTAGTCGGGACGTCGCGTTCGACGTCACTCTTGATTTCCCCCCTCTGCCTTCAACAAGTGATGCTGTACCGAAGGGGGAGGAAAAGAAACTTTTTACAGACAAACACAGACAGGAACCAACAAAAAAATGTAAAAGTCTCTAACGATTTTGCTTCTGCTGCGAAGCAAATTTCGGAAGATGTAGAAATAACAATGGAGGACATAAAATTGGCACAAGATTTGTTGAGAAAGGAGGGAAACAGTGTTTTCCTCAACACACCTCAACAACTCATACATGAGACAATATTCATACAAAAAAACAATATTCTATAAAGTTTTCGAAAAGAAAACCAAAAGATTGTTTAACGCCACACCACAACAATTAGAAATAGCTCTGAAGCCCATTTGGGGCCAAAAGAGCTATGTGACAAGAGGGAAGCGTTTTGGAACCATGGAGGTTCGCTTCCCAACAGAGGAGCTTGCAAGGGCGAACGCCATTTCGCCCTTGCAAAATGAACATTTGTTCCTCGTCCCGACGTACCTCGGGCGTAAGGTACAAAAAATAACTATTAACACAATACCCCCCGAACAGAAAATCTCATGGCTAGTGGCGGCTGTCCTCTATGGCATAGAGGACACTGCCACTATTCTGAATGTTCGGAGGGTACGAGAAAAGAACTGGTCAGGCATGGGTATTCAACTGCTGGTACAGATCCAGCAGGAAAACATCAATGCCATACCTGACTTTGTCATCTTACTGGATGGGACCAGGCTAAATGTTACTGTAGAGGGGCGAAAGCCAAAATGTTTCCTCTGCAGTAGCGAAAGCCACCTGAAAAGGGACTGCCCCATTCAGAAAAAGAGGATGGAGGAGTACAATAAGAGGAAGCAACAACAACAACAGAAACAGCACGAAACACCAAAAGCTGCCACACCACCAACACCATCACCAGCACCAAGACGAACAACAACACCACCTCCAACAACAACAACCACCACCAAACCAACACCGACAACCACCACCAAACCAACACCGACAACCACCACCAAACCAACACCGACAACCACCACCAAACCAACACCGACACCAGTACCTCGAAGGTCGATAGCAGCGACATCAACAGCAACAGGAGCAGCAGCACCAACGATACCGGCGGAACCAAAAACCTTTCGTCCTGCTACTGAAGCAGACCCCTCAACCATTCCTTTGCCGGATGAAGAGTCGGATTGTGCGAGCTCTGATTCCAACAAAGGAGAATGGAACATAGTGCCTCCAAAGAAGAAAAGGTGGAAAAAACAAAAAGATTTACAGGGGAAGCACGAACAAATAGTACTTCCCAACATCAACAACAACATCAACAACAACACACATTCACAACAACAAACAACAACAACACTTTCGACACCACTACTGCCACAGACACAAACAAACACAGACACAATTACAGACACGATTACAGCGATAAATACAAAAAACCAAGAACTGGTTGAGTATTTGAAAAACAAAACAAGCACAAACATTACAGATTTCATAATACCTACACACAACACACCACCAGCACACATTCTCACAATTAAAATAAACAAAACAGTTTACAACGAAATAAAACAAATATTCCCTAACGATGTGGGATCGTTAGGGAAAAGTTTCTCTCAGAAACTTTACAAAAATATTATTGAAGCACCCGTGCAAAAGCACAAGGGAGCCACCCCCACCACCAACAACAGTAAGTAGAGCCTTTTTTCTCCTTTTTTTTTCCTAACTTTTGAAACATGGCAAATCTTAGAATCGGTTGCTTGAATGTGAGAGGCCTCAGGTCACCTGTTAAACGACCTGAGGTTTCATGATGTGGATGTAGCAGCCATCAGTGAAACCAGGCTCTCCGACCCGCAGGAACTCGCAGCTCTTTTCGGCGGATACGAGATATTTCTATCTCCGTGTCGGCCGGGAGCGGGCGGTGGTGGTACTGCGGTGTTGTTTCGGAAGGGCCTGGACCTGAAAATAAGGACAGTCTTCTTGGATCCGGAAGGTAAGTTGGTGGTCCTCGACGTGGACGGTAGTGACGGCGGTGCTTTCAGACTGCTGGCTGCCTACGCTTCAACAGGAGCAGGGCAGTCGGATTATTTCAAACGTCTGGAAGTTTTCCTGGGAACGTCACGCACTCTAGTGCTAGTTGGGGATTGGAACGCTGTCTTAGACGAACGTTTCGATCGGGTGGGCAGGGGAGCGTCTGATAGGAGAGGGGGAGGGTGCAAGAGCCTCGCCAATCTACTCGGCCGCTTTCAGCTGTCTGACAGGTTTCGACTAGACAACCCGAATGTGCCAATGTGGACTTGGACAAACCGCATCGGCTCGTCTAGATCGTACTTAGATAGAGTGTTTTGTAGGCCAGCGGATAAGGACAGCGTAGGGTGTCCACAATTCCACCTAGTCGAATATACGGAGCACAAATTAGTGATCTGTACGGTCGACTTAGATAGGCTACATAGACAGAGACCCGGCTACTGGAAGCTGAACGCGTCGTTAACGGCGTGCAAAGCTTACAGAGACCGGATTAGTTTACTAGTTAAGCGGGCGCTCACGGGGACAATCATCAACAACAACTGGTGGTTTGCCCTCAAGAGAGCAATTAGAGTAGAGTCGATTAGGTATAGTAAGACTCTAGCTATTGAACGTAGGAAGAGAGAGCGGGATTTAGTTAAGAAACTAGACGAGGCTCTTGAGACTGGCATCGCGACCGACGTGTTGGCGGCAAGGTTGGCCCTCGACCAACACTTCGACGCCAAACACGAAGGTTGCGTTGTCAGAGCTAAGGCACGTTCGCTAAGCGGGGAGGGGACTAGAGCCGCTCGATGGGCCCGCGTGGCGGAGGCGAAGCGAGGCAACAGAGCAACCATTTGGTCTTTGGTGGACCAGAACGGGCGCGAGGTTACCGAACCGAAGCAGATGTGTACGGTGCTTCAGCGGCACTTTGCTCAACTGTTTGGGACGAGCGGTTGAACGGACAACGGTGCAGACTTCGGTGTGTACCTGGACGGCCTACCGCAACTCTCGGACAGTGAGGCAGAGTGCTGCGAAGGACCGATATCTGCCTGGGAAGTACAGGAAGCGATGAAGAGTTGCACGAGAGGTAGATCGCCGGGTTTGGATGGTCTGCCCTACGAGCTTTACTTTTCAATGCCAGACTTGTTTGCGGACCTGTTGGCAAACGTCTACTGCAACTGGCAGCAAAACGGGAGAATTCCTGCTTTTGTCTGTCGAGGGGTGGTGGCTTTGCTAAAGAAGGACCCAAACAAGGGGGACGTTATAGGGAATTTCCGGCCCATCACTCTGCTCAATGCAGAGTTGAAAATTTTGGCCAAGGTGCTAGCCAAGAGATTGGCGCTTGTCGTGGACAAGCTGGTCGGCAAGACGCAGACATGCGCCGTGCCGACCAGGTCGATACACGACAACCTCCATCTCATGCACTACATCATAGAGAGGGTGGGTAACGACGCTGGCGCGGGTGGGGCTTTGATCAACTTGGATCAGAGTAAAGCCTTCGATAGGGTCGACCATCGGTACCTGGCGGCTGTCCTCAAGGCAGCCGGTTTCGGTCCAGTTTTCCGCGGGTGGATAGCTGCTCTATACAGCAACATCTGCTCGGTGATACGGGTGAACGGTCACCTTTCGGAACCGTTCGACATCTCGCGTTCGGTCCGCCAAGGATGCCCTCTCTCCTCCCTTTTGTACATTTTGACTCTCGAGCCATTACTGCGCAAGTTGGAGGCTTTGAGGGGTATCCCGCGCGATCTAGGAGGCGGAAACAGCGTGTCTGCTTATGCCGACGACGTCACCGTGGTGGTGTCGAGCCACAGGCACATTGGCCTGATTGGCGAGACGCTAAACCAGTACGAAGCGGTGACAGGGGCAAAGATTAACGCGGAAAAGTCTGTGGGCTTGCAACTGGGCACCTGGAGAGGCAAGCCCATGCCGTCCAACAGCGTCGTAGGGCGCTGGACAGACGGACCCGTTAAACTGCTCAGGGTCTGGTTCGGTCCGGACCTCCAGGTGGATAAAAACTGGGAAGAGGTGATGAGCAGGGTGGCACATCTCACCCAGAAATGGGCTGAGAGGAAGCTGTCCCTGAAAGGTCGAGCGGAGGTGGCGAATGCGTACATCGCATCCATCATCTACTTGTCCCGACCGCTGGTTGGCCAAGCTGGTACGCCTGCTCTTCGACTTTTTGTGGAAGGGTCAGGTGCCACTGGTCAGGCGATCCATCTGCTGTCAACGACCGCTGAACGGAGGCCTTGGAATGCCGTGGTTGCTGATGCGCTCAGGCTGCGACATCTCAAGCGTTTCCTTGACGGTGAACAGGTGTGGTCGTCTTTTGTCAGACGCGACTTTCCGCAGCTCGTCTCTTTGACAGAGCTGCAGACCTGGATCAAGCGTAGACCGAGAAAGGGCACTTGGGACCTCGAGTGCCGTCAGGCTCTCTCCGCCCTCCGCCAAGCGGGCAATGCGATCGGTTTCAGCTCCACTCTAGCGTTCTATAGAGGGTTAGTGGAGAAAAAATGCGACGACGTTCTCGGGGAAACTCTAGGCGTTGAAGATAACGAACTGAGCGGTCTGTTTGGAAGGACTTTCGGGCCAGGGCCGATGGATAATTTCCAGAGGTCGCTCGCCTGGCAGTGCTACCGAGGGGCTCTGCCTGTTCGGGATAAACTCTACCGGCACGGAAGTGCCGTCAGCCGGGCCTGCCCGAGGTGTTGCCAGGACGACGAAACCGTTCTGCATGCACTCGTCCAGTGCCCGAGTATTGCTGAACTATGGGTTTATGTCGAACAGCTACTGTCATGTGTAGGACGGATCCGACTATCGGCCGAATCCATAGTGAAGATTGCCCCGCCGACCTCCTTTAAGAAGGAGGGCGAGGCCGTTTTCTTGTGCCTAGTGGCTGTGGCGAAAGGTGGTATGGTGGACCCGTTTGAAAGGGCTAAAGTCAGACACTTTCCGCTTTGGTCAAGGCCTCATCAACTTTTTCAAGTTTCACTTGAAAAGGAAGATGAGGTTAGAGAGGAGAGTGCTGTCCGATAGCAAGTTTTATGAAAGGTGGGTGAATTGTGGACCAGTTCTCAGGTTTCGCCTGTGATTCAAAAAGGTAATATAAAAGGAGAAAAGGGGCCCTCTACCCCACTTTTTTGACTAGGCTCCCGTTGGCTTTTATGGGTTTTTTTCCACCAGGAACCTTTCGAAACGCCTCCCCCTTTTGGGAGTTTTTCGTTGTTAAATATTTTCATTGTTACACTGTTGTTTACACGGATTTTTCAAAAACGGACAAAACCCTTTGTAACCTTTCATCCTGTTTTGTCCCTTTATGTTTACCAATCATGTGTGTCAGCCCTTGTGGCCAATAAAAAGAATAAATTAGTATTATTATTATTCTTTCTTTCCAAGACGACTTACGTGTGTAAAGTGGCTCAGTAAGTTTTGTGCCAATTTGATTGGAAATTTCTCTAAAAGTTTTTACATTTTTTGATATTTGTGTGGCCAAGCCAACTAACTTCTAGCGGAGCTAGTTGGCTCGGCAAAATTTTACCCCATTGGGGGTAAAATTACGTTTTGAAATTTGAACATTTTGAAAATTATACACATACATTTCAACAAACATGGCTATGAAGCGAGCAGTCAGCTGTTCCTTTCTCCCAACACCACACCCTCCGCAAACACACACATTGTCAAAAACGTTTCCAAACCGCCCACTTCTCTCCATAAAAGGCAACAAAGATCCTCCTTCCGAAGCTGAAAGCACGTGCACTGTTCGAAAGGAGAAAGAAAACCAGGACGTCACTTTCGACGTCATTGAAGATTTCCCTCCTCTTCCCTCCACCAATGCTCCGGTACCGGAGAGGGAGGAAGGGAAAGCTATGACTAACATAGACACAAGCATGAACAAAAGAAATGTCATCTTAAAAACGTGTCTTGCAAGGAGATAGATGTTTATTTAGATAACTTAGAATTGTCTAATTATAAGCAACATTACATAAACAACAAACTTTCTGATTTCAAGATCTAATTATGCTTAAAAACCAGCAGAAATAATGGTGTTATGTAGTTCCACCTCTGACAATATTTTCTCCTTTCTTCTCATTCTCTTTCGCCATCTTCGCATTCTGGAGAATATTGTTTTGCGGTAATTGCCTTGCTTTCCTCATTCCATCTTTCTATCTTTTACTTGCTTCCGCCATTAGGCCGTGGCCATGCTGGGGTACTACCTCGAAGAATTTTTAGTCGAATGAATCGATCCCAGTACTTAAGCCTGGTACTTATTCTGTTAGTGACTTTTGCCGAACAGCTAAGTTATGGGACGTAAACGCACCAACGCCGGTTGTCGAGCGGTAATAGGGGACACACTTGTGTGTGATGGGCTTGGTTCTGTTTTCGTTTACCAAAATCACTCACAAGACTTTGGTCAACCCAACGCTATAGTAGAAGATACTTGCTCAAGGTGCCACGCAGTGGGATTGAACCTGGAGCCATGTGATTGCCCATTTCGATATAAGTGTTTATTTTATTGAACCTGAAAAGATTAACTGCTAAGTTGATTCTGATTAGATTAGATTAGAATAGAATTCAGAGCACAAAGGAATTAGAGGAAAAGGTATGGTACATGAAACTAAAATCTTTCTAAAACTAAAGCGTTATTGATTAAAATTTTTTTTTCTTGACCTTTCAGAATTGTCCATTTTGGTCAACTAGGATCACATTTGAAATACAAATATGAGATCTCGTTCAAGGTAAATACAGCTTGAAAAGCTTTATTTCCTCCTGTGTGTTTTTGGTTCAGTGCATGAGTTAGGGTTCCTTAATTGATTTACCTCTTTCTGTACTTTTTATGTGGAACCAGCACCAGTGCTTTTTAATAATTCATGTATGTTATATTTTGTATTTGTATTGTCATAAAAAAATGATTCATTGTAAAAGACTTCTATTTTGTGCAGTTCAGTCAACTTCTCATGCAACAACGCATTAACATCCCCACATCTCTGTTCTGGAACAAAATCATTACAGGATTGAGGTTTTTTTAACTTTAAAATCTTCAACAAGATGTTAAGAGTTAATAAATCTCAGGGAATCATTTTAATTTCAGTTTGAGGAGGTGAGCATTGTCCATAGCCACTGTGGGCTCTCCCAAACTGGAAAGCTCCATTGGGTGTCTCCAGAGAAGATGTTATGGAGTAGTTTATTTCCAAGCATAGAAGATTAGGCGAAGCGTTTAGTGTGAGATTTCCAAGCAAGACACTGTGTGAGTGTTAACTGTACTTGTATTGTAGTGATACACAGCTTGCTAGTGTTATATAAACAGCCAAAGCAACAGAGTTCACTCTGCATTGAATGGAAGTCTGATCACTGCTGTGTGTCAGGGGAGGAAGGTTTGCTAATTACTTAGATTCTCAGCAATTAAAGGAGGTCACAAACATCATCATTTAACGTCCATTTTCCATGCTGACATCGGTTGGAAGGTTTGACAGGGGCCAATAAGCCAGGGGCAACGTCTGATACCTGTCTGGTTTGGCATGTTTTTTGTGGCTGGATGTCCTTCCTAACACCACCACTTTACAGTGTGGACTGAGTGCTTTTACGTAGCACTGGATGGTAGCATAGTTTCAATGGCTGGATTTTTATATTTTTATGATTCTATAGACCTTGGTGCAAGTTGACTGGGAACCAGAGGCCCACCAAAATTGTTACCAATTGGGTCCTGCACCTCCTAAGGCCGACCCTGTATATATATATATATATATATATATATATATATATATATATATATATATAAGGTCATTGTACAGGACAAGGTGACCAACACTGATGTCCTAACTCATGCTGGCCTCTCTTCCATGTACACCTTGCTGAGACAATGTCGACTACACTGGCTAGGCCATGTTTGCTGTATGGAGGACAGCCGAATCTCAAAAGACATTCTCTATGGAGAACTCGGAGCAGGACAGAGGAACAAGGGCTGCCTGCAGCTGAGGTGCAAGGACGTGTGCAGCAGTGACATGAAGGTGCTCAACATCGACATCAACTCCTGGGAGGACCTGGCAGTGGGCTGCACCAGGTGGAAAAGCACACTTCTCAAACAGCTACGGATCGGTGAAGAGAGGCTGTTAGCTGCAGAAAAGTGAGCCCAAAGTAACGGATCGACAGACCAGAATCCACACACAGATGCGACCGAGACTGTCATTCTCGCATTGGTCTCCATAGCCACAGGAGGCGCTGCTCAAGCCGAGCGGCCCGACCTGGACAATAAATGGACAGACGTGATACCCATGGTCAGCCATGACCGAAGGTGGCCTGAGATACATAATATATAGCAATCTACAGGATCAATATATTAGCTATCCATGCATATTGATGCATTAATATATTATTAAACAACTGCAGATTAACCAAAGATTAACCAAAGATAAATATTTTCTGCTGAAACTTAACATCATATTGATAAGGATTTATTTTACAGACAAGTGTGATATAATTTGTTTAAATAATTTTCTTCCGACAGGAACAAGAAGAAGCAACAAATGTCATCTTCAAGATCAGACGTGGACCTGGATCCAGCATCGGATGATGATGTATGTTAATTTATATATTTTTATTCTTGTGAGCATATTGCATATTCGTTATCTGATAATAGTATTTTAAAATCAAAAATTCAAAAATCAAAATCGATCAACATGAATGGAAATTGTAGCTGTGATACCAGTGCTGGTGGCACATAAGAGAACCATCCGAACGTGGCCGTTGCCAGTGCCGCCCTGACTGGCTTCCGTGCTGGTGGCACGTAACAAACACCATCCGATCGTGGCTGTTTGCCAGCCTGGCCTGGCCTCCGTGCCGGTGGCACGTAAAAAGCACCATCCGACCATGGCCATTTGCCAGCCTCGTCTGGCACCTGTGCCGGTGGCACGTAAAAAGCACCCACTACACTTACAAAGTGGTTGGTGTTAGGAATGGCATCCAGCCGTAGAAACATTTCCAGATCAGACTGGGCCTGGTGCAGCCTTCTGGCTTCCCAGACCCCAGTTGCACCGTCCAACCCATGCCAGCATGGAAAGTGGATGCTAAACGATGATGATGATGATGATGATGAAGAATGGTGAATAGAGGTACAACAGAGTTGCATTTATAGTTTATAGAATTATGTACAAAAGTCAGGAAAGTGAACAGTGTATGAGTCATGATATACATGTGTGCATGCGTATGGAGGTGGGGGGATATCAGGTGTAGTTTTGGCGAATTTCAGGAAACATCATTTAATGTCCGCTTTCCTTGCTGGTATGGGTTGGACAGTTTGATAATAGCTGGAGGGCTGCACCAGGCACCAGTCATCTTGTTTTGGCATGGTTTCTACAGCTGGATGCTCTTCCTAACACCAATGTACTGGGTGTTTTTATGTAGCATCAGTACAGGTGCACTGCATGTGGCATTAGGCATGGGTGCTTCTACATGGCACTGGCATGTAAATTTCTTCTCATTTTGCTTAGATAATTTTCTGTGATTCTCACTTACAATCATCATCATCATCGTTTAGTGTCTGCTTTCCATGCTAGCATGGATTGGACGATTTTGACTGAGGTCTGGCGAGCCAGATGGCTGCACCAGGCTCCAATCTGATCTGGCAGAGTTTCTACAGCTGGATGCCCTTCCTAATGCCAACCACTCTGAAAGTGTAGTGGGTGCGTTTACATGCTACTGGCACAAGGGCCAGTCAGGCAGTACTGGCAACAGCCAGGCTCAAATGGTGCTTTTTATGTGCCACCTGCACAGGAGCCAGCCCACCGGCACAAGTGCTAGTAAGGCGACGCAGGTAACGATCATGCTTGAATGGTGTTTTTTATGTGCCATCGGCACGGAGGCCAGCTTGTTGCTCTGGCAAAGATCTTGCTTGTATGGTACCCTTAGCAAACCAATTTTATTTGTTTGTTGTGGTTTGTCTCCAGGAATGTTTCTGTTTGACCTTCTTCTCTTTTTAAATTATATTTAAAAAAGGTAGGCCTACAATTTATTTACATATAGTGCTAGTGGGGCGCTAAGAGCAGGCATCCGTGCTAATGGGGCACTAAGAGCACCATCCAAGTGTGATCGTTGCCAGAGTGGCTAACTGGCTTCTGTGCCGGTGGCACATAAAACGCACCATTTGAGCATGATCGTTACCATCGTCACCTTACTGGCACTTGTGCAGGTGGAACATAAAAAAACATTTGAGTGAGGTCGTTGCCAGTACTGCCTGACTGGCCCCCGTGCTGGTGGCTCGTAAAAGCACCCACTACATTCTCAGAGTGGTTGGCGTTAGGAAGGGCATCCAGCTGTAGAATCTCTGCCAGATCAGATTGGAGCCTGGTGCAGCCATCTGGTTCACCAGTCCTCAGTCAAATCGTCCAACCCATGCTAGCATGGAAAGCAGATGTTAAACGACGATGATGATGATGAAAAAGCAATGGTGATCGTACCACATAAAAAGCTGTGGCCATGGTGTCTCATGAAAAGCACTGGTGATGGTGCCATGTAAAAAACACCCAGTACACTTTTTAACGAGGTTGGCATTAAGGAAGAGCATTAGAAACTAGGCTGAAAACAGACTATGGAACCGGGTGTGGTCCCTGACCTTGCCAGCTCCTGTCCAGCCATCCAACCAATGCCAAAATGGAAAATGGACTTTATATGATGATATATAGGCATAGTTGTACGGTTAAGATGTTCACTTCCCAGCAATGTGGTTTTGGGTTCAGTGCCATTGCAAGGCACCTTGAGCAAGTGCCTTCTACTGTAGCTCCAGGCTGACCAAGGCTTTGCAAGGGATTTGGGCAATGGAATTTGAAATATTCAACTTAGCCCCACCTGTGAAGCTGCTGGCCCTGTGTCAAAATTTAAAACCAGTATTAAAGATGAAATTAATAGATAGAAAAGAATTATACCCGTAACGAGACTGTTACTGTTCACTTTATTGGGGGATTATATTCTTCTCTACAGTTTTATGTAGCATTTTCATGGATTGTATTTTCCAGGAATATCAGAAAACCTTGAAAGCAAAGATACCTGGGTATGTGCCTCTTACACCTGACGAGATTTTTGATGCTTTCTACCGAAGGCCAACCGATCCATTATTGAACCTTTTCAAGGTAAAGCCTGACATTTTGTTTCATGTTTTTTGTTTTACGTTTTTTAATTTTTCATCAAATCAGAAGTTGAAGTCTTTTTTTTTTTTTTAAATGTTTTACATTTTCTCTGCCTAAAAGCAAACATGAAAGGAATACAATGAAGTCGAGTATCTTTGAATTGAATATTATCATTCGAGCGAGGTTGTTGCCAGTACCGCCTGACTGGCCCTTGTGCGAGTTGTTGGCATTAGGAAGGGCATCCAGCTGTAGAAACTCTGCCAGATCAAGATTGGAGCCTGGTGCAGCCATCTGGTTTGCCAGACCTCAGTCAAATCGTCCAACCCATGCTAGCATGGAAAGCAGACGTCTGGGTAAAAAATTGTATACGGTTAATCTTATGTAATCATTACATTATTAACCATCTTACAAACAATAACTCTGAGCACCTTTTCAAACTCCACCTGTCTAACACCCGTGGACATGTTTACAAAGTCAGAAAACAGCACAGCTCCCATGACTTCAGGAAACATTTTTTCACGCTGAGAGTTGCTGAAGCATGGAACAAACTGCCGGCATCAGTTGTTAGTTGTCAGAGCACTGCATCCTTCAAAACTTCCATGCTTCCTGAGATTCGACAACACTACACCTGATTTTCTCCCCTCCATACACACGCAAGCATGTATCTGACTCATACATTGTTCACTTCCCAGACATTTGTACATTACTGCATATGCTTTATTCGCACTTTTTGACAAGTTGTGGTGCACCTGAGCACTGTATACAATAATTTCATTATTATAACAGTCACTGAAACATTTATAAGAATAGGAAGGGCATCCAGCTGTAGAAACTCTGCCAAATCAAGACTGGAGCCTGGTGCAGCCATCTGGTTCGCCAGTCCTCAGTCAAATTGTTCAACCCATGACAGCATGGAAAGCGGACATTAAACGATGATGATGATGTTATAAATCTATAATTTAAACATTCACTTGTCTTGTACTCTATGACTTCTATTGCTGATGAGTCTCCAGTGAAATAACTCAAATTTTCTTCTCAGTCATCGTTTTGGAGTGTAATGCAATATATGGAGTTTTATGTTGTGTACTTAAATATAAGCATCACACACACACACATGTGCCAGATTCAGAAATGTTCCCTTAACCACCTACACTTCAACTCACCTCTCACAGTTGTCACCTTTGCTACTCACACCTCAAGTAACCTTTTCCTACTTTCCTCTAAGTGACCATCTCATTGAAATACATTCTTTTTCTCTCCATTTTTTTGTTCTCTCCTCATCTATTCTTTCTGTTACAAAAGCATTAGCTTGAAACACAAAAGATTTTCCATTTATTTTTACTGAGCGTAAAACTAATAGACATTTTGTGTTTATTTTTGTTTTACCTTGTCTTCATGTCATCTATAATTTTTGTACTGTGTGTGTGTATATCTATCTATATATGTCTTCTTATGACTTGATATTTCAGAGTAAAAAAATTGAGATACTTGATGTAGAGACAAAACCTGGTGATCTATCTGATGAACTGAGAACAGCCCTGGGCATGCCAGTCGGTCCAGTAAGTTATTATAATGTATTCATTTATGTATTCCTACATATATTTATTAACCAATTTCTATTTTTCAAGAGTCTGTTTGTAACAATCCAACTTATCCCATTATCAAGAGTATTATTTTAGCTTTTGTGCAGCTGCAGTTCAATTCTGATTAAGTTGGCTCATTAATTACAGCTTGTTGGTCAAATGATTAAGTGCTCCTTCAAGCTTTATTCTACGTCATTTCTTTCCTTATCCATCTTCTTCCTTGTTCTCCTCCTTTCTCCCACCTTTATCATACTCTCTACCTCATCATCACACCTTATAACTAGAAAACTATATTGAAATGTGCAAAACGTTGAACCTTTTTCTTTCTTTTTTAAGCTTTGTATTCATTCTATTGTCTTCTTTTTTTGCCATTTTGCCAAACCACTAAGTTAAGGGGATGTAAACACATCAACACCAGTTGTCAGATGGTATTGGGACGGCGAACTAGCAGAATCGTTAGCACGCCATGCGAAATGCATAGCCATATTTCGTCTGCCGCTACGTTCTGAGTTCAAATTCCATCAAGGTCGACTTTGCCTTTCATCCTTTTGGGGTCGATTAAATAAGTACCAGTTACGCACTGGGGTCGATATAATCGACTTAATACATTTGTCTGTCCTTGTTTGTCCCCCTCTGCGTTTAGCCCCTTGTGGGTAGTAAAGAGGAGGACTGACCGGGACTCTACTTGATGGGTCGTCTGAGAGGACCCAGGAATATATCAACAACTGTGCATGCCCCACCATCTGACCTTCAGTACTTATATATATATAAGGACATATAGACAACACATTCTTTCAGTTTCTGTCTCCCAAATCCACTCACAAGGCTTTGGTCGGCCCAAGGCTTTAGTAGAAGACACTTGCCCAAGGTGCCATGCAGTGGGACTGAAGCCAGAACCATGTGTTTGGGAAGCTCTCCTTAAACCTGGTTCTTCTCCTGTCAGTTTCCTTTTGCTGAACTTGAGGATGTAAACAAACCAACACTGGTTGTGAAGCTGTTATAGAAGACAAACACAAGGGGAAACACACACACACACACACACACACATTCTTTTATCGTTCTGAGCCATTGCTCTTTGGTATTATATTCAGGTGCAGATGCCCACCTACTGAATGTTCTGAAGATTGTATTTCATCATCTTTTTTTTTCTTCCTATTTCAGAATTCAGAGAAAGTTCGCCCGCCATGGTTTATTGCTATGCAACGATATGGACCTCCTCCATCCTACCATTAGCTTCCTAGAATTCTTTATTCATGAACAACAACAACAACAACAACACAAATAAATCTTTCACAAACTTTACAACTGACAGACTTCATAATTTTTGGTGACCTTCCTTGTTAATTATACATTTCCTGTGTCACTGACATTCTACTTCCTTTACCAACAAGGTTTTCAACATGGGCAGTATTCCCCACACCCAGGGAGCCCTGGGCATGTCAGGTATGTTAGGCTTTAGGGGGCAGTGAGATAATATAATTAACATACTAGATTTTACCTGTAGTAGTAATTCAGTGTGGAGTTTCAATTTCTGACTGAGTAACAGAATAAATTTGCAGTGAGTCAAAGAGGGGATTTGTGACTTCTTTTCACTAACATGGAACTTGATGTAGAAAATTTAGGTAGATCTCATCAGCCAAATCTCTCCTAAAACAAACGCTTTCATCAAAAGAAAGACACAAATTTACAGTTTTTCAGGAAGAAAAAAACCCAAAAACTATGCGATGGGTCTGCTGTATCAGAGGCAAATCTGGGCTAAAGAAAACACAGACAAACATACTTCACTTGAAAGATTATCTACTATAAATAATACTAAAAAAGTTGACAGTATATTTTTGAAGTTTCATTCCCTGGTAAGACTCCCTGTAATTTAAAGTGTGTTCAGGGAGAGTTGCCTCCCTTAGCTAAAGACCTCAAAATTATGCGGCCTGACCTTGTTTTTGAAGTTATTTTGTAGTAAAAAAAAGTTGTGCAAAAAACATCTCTTTTACTTGTTTCAGTCATTTGACTGCGGCCATGCTGGAGCACCGCCTTTAATCGAGCAACTCGACCCCGGGACTTATTCTTTTGTGAGCCCAGTACTTATTTTATCAGTCTCTTTTGCCGAACCGCTAAGTAATGGGGACATAAACACACCAGCATCGGTTGTCAAGCAATGCTAGGGGGACAAATGCAGACACACAAACACACACACGCATATATATATATATATATATATATATATATATATACATATATACGACGGGCTTCTTTCAGTTTCCTTCTACAAAATCCACACACAAGGCTTTGGTTGGCCCGAGGCTGTAGTAGGAGACACTTGCCCAAGGTGCCATGCAATGGGACTGAACCCGGAACCATGTGGTTGGTAAACAAGCTACTTACCACACAGCCACTCCTGCACCATACTGAATCTTTTGAAACCTCATGCGTCAAAATCGGCAACCCAGTTTTCGAATCCATAAGGAACATGCACACACACACACGCACACAAACTCTGTTTTATTATAAGATTTTGATCAGCTTTGAGGTACTTTGGGGTGGCGTCATTCGAAGGCTAAAACAATGCGAATGCATTGTGACCAGTGATGTGTAACAACATCTGATAGTCTGGTCGGTCACGTGATATATATATATATATACACACACACACGTGGAGAGAATAGTCTTTGTGTGTGGCAAATGTGCAGATACAGTAAGCTCTAAAAATGCACAGACAATAGACTCACTCAAATGTTCAGGGGATCATTAGAAGTGTTAGCTTTTGTTACCTAGGAGACCAAGTTAGCAGTGGAGAAGGAAGATTTGAAAGTGTAGTTGCTAGAATAAGAACGGGCTGGGCAAAGTTCAGAGAGTTTCTACCTTTGTTGGTAACTAAGGGCCTCTCCTTTAGGGTGAAAAGCAGATTGCATGATGCCTGTGTACATGCGGCTATGTTACATGGCAGTGAAGCACAAGCTTTGACTACAGAGGACTTGCAAAGGCTTGAAAGAAACAAAGCTAGCATGCTCCATCTGATGGGTAATGTCAGTGTGCATGTGCGACAGAGGGTAAATGATTTAAGAGGAAACCTGGGTACAAGAGGCATCAGGTGTTGTGTGCAAGGGAGGAGACTATGCTGGTTTGGTCATGTGATGCGTAGGGATGAGGACTGCAGCATAAGCAAGGGCCAAGCTCTGATTGTGGAGGGATTAGACCCAGGAAAAATTGGGACAAAATGGTGAGAAAAGATCTTCAGATGCTGGGCCTCCTTGAGGAAATGACAAGGGACTGGGAATTATGGGAATGTGCTGCTCTTGAGAAGACCTGTGAAGCTAAGTTAAACCGCTGTCATCCATACATACAGACTTGTCCTTTGCAGGTACTGAGGCCACATTAAAATGCTCTCATGTTGGTGCTGCATAAATACACCCATGCCGGTGGCACAGGAAAAGCACCCAGCACATTCTGTTAAGTGGCTGGTCTTAAGAAGGGCATCCAGCCATAGAAATAATGCCACAACAGACATCTTCATCTGAGAGTGAAGGAACTTCTCCACAAGGTCATACCACCCAGTGCCATATTCCAACACCAGTAAGACTGGTGGAGATTTCTCCACCTGTACACTGGCAAGGAGGACAGACACATTAACCTCAGAATGGTTTGGATAGTTAGGATCCAATGAGTTAAAGAATCAGATTTTGTTCCAATGTCTCAGGTTCTGTGTGTAGTTTATACAGCTGGATACTCTTTCTAACTGTAACCACTTCTTTACAGGGTCACAAGGTGTGTTTCTTGTGGCTAAAGAGACCCTTCAGCAAAGTAGAAGATAGAGTGGCCACCTGTAAACTGTTGAGAATGATGGAAGGAGTAGAAACAGTGTGTGGATGGAGTGGTGCCACAATGGGAGGTGACATGACCAAGGAGTTGCAGAGAAGAGAGCATGGAAATAGGAGGATCAGCAGGAGTGGGAAGAATAAAGTTGTCAGAATGTGAGGAGAGAGAGTAAGAGAGGCAGTCAGGTGTATATTGGAGGTGAATGGTGAAGGGGACGATGACAAAAAATGATGGATGGATGTCAATTGGGAGTAGATCAGAAATGAGAGAAAGTGATGAATAGCAGCACAGAAATAATGATATGAAATAAGGACTGTACAGGCCCTTATACAGAGATGCCGTTAGTAGGGTTAGGATTTGCAATGAGTATAGTGAAGAATTCCAGGTAGGTGTCCACCAAGGATCAGCCCTCATCCCCATCTTATTCATCATAGTTCTCCAGGCAATAATGCAGCAATGGATCACAGACTGGCAACTGAAACTGGCTGTGGACAAGTGTACCACCATGCATTTTGGGAGAAAAAAACCCTGCGTCCACATACTCCCTCCACAACACTGATATCAAGAAATCCTCTTGCGAGCGTGACCTAGGCATCACTGTCAGCAGTGATTTGCGTTGGACAAAGCATATCTCTAAAATTGTCAAGAAGGCCGAGGGTGTCTTGGCATCACTCAGCAAGACTTTTGTTAGCCGCTCTCCAGCCATCTATTTAAAACTGTATACAGCTATGGTACGACCACACTTGGAATTCGCATCATCAGTTTGGAACCCCTATCTTGCTCAGAACATTGACCTCCTGGAATCTGTCCAGAGACGTGCAACCAAACGCATACCCTCCATCAGACACCTACCATATTCTGAGCGCCTTGTTTCCCTGGGCATGGATTCACTGAAGCTCCGGCGTCTAGCGACGGACTTGGTGAACACCCACAAGGTTATCAACCACCTCACCAACAACAACACTGAACACCTTTTTGATCTCCATGTGTCTAACACACGTGGACATGCCTACAAAGTCAGAAAACAACACAGCTCCCATGACTTTCGGAAACATTTTTTCACGCTCAGAGTTGCTGAAGCATGGAATAAACTGCCTGCGTCAGTTGTTGACTGCCATGACACTGCATCCTTTAAGGCCCTCATGCTTTCCGAAATCCGCCGAAACTACACCTGATTATATATACACTTTAGATGAGTTGTAGTGCACCTGAGCACTGTACACAATTATTATTATTTATTATTATTATAACAGAGGAATTCAAGACACCCCTAGGAGCTCTTCTATGCTGATGGCTTGGCCCTCATAGCAGAATCACTACCAGAACTATAGAAGATGTTGGGGGACAAACACAGACACTCACACATATATAGATACATATATACGACGGGCTTCTTTCAGTTTCCGTCTACCAAATCCACTCACAAGGCTTTGGTTGGCCCAAGGCTATAGTAGAAGACACTTGCCCAAGGTGCCACGCAGAGGGACTGAACCCGGTACCGTGTGGTTCATAAGCAAGCTACTTACCACACAGCCACTCCTATGCTTGTAATATATTTCCTGAGAAGCTTGTTACAGTTTCATATTCTGTGGAATCTCTTTAAGACTCTAATTAATATTTTTACTTTATGGCCATGAAATAAAAATGTAACTCATTTTACTCTTTGGAAAATGAATAGCTTCATTGCTATGAAGTCCAGCATGATCATCATCATCACCATCGTCATCATCACTTAAAGCCTTGTCTTCCATGCTGGCATGGGTTTGACAAAAGCTGGCAGGCCAGAGGTCTGTGTCGAGCTCTACTGTCTGTTTTGGCATGCTTTCTACAACTGGATGCTCTTCTTAACACCAACCACTCTACAGAGTGCACTGGGTGCTTTTTTTCGTAGCACTGGCAGGATCATGAAGTAACTTACAAGACAAAGTCTCTTTAACTGGGGGAAGGTGGCCTTGTGCCAGTTGAGGAGAGGCTGTGGAAAAGATATAAGGATAACCCAGTTGGAGATGGTGAATTAGGGCCCCTAGGTAACAAATTAGCTACATCTTTTCTACATATGGAACAGGGCCATTTACCTTGGTCTCTGCTAAGGTAACTTTAAGGCCCTTTGATTCCAGGTTTTGCTTCCACACTTGGAATTCCTTTTCTAGTTCTGTTACAGATTCAAGTAATAGTTCCCATGAGCATCCTGTCCTAAATTCCTCTTTTATGGCTCATCCCTAGCTTCCTCATGTAGCCTAATTCTTTTTCTCTGCAACCTTCATCACCTGGAGTAAGCAGACCTTCTGTAATTACTTCTTTCTAAGGCATTTCCCTTACCCTTATAGCAGCTGACCAACATGATGAAAGCTTCTTCACCGATGGGATCCAAGCATGGCAACACCGATGGAAGAAGTGTGTTGATCGCAAGGGGGATTATGTTGAAAAATTAGCCTCATTTGGTTACATTCTGTGGGAGCATCTTGGTCAGCCTTTTTGCATTTCAGCCGACCCAGAGTGGAGAGACATTGAGTAAATATTCTCAATCATTGTCAGTTTCTAGTGCGAACTACACAATGTTGTGTGTTTTATAAGAGAGTGATGAAGTTAACATATCCTTCTACAGTAATATGTATCTATTGGGTTAGAATTTGAATGGAAAATATGTTGAGAAAGTCAGAGTAGAAAGCTAGAATAAAAGGGGTTGAAATTAAGAAAAAATTCATAATATTTCTGTATTTGGGTTTATTTGTAATAGTTGTGGAATGCTCTTCCCCCTTTCCGTAAAAGTAAGAAAAGCTGTTCCCACAGCCACTACATAGCTGGTATCAGTTCATCATCATCATCGTTTAACGTCCGCTTTCCATGCTAGCATGGGTTGGACGGTTTGACCAGGGTCTGGGAAGCCACGGTCTGCACCATGCTCCAGTCTGATCTGGCAGTGTTTCTACAGCTGGATACCCTTCCTAACGCCAACCACTCCGAGAGTGTAGTAGGTGCTTTTTATGTGCCACCGGCACAGGTGCCAGGGGAGTCTGGCATCGGCCACAATCGGTTGGTGCTTTTAACGTGCCACTGGCACAGAAGCCAGTCAAGGCGGCACTGGCATCGGCTTCATATCCAATAAATAATTATTAAGGTTGAAATATTTAAAACTTTTATATTAACTGTAGTAAGAAAGAACTTAACCAACATATTTCTATGAGCCACATATGTGAACAGACAAATAGCCAAGGTTTGGCCAACCCTGGCATAAATACCAGTAAGAAACAAACGGCCGCATCAGATATTTTAAGCATCTCGGTGGTAGTAGAGGGCAACTGGAAGTTCTACACCTCTGTCTTTTCAGAATTACTAAGTACAAGCATACCATTTCCATCCAAACTTGCTTCTCTTGCAACATACCTGCTGAGCTTGAGGAGACCTATTGAGTCAAGTACATCAACATCAAAATAAATATCAAATGGAAATTGTAGTTGTGATACCTGTGCTGGTGGCACGTAAAAAGCACCAACCGATCGTGGTCGCTGCCAGTCTCCCCTGGCACCTGTGCTGGTGGTACATAAAAAGCACCCACTACACTCATGGAATGGTTGGCGTTAGGAAGGGCATCCAGCTGTAGAAACACTGCCAGATCAGACTGGAGCCTGGTGCAGCCTCCTGGCTTCCCAGACCCCGGTCGAACCGTCCAACTCGTGATAGCATGGAAAACGGATGTTAAACGATGGTGATGATGATGATTTCTATGAGCCACATATGTGAACAGACAAGTAGCCAAGGTTTGGCCAACCCTGGCATAAATACCAGTAAGAAACAAATGGCCGCATCAGATATTTTAAGCGTCTCGGTGGTAGTAGAGGGCAACTGGAAGTTCTACACCTCTTTCTTTTCAGAATCACTAAGTGCAAGCATACCATTTCCATCCATCATACTTCTCTTCCACAACATCTTGACTCTCTTTGATCCACAGCCAAGCATCCTGGAACACCTTGCAGTGTATGACAGTGGGACACCGCTTCCTTTCTGCTTCCCTTTTAGCCACCTGATACAGTTCTTCATTAACCCTGTTTTTCCATTCTTTCCAAACCAGTGCCTTCTTATTTCTGACCCCGTCAACCTTGCCATTCCACCACCATGCTTTGCTCCAACCACAGATTTGATTTGTCAACTTCAGTGTAAGTTAATCCCTAAGAACTTACAGTTGCCCTCTTCATCATCATCATCGTTTAACATCTGCTTTCTATGCTAGCATGGGTTGGACGAATGACTGAGGGCTGGCGAACCAGATGGCTGCACCAGGCTCCAATCTTGATATGGCAGAGTTTCTACAGCTGGATGCCCTTCCTAATGCCAACCACTTTGAGAGTGTAGTGGGTGCTTTTACGTGCCACCGGCACGGGGTCCAGTCAGGCGGCACTGGCAATGACCTCACTCAAATCTTTTACACATGCCAACGGCACAGGTGCCAGTAAGGCGATGTTGGTAACGATCTCGCTCGAATGGTGTCATATGTCTCTATTTCTTCCTCCTCACCAAATGCTTCATTTTGAACAATTCTACATCTCTCACCATTCGAAGGATCCTTCAGCTTCCATAACTTCCTTTTCTGTATGAGTTTGTGTCTCTGGGTCCTTCTAGCCCCCCCCCCCACTAGGTCGGAAGCCAACATTCTTCACCTGATAAGTGATCCGGTGGCTAGCAGGCTTCAGACTTTCAAACCTAATCCTTTATTTGACCCACAGGGGTACAGTTTTCATTTTGCTCTCTGCATTTTGTGACACTTTTGCCTCAGTTGATTTTTTTGTAAATTACCTTATGGCCTTGCCTGGAATTGAACTCAGAACCTCTTAGTGCACTGCATTAACCAATATCTTTACTTACTATACTATGCCTGTGGGCAGTGATAGAGGGAATTCTTGAGACTTATAAACCTAATTCTATGTAATCTGTTGTAAAGTCAATACCACCATGACCGATATCCAAACTACAGTGGAGAAGGCTAACCACTGGATTTGGTTAAAAAGAGACGATGAGCGATGGCTAGAAGGATATTGAGCTTTATTTGATAACCAGCTGATCTAGCAAGCAGGGTCTCATATCAGTGAGGGGGTGGGGGCTCGTGTGCATTGATGCCGTCAAGAGGTAGGCCCCGAAACGGCACGCATTCTCTCCTGATGACCCCATACACTTGCTGGAGTTTTTGACTGGTAGCACTTGCATGTGCAAGTTGTTTGCAAGACACATGTTGTAGGAACTCTGAAGAGAGGAGGTAGAATAAAATTGAGGTGTTTTTATGGGGTGTGGGGTAACAGGGAGAGCAAGGCATGAGAAGATCCACAAAAGGTGGAGAATGAAAGGTACAAGAATATGATGGGAAAATGCAGGTATATTTGCAGGTGGAGTCAGTATCTTGTGTTGGGGCACATTTTGATATGGATGGAAGAAGAATGGATTTTTATGTCCCTGTGGTTGTTGTAGCTCTGAATTTTCCATCAGCCACATCATTACAAAAATCTGGGTTGCTTCTTTCTGAGCCAAACCACACTATATATTCAGTACAGCTAACCCCACAGACAACAGATGATGGGTGGTACCTAACTTGGGCACTGGAACAACACAAATGTAATGAACAGATGGCAAAGGAGAGACACCAAAAGACATTTCTTCTTTGTAACAAGTGGTGAACCCAATGGGATCTTAGCCACTGACAACAGGAGGAGGACATGAGACTAGACACAGAAGAGAGCAGCAAAAGCAACCAATGGAATCTTAGCCACTAACAACAGAAGGAGGACATGAGGCATGAAACCAGACACGGAAGAGAGCAGCTGAAGGAACAACTGACCAGAGCGCTGCGACAACACAAACAATGGACGGATGACAACAGCAACACATATTGCCCATCTAGCATTTTCACAGCTACTACTATCACACCAGTCCAAGAAGAATAATCTCCAAAGTGTCCCAATGTTTTTTCATTTTCAGTAAGGACATTATTTTTTTTATTTATGATAAGAATAAATATATTTTTTTATAAAAAAATCTCAAATAGATTTCAGTGTTCTTTCAGTAAGAGAAGAAAAACCATGAGTTTCCTGGTTTGAACTGTGTCATATCTTGAGGCGGCGTCTTTTTGCCTTCAACTCAAACCTTGTCAATGAAATAGAGTGAAAAGGAAACTGCTTGATGCCCTGTTCAAAGGTCTGGCCTTGCTCATACTGTCAAGCTGATTCTCACTGAAGAATTGTACTATGGGTAGACATGCCTGTGGAGTACTCAGCCACCTTTGTGCTTATTCAAGGAGTAGATTGGACAGTTAGATCAGTAATTAGCCGACCTTGCCATGTAAAAAGCACCCAGTTCACTCTGTAGTATGGTTGGTGTCAGGAAGGGTATCCAGCTGTAAACACCATTCCTAAACAGACAATGGCGCTTGGTGCAGTTGTTTGGCTTGCAAGCTCCTGTCAAGCCATCCAACCCATGCCAGCATGGAAAATGGATGTTAAATGATGATGATGGAAATACATGTGTGTATGCATACACTCATTTATATTCATATGGAAGCGACCCTCCTGAAAACGACAATCCAAATGAAGCATACTTTAAAAACATTTATCACCTGATGGTTTGATTCCCTTTTAAAGATTTGTACAAAACAAAAACAAGAGATATGTTTGGCGACCCCCGGCAGGACAAGTGAGACCATAACCCGTGGCCTCTACCTGGGATGTAGCCAGCCCACTTATGCATACCTTTCCTTCTTGGGACACAAAACTCTGCTTGCAAAGACCTGTTGAGGCAAGTGAAATCGAAATCGAAATCGCTCAAAAATCAATGGAAGTTGTAGTTGTGATACCAGTGCCGGTGGCACGTAAAAGGACTATCCAAACATGGCCATTGCCAGCGCCGCCCCGACTGGCCTCCGTGCCGGTGGCATGTAAAAAGCACCCACTACGCTCATGGAGTGGTTGGCGTTAGGAAGGGCATCCAGCTGTAGAAACACTGCCAGCTCAGACTGGGCCTGGTGCAGCCTCCTGGCTTTTCAGACCCCGGTTGAACCGTCCAACCCATGCTAGCATGAAAAGCGGACATTAAACGATGATGATGATGATGAGGGGACCAAAATCTTTAAAGGGTCATAATTCAGCCCTGATGCTAGGGTGTAAATGTAAACTCAACCAACTCCCGGAAAGAAAAGAAGTGTTCTGTAAAGGATTTTGCTTTGTCAGAAGAAATCAGGTTGTTCTTGGTAAAAGAAAGAACATGATGTCCCTGAACTTAGTGTTCCCATTTTGATATTCAATCTTACATTCCCCTCTGATCTGACGGACCTCTAGAAAAGACTGATGCACAATGGCTCAGAATATGAAGTTCTAATTTTAGATCTGCATGCAGTAATATTTTTTTAAAAATGGAATTCATGCATTTTGCTTCTCCACTGCCCTTGCTAGAGTTTGTGAAGCTTCAGTGTAACACCTTACCATAACAAAAATATTGGGTCATCCCATAAATAATACGGGTTTTTCAATTGCATGAACTAAAAGTTGGAGGGGGACAGGATAAACTACCTGCATCAACTTGCTATAAAAGCAGGTAGTAATTTTACCTTGTACTTATTCTTAGTGCAAGTTTTGAAGAGTGCAGTTCAATTTTAACACTTATTTTTTCAAAGCTATAATGGAAGTGACAAAGGAGCATATTCGGCATATTTTGCTTTATGAGTTCAATAAAGGCAACAACACAACGGAAAGTGAGAGGAATATTAATGGAATATATGGGAATCAGACAATAAGCATAAGCCAGTGTCAACGGTGGTTTCAGAAATTCCAAGCCTGAACCTACAGCCTAGAAGATGAGTCTTGACCTGGAAGATTTGTAGAGCTCGACAAGGATGTCCTGCAAACCCTGGTGGAACAAAATCTCATTGTAACTGTTGAAGAACTTGCAGAAAAGCTTCAATTTGGTCATTCAAACATTCATTGACACCAGTGCTTGAAGGAAAACGACCATCTTTGGTTTCAAGATGAAAGGTGCTCTTCCATCAGGATAATGCTCAACCACATACAGCAAAAATGACATTCCAAAGGCTGGAGCAGTTTGAATGAGAAACATTGCCCTACCCACCATACTCGCCAGGCATTTCCCCCATCTGATTATCATTTATTCTGCAAAATCATTTAAACGGAAAAAATATGAATTTTGTTGACAAGGTCAGAAAAGTACTAACAGCATTAAAAGTGGAGTAGTGTAAAAACTAACACTTCCTTTTTTCTGAGCTGAGATTTGAAACCAAATCTAATAATAATAATAATAATGAAATTATTGTATACAGTGCTCAGGTGCACCACAACTTGTCAAAAGTGCATATAAAGCATATGCAGTAATGTACAAATGTCTGGGAAGTGAACAGTGTATGAGTCAGATACATGCTTGTGTGTGTATGAAGGGGAGAAAGTCAGGTGTAGTTTTGGCAAATCTCACGAAGCATGGAAGTTTTGAAGGATGCAGTGATCCGACAGCTAACAACTGATGCCAGCAGTTTGTTCCATGCTTCAGCAATTCTTAGCGTGAAAAAATGTTTCCGAAAGTCATGGGAGCTGTTTTGTTTTCTGACTTTGTAAACATGTCCACAGGTGTTAGACAGGTGGAGTTTGAAGAGGTGCTCAGAGTTATTGCTAGTAAGATGGTTAATAATTTTATGGGTGTCTAAGGATTCTTGCTCGTCTGATCCACCACTGGCCAAACAGGTGTGAAAGAAATTTCTTTGTCCTGTCAAAAAGTAATGGATGGATTTCCCTTCGACCTACAACTTGAGCCATGTCATTCAAGGTTCAAGCGGACAGGAGGCAACCTACATAGGTAGAAATTGTTCCTGTGGTATGTCTGTCCTTCTAGCTGTCATGACCATTATAAATACAGCAATCCGTCAAGAGATGGTGGAGACAGCCATCACCAGGCGAACTATCAAGTAACTTGCACCGGTCAAGCAGCCAACCACATATTCAACATCAACGACCCAACACAGTAGTAGTCGCAGAACATAAACGGACACAACTGAATGACCAACGCACACACAGACACAAAACATGTCTGGTTCTACCTCATCACATCGACACAGTATTTCTCCTGTTTATTTGCTTCTTCAGTAACTCAAAACAAGTTGGTAATGTCATGTAGTGAACAAATAAATGTAAGAGTTGATTAAATAAATTATTTCAAAATCAATCTGAGGCTTTTCCTTTGTTTTACTTTGATGTCCACATGCCTTTTACCTCTGCTACCTCAACATCTTTTGCTACACCATTTCCCACTACATTTTCTTTCGTGCCTGTTTGGCCAGTGGTGGATCAGAGAAGCAAGAATCCTTCAATTTGGTTTCGAATCTCATCTTGGAAAAATGAAGTGTTAGTTTCTACAGCCTCTTATGCCCAGCATTTCTCTCAAAACGCTTACACTCTGTCATACATGCACACTGACATTACACATCCAGTGGAGCATACTGGCTTCATTTCTTTCAAGCCTACACATGTCCTTGGCAGTCACAGCCCATGTTTCACTACTGTGTAGTATGGCTGTTCACACACAGGCATTATATAATCTGCCTTTTGTTCTGAGAGAGAAGCACTTTGTTACCAACAGAGGTCGGAGCTCTCTGAATTTTGCCCAACCTATTCTTATTCTCACAGGTACACTCTTGGAACATCCTCCCCTGCTACTGATATGGTCACATAGGTAAAGGAAGTTATCGACTACTTCTAGTCCCCCTCCATCCGGCATTTCATTGTCCATTTTCTGAACATTTATAGCGTTGATTGTACCTGTACACCTACCACACACAAAAACTAATTTTCCTGTTAACTTTCCTTTGATATTGCTGCACCTCTTATGTATCTATAGCTTACACCAGGTACATCTTATGGAATTTCTACCTACGCCTTTTCTACAGATTGAGCAGGTCCATCTACCTGAAGGGATTTGTGATTTGCCTGCTTTCCTAATTACTAAGGCTTTGGTTTCTGCTAGGTTAACTCTGAGGCCCTTCTGTTCTAGAGCTCTATCATTTTAAAACTGGGACGGCACATATGAGTTGTGTAGACTGTGAGATGTGTCTTAAAAAGCAAACTGAATAGCGGGGAGGAATGACAGTTGAATTGCTTTGATTAAAAGTCAACCAGATCAGAGCTGACATGGCAGTAAACAACAATGAAAACAGCGATGAACCTCAAATCACAGTTTATAATCTCAAACAAAGAAGAGATGCATCGGATAATGCAATGGCATGCACACAAAACACATTTTCTGGGTTTTAAGGCTTTCAATTGGAAACTTGGGAACCTTGATCTTAAGAGTAACCCAATGAAGAAGGGAGATAACTCCTTTGGTCTTAAATCATCATTTACGGCACAAACCTTCATTACTGTCGTTATTTTGATATTTTGTCAATAATTAAGGAATATTTGTTGCACTTTGGATTCTTTTGAATAAAAGGCTTTATAAACGAAAGGAATTTGCAAGATTTTGGTTTTAGGAAATATATAACGAATATTTTTATTAAATAAGAATATTCCTTCATGCAGTCGATGTTTTCATATATATAATTTTTAATTATATAACAAAATGAATGTTATCATTTCATAGTTATAATTTTTATAATTAAAGTGAGAAACATTGAACGATTTCCAAACGTTTTGTATAATAAAATGAAACACTTGACGTTATTACGACATTGCAATCCCGGTTTACGCTAGAACTTCCGGTTAATGACCGCGTTTGCCCAGGATTTTCTTTTCTGGGATTTTTTCTCTTTTTATTTGATTCACGAAAATAAATCCAAATTAATTCCTCGGTGAGTTCTTTCTTCTCCATTTCTCCAACTTCCTCTCCTACGTATTGTTCGTCTCATATCTTTTACCTCCTCCGTCACTTTATTCCACTCACCTCCAATTAACTTTCAATTAATTTCTTTCCTTAATTAATTTATTTCACTTTTCTCCTTTAATTACATTTTCAATCTGCAACTTTATTTATTTCTCTCCTGGATCACATTTAAATCGTTCCTTTATATCGTTTTATCTCTGTTTAATGTCTCAAAATAATACAAACAAATCCAAACCTGTTTTTAATCTTAATAATTACTAATTACAATTAATGCAATCATTACCATAATTACTAATTTATTGTTTTAAATATTCAAACGTTGCACAAAACACTTCCAAATTTCACAGTCCTCCCTTAATTTTTCTTCTTTTTGCCTCTCTTTTCCCTTTTAAATATTATTATTATTTTTCACTCCCACATTTTCCCTTTGGCCACAAATCATTGTAAATACACCAAAAACCCATCACACTTCCACTTATATCTCTATTTGTTATTGTCAACTCGGGTTTATTATCCTTATTTTAATTATATTGATCTACTGTTGTTATATCATGTTCATTGTTTATTAAATTTTAATTAATTTTATCAGTGAATTTGGTGAATTTCGAAGAAATGGGAGAATGCATAAAAACATGGTTTTGATTACTGACACAAAATGGAAACCGGAATTTTGTTTACTTTTGGGAGGCAAAATAATGTCATCTTAAAAACGTGTCTTGCGAGGAGAGAAGTGTTTATTTAGATAACTTAGACGTTTCTAATTATAAACAACATTACATAAACAACAAACTTTCTGATTTCAAGATCTAATTATGCTTAAAAACCAGCAGAAATAATGGTGTTATGTAGTTCCACCTCTGACAATATTTTCTCCTTTCTTCTCATTCTCTTTCGCCATCTTTGCATTCTGGAGAATATTGTTTTGCGGTAATTGCCTTGCTTTCTTCATTCCATCTTTCTATCTTTTACTTGCTTTCGCCATTAGGCCGTGGCCATGCTGGGGTACCACCTCGAAGAATTTTTAGTCGAACGAATCGATCCCAGTACTTAAGGCTGGTACTTACTTTGTTAGTGTATTTTGGCGAACAGCTAAGTTACAGGGACGTAAATGCACCAACGCCAGTTGTCAAGTGGTAATAGGAGACACACTTGTGTGTGATGGGCTTGGTTCTGTTTTCGTTTACCAAAATCACTCACAAGACTTTGGTCAACCCAACGCTATAGTAGAAGATACTTGGCATGGTTTCTATAGATGAATGCCCCTCCTAATGCCAACCACTTTACAGAGTGTACTGGTTGTTATTTACTTGGTATTGTCACCAGTGCTTTTAACATAACACCATCACCAGTGCTTTTCTATGTGGTACCAGCACTCATGGAGAACTGAAGGTGCCACGCAGTGGGATTGAACCTGGAGCCATGAGGTTGCCCATTTCGATATAAGTGTTTATTTTATTGAACCTGAAAAGATTAACTGCTAAGTAGATTCTGATTAGATTAGATTAGAATTCAGAACACAAAGGAATTAGAGGAAAAGGTATGGTACATGAAACTAAAATCTTTCTAAAACTAAAACGTTATTGATTAAATTTTTTTTTTTGACCTTTCAGAATTGTCTATTTTGGTCAACTAGGATCAAATTTGAAATACAAATATGAAATCTCGTTCAAGGTAAGTACAATTTGAAAAGCTTTATTTCCTCCTGTGTGTTTTTGGTTCGGTACATGAGTTAGGGTTCCTTAATTGATTTACCTCTTTCTGTAGAAAGAATGGGCTGGACTGCTTGACAGGAACTGGTAAGACCAGGGTCAAACAATGATGATGATGAAGATCAAGAGCTGCACCAGGTTCCATAGTTTGTTTTGGCGAGCTGGCAGAAACATTAGCATGCCAGGCGAAATGCTTTGTGCTATTTCGTCCACCGTTCTGAGTTCAAATTCCGCCGAGGTCGACTTTGCCTTTCATCCTTTCGGAGTGGATGAATTAAGTACCAGTTATGCACTGGGGTCAATGTAATTGACTTAATGTCTTTGTCTGTCCCCTCTGTGTTTAGCCCCTTGTGGGCAATAAAGAAATAAGAAATAGTTTGTTTTGGCTTGGTTTCTAGATCTGGATGTCCTTCCTAACACCACCACTTTACAGTGTGGACTGAGTGCTTTTACGTAGCACTGGATGGTAGCATAGTTTCAGTGGCTGGATTTTTATATTTTTATGATTCTATAGACCTTGGTGCAAGTTGACTGGGAACCAGAGGCCCACCAAAATTGTTACCAATTGGGCCCTGTACCTCCTAAGGCCGACCCTGTACATATATATATATATATATTATATATATATATATATATATATATATATATATATATATATATATATATATAAGGTCATTGTACAGGACAAGGTGACCAACACTGATGTCCTAACTCATGCTGGCCTCTCTTCCATGTACACCTTGCTGAGACAATGTCGACTACACTGGCTAGGCCATGTTTGCTGTATGGAGGACAGCCGAATCTCAAAAGACATTCTCTATGGAGAACTCGCAGCAGGACAGAGGAACAAGGGCTGCCTGCAGTTGAGGTGCAAGGATGTGTGCAGGAGGGACATGAAGGTTCTCAACATCGACATCAACTCCTGGGAGGACCTGGCAGTGGGCTGCACCAGGTGGAAAAGCACACTTCTCAAACAGTTACGGATTGGTGAAGAGAGGCTGTTAGCTGCAGAAAAGTGAGCCCAAAGTAACGGATCGACAGACCAGAATCCACACACAGATGCGACCGAGACTGTCATTCTCGCATTGGTCTCCATAGCCACAGGAGACGCTGCTCAAGCCGAGCGGCCCGACCTAGACAATAAATGGACAGACGTGATACCCATGGTCAGCCATGACCGAAGGTGGCCTGAGATACATAATATATAGCAATCTACAGGATCAATATATTAGCTATCCATGCATATTGATGCATTAATATATTATTAAACAACTGCATATTAACCAAAGATTAACCAAAGATATAACTGGATAAATATTTTCTGCTGAAACTTAACATCATATTGATAAGGATTTATTTTACAGACAAGTGTGATATAATTTGTTTAAATAATTTTCTTCCGACAGGAACAAGAAGAAGCAACAAATGTCATCTTCAAGATCAGACGTGGACCTGGATCCAGCATCGGATGAAGATGTATGTTAATTTATATATTTTTATTCTTGTGAGCATATTGCATATTCGTTATCTGATAATAGTATTTTTTAGATTTACTTGAAGAATGGTGAATAGAGGTACAACAGTTGCATGTATAGTTTATAGAATTATGTACAAAAGTCAGGAAAGTGGCCAGTGTATAAGTCATGATATACATGTGTGCATGCGTATGGAGGTGGGGGGATATCAAGTGTAGTGTTGGCGAATTTCAGGAAGCATGGAAGTTTTAAAGGATGCAATGTCTCTGCAACTAGCAACTGATGCAGATAGTTTATTCCATGCTTCAGCAACTCTGAGTGAGAAAAAATGTTTCTGAAAGTCATGCGAGCTGTGCTGTTTTCTGATTTTGTAGGCATGCCTACATGTGTTAGACACATGGAGCTCAAAAAGGTGCTCAAGGTGGTTGTTGGCAAGATGGTTAATAATAGAGAGAGAGGGACAAGTGTCTTGATGTAAGGGAGATATTTGGCTACCCCAGTCGGAAGAGAAAGGAGAATGGTGGGTGAAGATGTATCTGGGCGTATCTTCAAGTTGCAAGAAGGTGAATGAAAGAGATGTGGTATGGGTGGGTGAGCAAGTTTTCTTTTTTTTTGAGACAGCATTCACCCGGGGTGGGTTGAGCTGGCTTCATTCATCCTCAATGCTGCATCTCTCACAAACGCCGACTAGTGTGAGAGGCAAGTAGAAGATGGATAGAGGGAAATAGAGTGGGTAGTGAACATGGGTGGGGGTATGGTCATTTATGAATATTTGTTGGAGGTAGCTGCGGAGATGGTGTGAAGTGAGTGGGGAAGGGGTGATACATGAAAGAGGTGCAAATTGTTAGGGGTGAAATCAGATACATAAGGTGGGAGGGAGCAAGAGAGAGGTAATAGGGGCAAGGGAGCCATTTGCAAAATGAAGGTTGTATAGCAGAGGGGCAGGAGAAATTAAGGAAGGAAGGGATGATACTGAGAGTTTGTGGGGAAAAAAGGAATAGGTTCCAGGGAGTGTGAATGGCAAGGATGGAGAGTGAGAAATATGCAGTTCCACTCTTATAATTACCGTAGTTGAATGAGTAGTGATGGAGGGGATCGGTGTAGCAGTTGAAACTATTAATAGCAGTGCCCTACCATAACTGCAGTTGAAGGAATAAAACAAGTGAAAGAATGCAAGAATTTCTGCTGGAAACCAAAAGTGGCAGATGTCAAGATCAATCCTAAAAGTGGCAAAAGACTGGAACCTGTGACCAAATATAAACAAATGAATGACAACAATTAATACATTTTTGTTTCAACGTTTGTTTTCAGATAAAATATTTCCCATCTTGTAAAACATTTTATTTTCTTTTAAAATAACAAAATGACTGTATTAGTAACTAGCAGTATAGCCCAGCGTTGCTCGGGCTTGTTTTCTTTTCGACCCTTTAGAATTGGAATTTTTGAAAAGTAAAAATTTTGCATTATGTAGCTTGTTATTCTCTTTCAGTGAACATTTTTCTGGTTGAAATACACCGAAAAATGGCGACACAGCAGTAAAAAAAAATCGTAAAAAATAGGGATTTTCATAGAAAAAAAAGCACGTTTTTGGTGTTAACATGGTCCGATTTGAATTTTTTCTTCTACGTAAGGAAGAGCAAGCCTTCTTCTATCATACTCTCAATTTTGGTCAACTGGTGCCGCAGGGTCTCGGAGGAGATAGTGTTAGTTGAAGGCTACCAAACCTGCCATACACAGATAACTTCAGCTTTATATATAGAGAGATTAGTATTTTTATTTCTAATCATTAATTTCATGACATTTTCTTTTTTTTCTTCAGGCTGGTCCTTCTGAAATGGATGAAGAACTTCAACAAAAAGTTGTTCTCCAGCAACAGATGTTGGCCCTTCAACAGCATCAGCAGCAAGCTGCAGCAGCAGCGGCTGTAGCAGCCGTCATGTCCCAGCAAGGACCACCACAACCACCATTACCACAACCTCCACCGCCTCCACCCTCCGGCCCCAACGCATCACCTGCTGGTTCTGCTGCCGGAGGAGAATACCTTCAATTGATGGAGAAAGTTCAACAGCAGCAGCAATTATTGGAGGCTGAGAAACAGCAACAGATGTTAATAAAACAGCAACAAAGGGTAACTATGAGAATCCTTCATCATCTCATGATCCATAAACCTCCACAAGAAGGGCACCTGTGCTCTGCTTAAGTTTGATATCAGCATCTCTATTTTGTGCTTTGTTCTTAGTAGGAAGGGTAAAAATCAAAAGAATTGGCTTTATGAAATGTTTAAGAATTGATGGCAGTTATGTGTGTTGTGGTTGGTCATGGGGGGAGACACCAGAATGGGAATATTAATAGATATACAGAAGTTATGATTGAGTACAAAGCATGAAGAGAGATGAAGACTATTAAGGATCATTGAAAGATTGGCTTTCTGTGGCCGTTGCCAGCCTCGCCTGGCACGTAAAAAGCACCCACTACACTCACGGAGTGGTTGGCGTTAAGAAGGGCATCCAGCTGTAGAAACACTGCCAGATCAGACTGGAGCCTGGTGCAGCCTCCTGGGTTCCCAGACCCCGGCTGAACCGTCCAACCCATGCTAGCATGGAAAAGAGACGTTAAACAATGATGATGAGAATGGCAGATAATTGTAAATACTGAAACTTTTGCAAGTGAGGAATGTAGTGGGTGCTTGGTCTGGTTTGATAGGGAGTGACTTCAGGGGGAGTAAAAAGAAGACTCAGAAGCAAAAAGCAAATAGAAAGAAATTAATGAATAAAGTTTGCCTTTGAAGGGAGTTGGTAGAAATCATTGTCATCATCATCATCATTTGTTGCCTGTTTTCCATGTTGGAACAGGTTGGACAGTTTGACAGGAGCTGGCAAAAGCCAGGATCCACGCCAGACTCCACTTGTCTGCTTCGGCCTGGTTTCTATGGCTTGATACCCTTCCTAATGCCAACTACTTTACAGAATGTACTCAGTGCTCTTACATGACACTAGCACCAGTGCTTTTTGGGTGTTAGGGAATGACATGTGGGTTGGGAGAGAAGGTTGACAGGGCATGACCCCTCCTGGACAAGCATTACCAAGGTGGTACTAAAGAGATTTATGATAATATTTAAAATTGGATATGAGGACATTAATGTTTCATGCTATTGGTTTAAATTTGAATACTTGCACTTCCAGTATATTTTTGTGTTCCATTTATATTCAAGAGTTAACCATCTTGTTACCATATTTCTGTTGAGATGCTCTGAGTTTCTTTCAATTAATTTTAAATATAACAAAGAATTTAGTAAAATAACTTAGTTATTATTCAGCTAGTGTTAGGAACATAAATTGAGACTAAGGTTTGGTGGAAGGTTTTAATTCAAAACTTATGAAAACAAGACATTTGTACTGCAGAGCGAGAGGCGGTTTCAGCTGGGTTGGTAACGAAAGGGTTAAACCCCCTCACAGCGTGTTCATGTTAGTCTTTGGTGAGAAATTTATTTGCTTTGTTAATGGTTTTTTTTACCATTTTGTTTCCTAACAGATGATTCTAGATCAGCACCAGGCAGATGAAGCAGAGATGATGCGCCAACAACAACTGGCTATCATACAACAACAACAAGAGGCTGCACAGAAAGAAGAGCAACAAAAATTCATGCATCACCAAATGCAATCAGGTGACCACCTCTCCTTTAATTCAAGGTTTTGCTGTTTTTGGTTTAGTTCTTTATGTCTTTGAATTGATATCATTTAAAAGACAAAATAACGTGACACCGGCACAGGTGCTTTACGTGTTGCACCAGCATGGGTGCTTTATACCTGGACTGGTAGGAGTGCTTTTTATGTGGCACCAATGCATAAGAAATTATTATTTAAACTATTAATACATGTAAATGTTAATATATTATTATGATAAGGCGGCGATCTGGCAGAAATGTTAGCACGCTGGGTGAAATGCGAAATATTTCGTCTGTCTATACGTTCTGAGTTCAAATTCCGCTGATGTCAACTTTGCTTTTTCATCCTTTCGGGGTCAATAAATTAAGTACCAGATACGCACTGGGGTCGATGTAATCAACTTAATCCCTTTGTCTGTCCTTGTTTGTCCCCTCTATGTTTAGCCCCTTGTGGGCAATAAAAAAAAAAAAGAAATATTATTATAATCACTAATAAAATATCTGATTTTGTCTCTTGCAGCTCAAATGATGCCTATTCCACCTCCACCACCCCCTCAAAGTTCAGAAAATCAGCTCCCCCCTCCACAGTTTGTGACCCAGGCTAGTGGTCCACCTCCGCCACCGCCTCCACCGCCACCACCAACGTCGGGATTGCAGCCACCAGGTCCTCCACAGAGCATGGCACCACCACCACCTCCTCCCCCTTCCCTTCAGAGTATTCCTCCACCTCCACAAGGCATTCCTCCTCCTCCGCCCCCACAAGGTATCCCACCCCCACATCAGGGAGTCCCTCCTCCTCAAGGAATGCCACCGCAACCTCAGGGCATGCCACCTCCGCCTCCACCTCAGATAGCGGCCACCATGACCAACCAGCCTCCGCCCCAGCAACAGAATATTCCCCCGCCTCCACCACCATCACTACAACCGCCTATGTCTTTAATGACCAGTCAGCCGAATGTACCGATAGTTTCTTCTACGTCCACCTCGGGCAATTCAAGCAGTGCAAATATGATTGCAGGTCAGTCTAACATGGGAACTCACACTACGACAGCAATAGATACAAAATCTCAGGTAAGTCTGAAATTTCCACTTTCAAGTTCCTTTTGAGTTTTGGGCCCCATGAGGGCAAAGTGGCTGAGTGTCTTTTGAGTGTTGGGCCTTATGGGGCAAAGTGGCCGAGTTCCTTTCAAGTGTTGGGTTTTACAGAAGCAATGACCAGGACCTTTGGCATCATGTTGTGCTTGAGTAGAAGACCCATCAAGCCGAGCAGAATCGCAGTCGTGGCAGATACCGGTGTCATGCAAATGGCACCTAAAAAGCACCCATTACACTCTTGGAGTGGTTGGTGTTAGGAAGGGCATCCAGCTGTTGAAAACCATGCCAAATCAGACTAAAGCCTGGCGCAGCCTTCCAGCTTACCATTCCTGGTCAAACCATCCAACCCATGCCAGCATGGACAACAGACGTTAAATGATAATGGTGATGAATACTCTCCCTGTCACGCACAACATATACTAACGATTTAATTAGAGCCATGTGTCATTTGGGTCTCATAACTTAAATATATTACTACACAATGTATTATTGGAATGGAGCTGCGGATCTGATTTCAGTCCTGAATTGGGTGGACAGCAACTGCAGAGTTGTTCATCAGAAAATGACTCTAAAACATGTTTATAAAGAAGAGTTGTTTGCTTCATATTCCTCATGTGCCGATTCTGCCCAAAAGAAAGGAACAAATAATACAATGTGGCTGTAGGCGCATTGCTAGTGTGTGTGTGTGTATTTTTTTTTTTTTTATGTGACCGACCAGACCATCAGATGTTACACATCGCTGGTCACAATGTGTTTGCACTGTTTTAGCGTTTGAATGACGCCACCTTGCTGGCTAAGCAAGCAGGCCAACAGAAGAAAGAGTGAGAGAAAGAGTGGTGAAAGAGTACAGCAGGGATCACCATCCCCTGCCGGAGCCTCGTGGAGCTTTATGGTGTTTTCGCTCAATAAACACTCACAACACCCGGTCTGGGAATCGAAACCGCGATCCTACGGCTGCGAGTCCGCTGCCCTAACCACTGGGCCATTGTGCCTCCACGTGTATGTATATATATAACACTCCTGCACACGTCCTGTGAATGTGTTTCTGTGTTATGCTTTTTACGGATGTGTATGCACTTTCACTGTTAGAAGTGTATGTGTGTATGTGTGTGTATTTTTCATATGTATGTCTGTGTGTATGCAAGGGTTTTTTTTGTTTTCTGTTGTCTCATTTCATCAAAGGTTGTAAATTTCTTTTCTCTGTTGATAAAATAAAGTACAGAATTTTTCTGTCCTCTGGGTTCCAGAGCCCAGAATTGTACTGCAAGGATTTTATGCAAGAAAGATTAAAACACTTCTGTTGGGGTATAATGGAGTGTTTTCACAAAGCTTAAGGAATACACTAACAGATAAACAGATTCTGAACTTCCACATTGTATACGAGAATCCCTTACTATTTATTATTTTTTTTTTGCTTTCTTTCCTTTTACATTGACAGACTTCTGAACGACAGCAGAAAGAGATAAAATTGCCCCAGGCTTTGGAAAAGATTCTCGCTTTTATGGATGTACGTGCTCAGGAAATAGGTGCAGTATCAGAAGATATGGATAAAACTGGTAAGAGCTTTGAATGTTTTCAACACTATCATCACAGTTCAGTGTACCAGTAATACGTACAGGAAAGCTGTTGAGTTTATTATTACAACATTAGATTTTAGGTGAAATCTGTTTGTCTATTGATTGATTTCATATCTTTTAATTGATTACATCGGAAGTTGAATATCAATAATTCTCTGATCGAAATGTTTATTGCCACCTTTCTGCGTCAAAAGTTGCTAATAATAATTGTAATAGTCTTTTTGATTTGTTAATATAAGAGATTGTTTTAGCAACTAAATGCATCATCATCATCTAACATCCATTTTCCATGCTGGCATGGGTTGGACAGTTCAACCGGGGTCTGGGAAGCCAGGCGGCTGCACCAGGCTCCAATCTGATCTGGCAATGTTTCTACAGCCGGATGCCCTTCCTAATGCCAACCACTCCATGAGTGTAGTGGGTGTTTTTTACGTGCCATTGGTACAGGGGCCAGAAGAGCTGGCATCGACCACGTTCAGGTGGTGCTTTTTGCATGCCACCAGCATGGAAGCCAGTCAAAGCAGCACTGGCATCGACCACATTCGGATGGTGCTTTTTACGTGCTACCGGCACGGGGGTCACAACTACAATTTCCATTTGATTTGATTTTGATGTGCTTAACTCAATAGGTCTCCTCAAGCATGGGATGTCACCCTACGATCCAAGGTACTTTTTGAGTGGGCTGGTTATGCAACACTGGTGTGGTTACAGCTGTGAACTCTATTTGCTGGGTCTTCTCAATCACAGCATACCTCCAGAGGTCTCTGTCTTTCGTCATTGCCTCTGTGAGGCTCAACATTCGAGGGTCATGCTTCACCACCTCGTCCCATGTCTTCCTGGGTCTCTCTCTACCCCAGATTCTTTCCACATAACCTATTAAAAAACAGAAGGATTCTTTTGTGATTTATCTTATTATCAGGGCAAAATAAAATATGTGCTACAACATATCTCATGATGAGAGCTTAAGTGATTAATGAAAAATAGTTTCTAATATTTTTTGGAACACCTTTATTTTCAGAAGTACCAGAAAATCAAATCAGAATCGCTGATGCTGAAGAAGAGGATGATGAGGAAGTTACAAGTATATCTGTTACAAGTGCAACTCTAAATGATGCTGATGAGGAAGATGACGATATAAAAAGTCAAGATAAGGCAAAAGAGGTTAGTCCTATGCTTCTAAATTTATATTTGACAATGTATGTCTAAATCTACAGCTAATGCTGGATTGAGTATGGCACATGTTAGATTTTGTGTAGATGTCATCATTGACATCATCTTTGTTGTTTAACATCTGCTTTCCATGCTGGCATGGGTTGGGCAGTTTGACTGAGGACTGGCAACCCGGGAGGTTGCACCAGTCTCCAATCTGATTTGGCAAAGTGTCTACAGCTGGATGCCCTTCCTTATGCCAACCACTCCATGAGTGTAGTGGGTGCTTTTTACGTTCCACTGGCACAGGAGCCAGTCAGGCAGCACTGGCATCAGCCATGCTCAATGGTGCTTTGTATGTGCCACCAGCATGGGTGCCAGTCAAGAGGTGCTGGCATTGGTCACACTTGAATGGCACTTTTTACATGCCACCGACACAGGTGCCAGTCAGGTGACACTGGCATCAGCCATGCTTGAATGATGTGTATATAATCCAAAATAGTCACATGCAGCTTAATAAATAATTAAAAAATGCAAGCTGGCAGATTAAAGCAGAAAACAGGTTTTGCATGTGGCACTTGCTCAGGAATAACAAGCACTGAAAGCTCATGGGAAATATATATTCTGAAATGGTCAAGAAGATGTTCTGAAAGTATAGTGGTACCTTACGGCTAAGGCTGGCTCCTCATCACTCCTCTCATCTTTATCTTTCGTCACACATCTATGACCTCTTCAGCGACACTTTTCGTTTCTGTGTGTGTTCTAGCTTCACTTAGTCCATTCAGTAGACAGGTGTTAAATAATAAAATGACAGTAATAAATATGCAAAGAAAAAAAAATATGTGTGTGTTTATTTGGCCAAAAGAAGTTAATAAAAGGACCATCTCGAAGTACAACAATATCTGTTTCAATATGCGATTTCACATCGGGAATCTTCCAAAACGAATTGATATATACACACACACACACACACAGAGGCATGGCTGTGTGGTAAATAACTTGCTTACCAACCACATGGTTCCAGGTTCAGTCCCACTGTGTGGCGCCTATAGTCTTCTACTATAGCCAACCAAAGCCTTGTGAGTGGATTTGGTAGGTGGAAATTGAAAGAAGCCCATCGTATATATATATATATATATATATATATATATATATATATATATATATATATAATGTATGTGTGTGTGTATATTTGTGTGTCTGTGTTTGTCCCCACCAGCATTGCTTGATAACTGATGCTGGTGTGCTTATGTCCCCGTAACTTAGCAGTTCAGCAAAAGAGACTGATAGAATAAGTACTAGGCTTACAAAGGATAAGTCCTGGGGTCGATTTGTTCGACTAAAGATAGTGCTTCAGCATGTCCACAGTCAAATGACTGAATCAAATAAAAGAATATATATAGGTATGTATATATGTGCGTGTGTGTGTGTGTATGTGTGTATATATATATATATATATACATACATACATACATACATACATACACATACACACACACACACACACATACATACATACATACATACATAGCCAGACAGACAGACAAAGCCATATTTCCCTTTTAATGCAAGAGACCTTTTCTGTCCCTAAGCACTATTCCCATCAGTTGAAGGGTTATGTCTTGCAAGTTACTTTGTGACCTCATTGCTGCTGGTGACACGTAAAAAGCACCCAGTACACTCTGTAAAGTGGTTGGCATTAGGAAGGGCATCCAGTCATAGAAACCATGTAAAAACAGACAGCAGAGCTTGGGGCAGCCTTCTGACTGTGCCAGTTGCTTTCGGACCATCCTGCCCATATTGGTATGGAATACAGATGTTAAGTGATGATGATGACAACAACTAGGTAGGTAGATATGATGGGGTGTGTGTTCATAATTGTATATTTATGTATATATGTGTTTATTCTAATTTTTATTTCTTTATTACTTTAACATGTATTTGAATACATTTTTCATGTTTAATACTTGAAAATCTCATTTTTTTTTCTATATACTTTTTTTTTTACATATTAAAGAACAGGATAAGAAAGAAGAAGAAGAAAAAGAAGAATAAGAAGAAACATCCAGAATTCATGCAAGATGCAAATGACTTAAAGAAAAAACCTGCTAAAGATGATGAAAATGATCGCAGTGTGGAAATAGAGTAAGTACAGATTTCATTCCATCTTGGATTTTTGGTTGAATTAATTTTAGTTTATAGAAATAATTCATTTCTAAAACTTTCTGAGAGATTTATGCAGTAGCAGCACGATAAAGTGATAGAATGTTGTCAACTTAATGTGACAGTCCCATGAAAGGGAAGAATACTACTGTTATTTAGCCCCAGTGAATGTATTTCACTTGAAATATATATGTTTTCAAAGGTGGATAGGCATCGACAGCTATCAAGCCATGCTACTCCAGTCTGATGAGGAGCAAGGACTCTGAAACTAGTCTCTGGATGCTGACTTTGCTGGGTGGAGGTGCTTGTCTCCACTTTGAAAACATAAGGAGACAGGAAATGAGTCAAGTCCAACAGGAAACAGTGTTTCCTAGGGTTAAATAACAGTAACATTCTTCCCTTTCATGGGACTCTCACATTAAGTTGACAACATGCTGTCACTTAATTTTAGTTTGATATTAAAGATTAATTAAATTAAGTAGGTAAGTCAAAAAGTTTCCCCCACTTTCGCCGCATAACTTTATTTAGGTCAGTCACACTGCTTTCAGTGCTTCCATGCTGAAAGGGGCTACTTTTGTGGTCATGTAACCGTGGTTTGACCTTGACCACTCCAGTTTTCTTCCTTGTGTTACAGAGTAAACATGGCCACTCTGCTGACAGGGTGCACTGAGGCAGAACAAGAGATCAGTGATCCAATTTCTCTGGTCTTAAGGCGTGTCAGGGACTGAAATTCATTGCAGTACAATAAGGGGACAGCTCTCTGCCATGTAGAGGTATGTATGAGTGGATCAAGAAGTTTAAAAATGGCTGGACGAGCATGAAAAGAGAGAGCAGGATGTTCATCAACTCCACTGCTAACATGAACACTCAACTAGCTCAAGAGATGGTTCTGGTGAACTGACGAATGACCAACGATAAAGTGCCAAGTTCACTGTAAATTATTCATGGTTCTACTTGCGAAATCGACCACGACAAGCATCACTTCTATAAAGACTGTGCAAAATGGGTGACTAGAGAGCTTACTGAAGTACACAAGTACATTGGTGTGGAGCTCTGTCAATGCTTACTTGATGGCTACAACAATGAAAGTGAATTTTGTTTGGAAAGAATAGTCACAGGAGATGAGACCTGGGTCTCATCAGTTTGAGCCAGAATCCCGAAAAGACAGAATGCAGTGGAAACACCTGGAATTGCCATCGCAAAAGAAATTCAAGACTTGATCTTCTGCAAAAAAAGTGATGCTGTTTTTTGGGTTGCAAAAAGTCCTATACTGGAACATTACCTGGAAAACTAGTCTGCAGTCACTAGTGAAGGCTACAGTGAAATGCTGGCCAACAGACTGAAACCAGCACCAAACACTGAGGTCTGTTGTCAAAGCAAGTGTTATTGTTACACAACAATGCATAGCCACAACATTGAACAGTCGGGTTTTGAGTTGCTGGAACACCCTCAGTTCTAACAACAGGTTATTAGTATCCTTATGACTAAGCATAATCATTATATAGGCATAAACTATGGTAGACACAAGTTTAGGTCGTTGCCAGTGCTGCTGGACTGACCCCTGTGCCAGTGGCACGTAAAAAACACCATGTGAACATGGTCGTTGCCAGTACCACCAGACTGGCCCTCATGCCAGTGGCATGTAAAAGCACCCACTACACTCACGGAGTGGTTGGCATTAGGAAGGGCATCCCAGCTGTAGAAACTGCCAGATCAGATTGGTATCTGGTGCAGCCATCTGGTTCGCCAGTCCTCAGTCAAATCGTCCAACCCATGCCAGCATGGAAAGCGGACATTAAACGATGATGATGATGATGATGTTCCTACATACATTTCACCATTATGGTTGTTTGGAACTCTGCTTTGAGTGGGTTGATGAGGCTCAGAAATAATGATCCCAAGAAGGCGAAGCATACCATGTTTCCATCATATCTGGTGATCCTGGGGGTTGTGACCTCACTTCTCTCAGGATCACTGCTACTATCTGCATCACATTGCTGAACATTGGTGGTCAAGCTCCGGATCAAATAGGTGGGTGGGTGGTGAGGAAGCATATTCCGGCAAGACTATAATCCACATGGCCACCACAACTCAATGTTGCTGGTTGAACGTTTTACACAATCATGTAACTCTCAACAGGTGGGGCAGCCCAGTTGCTATCATCATTGGAAGAGGGGCATGGTGTAAAGGGCTTAGTGGGGATTGTCATGGTGAGTGATGTGGATGGCAGGCACCTGACCCTAGCATTTCGTCACTTCTGGGGATAGGAACACTGTTTCTTTCATGTTTTTTTTTTGTTGAACCATGTGCCATTTTTCTAGAAGTATTGTTTCTTATGGCGCATTCCATAAGCATTGTCAGTATGCACTTCAGATATGAAATTGATAGTCAGGAAACGATAATCTTAACAACCTGTCTTAAACATTTAATCTTATTGTATAGTTCATAAAAAAGATGTATTTCATTTGTTACTTTTATTGGTTGTCAATAATTTTGGGTACGCACACATTTTGTTGACTCTATTTTTTTATTTTATTTTCAGGTATGTACAAGAACAGTTAGATATTGGCCACTTTGATGTTAACTACCATGTTTTTGCAAAGATATTTGAGAATTTCAAGGTATGTATTAGGATTTAGGAAGTCATATGAAAAGTATTTTACTAATTTTTGTTTTATATTGCACAATATTTTCATGTTTGAAGACAAGAATTAACTTCCGAGCAACATTTGCAAAGCCCACAGCAATTGCAATCACATGAATGTTTACAGTGAAGGAAGAGTTGTGATTTTATTTCCTAATATACTGTATTTGTAAGGTTACACTATACTTTATAAATAAATTACAGCTGGAGACGAATTGTTAAGCATTTGCAATAAAGTTAAAGCAAAATTATTTAGACTTCTAGGTATGCTTTGATCAAATTGGTGTATGTTGGGGCAACATTTGTTCTCATTACAGCCCTAGATATTTATTTGTAAATGCTGATATCAATGTTGAAAAATTATGTTGTAGGACGAATTTAACTTGTATGAAATTAATCTTTTTTATGTTTTGTGTGAGATTACAAGGGTAATTTAGCTGTTAAAATATATCATTTGCTTTAAAAAATGTAATTTGTTCATAGTCATCACTTTCCAAAGCGATCTTCTATTTTGTAAGCTTAATCCTAATTCTAGAAAAACTGATCTTTTCTGCTTTGATTTTATATTCAAACATTTTTTGAAGTCAGAGTTGCAATTATTTTGAGTTTCTTTACCAAAAATGAGTTTTACCAAAAATTGACTTCCACTCTTCAGCATTCAGATTTCTCTGTCAGATGTGATGCTTTCACATTCACATTGTTTCGAATTAATCCTGAATTATCTCAAAGCCTCAAGAGATTGATGTGATTGTTTATGTTTAAAATGACATTGTAGGGTTAGGGTAGGTGTGCGCGGCTGGATTTGGCCAGTTTGGACATAAAATAGAATATTTGGGTCTGATATGGCTGGTTTAAATGCTAAGGGGTTAAAACGTTTTGTTTGGTTTTTTTTTGAATTTCTGGAATAATGAATGTAGTTGTATAATTCTTATCATTTCTATATTTTCCATAATTTGTTGTTTTTTTTTATTTCTTCTGAAGATTGCAGATCCTGAAAAACCAAAAGATTTCCAAAGACCAGAAGAAAGAAGAGAAGAGGAAAAAAAACCTGAAGAAGTCCCTATAAAGGCTCGAGGACTCATTATAGATGATGATGAAGTGAGTTACTTCCTCCCCTTTTTTTTAATTTTTTATTATCACCGTTATAGCATTCAGTCTTTATTGTAGGTGGCAGCAGCACCATTGTTGTTTTACGTTCATACCATATGCTGATATGGATAGGAGAGTTCAATGGGTTGGTGGACCACGTTTTCGTATGCCCTTCCTTATATCAACTGTTTTACAGATTGTACAGGCAACACTGGTTTGGGTGGTTTGTTGAGGGTCCAAGACGGGTCTTATTGGAGTTAGGTTTTTTTGTTGAAAGAGGGTGGTTGAGGAGACAATAACTGAGGCACCTTTTCCTTCTTTGGACACTAAACTCTGCTTGCGAAGACCTGTTGAGGCAAGTGAAATCAAAATCAAATTTGATGACTGGCATCAGTGCTAGCAGGGTGCGAAGAGCACCAAAAAAGCACCATACGAGGGCGATCATTGACAGAGCGGCTAACCGGCTTCCGTGCCAGTGGCACATAAAAGGCACCATTCAAGTGCGATCGTTACCCGTGCTAGTAGGGTGCTAGGAGCACCATACGAGCGTGATAGTTGCCAGAGCGGCTAACTGGCCTCCGTGCTGGTGGCACGTAAAAGGCACCATTCGAGTGTGATCGTTACCAGCATCGCCTTACTGGCACCTGTGCCGGTGGCATGTGTAAAAGGATTCGAGCAAGGTCGTTGCCAGTACCGCCTGACTGGCCCCCGTGCCGGTGGCACATAAAAAGCACCCACTACAATCTCGGAGTGGTTGGCGTTAGGAAGGACATCCAGCTGTAGAAACCCTGCCAAATCAGATTGGAGCCTGGTGCAGCCATCTGGTTGGCCAGCCCTCAGTCAAATCGTCCAACCCATGCTAGCATGGAAAGCGGACGTTAAACAATGATGACGATGTTAGGGGAGGGAGTAACAGGAGTGTTAGGGATCAGATCGTATCAAGAGTTAGTGAGACGGGGTGATGTGAAGGTTGAGTAGAAGGAAAAGCATTGTTACCACATCCTTGTACATGGATGGGTGAAGTACTGCATGAATGAAAGATAAAAGATGGCTAATAGAAAGGAAAGGGAAAAGTAGAGTCAAGGGGTCGTTGAGAGATAAGGGTAGTGGAGAAGGGTTGGGTAGGAGGTGATTCAGTGCTACTTCAGGTTATGGTTGGGGAAAGTGGAGCATCATCATCATCATTGGTGCATAGATGGAGAGATAAGGTGGTAGTGATGGTGATGGTGGGTCAGGATCATCATCATTTAATGTCCGCTTTCCGTGCTGGTATGGGTTGGACAGTTTGATAACAGCTGGCAAACTGGAGGGCTGCACCAGGCCCCAGTCATCTTGTTTTGGCATGGTTTCTACAGCTGGATGCTCTGAGTGTTTTTATGTAGCATCAGTACAGGTGCATTCCATGTGGCATTAGGTATGGGTGCTTTTACATGGTGCTGACACATGGCACACTGGTATGTAAATTTCTTCTCATCTTGCTTAGATAATTTTCTGTGATTCTCACTTACAATGAAGTTTTTATATTTTATTTGTTTGTTGTGGTTTGTCTCCAGGAGTGTTTCTGTTTGGCCTTCTCTTTTTAAGTTATATTTTGTTGTTAACCCTTTTGTTACCAACCCGGCTGAAACCGGTTCTGGCTCTGTAGTACAAATGTCTTGTTTTCATAAGTTTTGAATTAAAATCTTCCACCAAACCTTAGTCACAATTTTTGTTCCTAACACTAGATGAATGATAATTAAATTGAAACACAGAGCATCTCTAAATAAATACAGTAACAAAAGGGTTAAATTTATTTAGGTGTTTATCTTTTTGGCTGTTGAATAATTTCATTGTCAAACGAATCAAGTTTATTCAACAGAACATTGCATTATTTCTCTAACAGGACTTAGTGGCTGACGACGAGGTACCAAAGTTATCAAAGAAGAAGTTGAAGAAACTCACTCGCTTGAGTATTGCACAATTAAAACAGGTAAGTTTTCAAGGTTTCTGTGATGTTTGGTAACTTATAAACTTATAAATTGTACCCTAAGAAAAATTGCTGTGCCCGTGCACCTTCCAAATTTTACCTGACTAGTGAAGTCAATGCAATTCATGATCAGCTGAGACAGGGAGGTGTATGTTCAGGCCTGTAGTATGGGGGGAAAGAAATTGTTTCTATTGTTGAGCATATAATGAGCTGAAGGACCGGTCACATCAAAAAATGAGATACACACACCCCAGAAAATGAGACACATACATAGACGTACACACACCAGAAGGCGGTTAGCTGGCAGAAACGTTAGCACGCCGGGCGAAGTGCTTAGCGGTATTTTGTCTGCCGTTACGTTCTGAGTTCAAATTCCACCGAGGTCGACTTTGCCTTTCATCCTTTTGGGGTCGATAAATTAAGTACCAGTTACGCACTGGGGTCGATGTAATCGACTTAATCCCTTTGTCTGTCCTTGTTTGTCCCCTCTAGAGTGTACCCCCCGAGTGGGCAATAAAGAAATAAGAAATTGAGAGATGCACATACAAACACGGTAACGCATAGACATGCATACACATCCAATCACACACATGTATAAATATAAAAACACTAAAGCATATTAATGGTTTCTGATTGTTGAGAGCATTTTGCAGGGAGGTGGGATTTATGTTGAAAGACGGAGAAAAAGGACAAAAGAAGTATCCAGAACATTTTTACTCTTTTACTTGTTTCAGTCATTTGACTGTGGCCATGCTGGAGCACCGCCTTTAGTCGAGCAAATCAACTCCGGGACTTATTCTTTGTAAGCCCAGTACCTATACTTTCAGTCTCTTTTGCCGAACCACTAAGTGACGGGGACGTAAACACACCAGCATCGGTTGTCAAGCAATGCTAGGGGGACAAACACAGACACACAAACACACACACACACACACATATATATATATATACATATATACGACAGGCTTCTTTCAGTTTCCGTCTACCAAATCCACTCACAAGGCATTGGTCGACCCGGGGCTATAGTAGAAGACACTTGCCCAAGATGCCACGCAGTGAGACTGAACCCACAACCATGTGGCTGGTTAGCAAGCTACTTACCACACAGCCACTCCTGCGCCTCTGATCAATATCCTTGACTTCTGTTTTAAAAGCTCTCTTTCTCAAAATGGAAATAACATTTTATGTATTTTCTTTTTTTTCTTTTTTTTTTTTTTGTCTAGCTTGTGTCAAGACCTGATGTAGTGGAGATGCATGATGCCACAGCTCAGGATCCAAGACTGCTTGTACAACTCAAAGTAAGTTGTTCTTTATTTGAAATTTATTGGCAACTTTATTCTTTGCCACCTTGTACACTTGAAAAGAGGAATGTCTTTTGTTTTGTTTTTTTTTGTTTTGGTTACAAAAAATACATAATGATATTTTTTTTTAGAATTTTTTGAAAATATTTGGGTTTAATAAAACAGGATAGTGTATGTATGTGTGCACTTTATGCAATTGTCATTCTCCATGTGCATCATACGGCCATCCCAGCACACTCTTCTTCCTTGCACATTGTATCTCATTCTTCTTGTACATCAACTTTATGCATCCAGCAGAAGATGCTCTCTTCATTTCTCTTTACTCTCACAAATCCTCTGCATTGAAAGACCATGTCTCCTGTGTTTCTTGACCGGATGTGATCATTGAGCTTTTTCTTCTTACCATAGGCTAATCGTTGAGAGGATGTTGGTGTTGCTTTGGCAGAGGCTTGCCCTCTCTGAGTGCTTTTGTTTACTTTGGTTTTTAATTGAAAAAAAAAACAAAAAAAAGAACGAAATTTTGCAATGAAATGAATGATAAACCCAGCACTTCATCTGGTAAATGAGCAAGGCCTAGACTCTTTACAATTGAAGAAATTATTGGTGGCGAGCTGGCAGAATCGTTAGCATGCCGGGCGAAATGCGTAGCCGTATTTCTTCTGCTGTTACGTTCTGAGTTCAAATTCCGCCGAGGTCAACTTTTCCTTTCATCCTTTCGGAGTCGATGTAATCGACTTAATCCGTTTGTCTGTCCCCTCTGTGTTTAGCCCCTTGAGGGTTGTTAAGAAATAGGTATTTATTCTTTGGACAAAGATTTTTACTCTTACGCAGACAATTAGAATAATTTGAGCAATCAGACTGGTGAAAGTGATGAGGAAAGTAAAGATTCGGGTGAACAAAGACTATAGTTCAGAGAGAGGCCTATTATTGTGATTCTCCTGAATTTTTTTGTGATTGACCTGTATTAGTTGGCTTGCAGTCATTCATCTTGAACGGTATACACAACTATTTATTTTTGTCAGCTCAGGAGCCCAGGTGGAGGGTAAAGTTAGACAAGGACTCAGGTTTGAGGGGGTTAAATTTACTATTCTTTGTTATAGTTCTCCATTGTTCAACCCTAATAATCATCTTTAAATATCTGTAAATGATTAAAATTTTATAATTGCTTTATCTAATATCTTTTGAGTGCAGTCTAATTATAATTGTTTCATGAAGTTATTTGGTTGGTAAATTTAATTGTTGGATTGGATTATATTTACTGTTCTTATATTTTACGTTTGTTTTGCTTCAGGCTACCAGGAATACGGTTCCAGTCCCACGTCATTGGTGTTTTAAAAGTAAATACCTGCAAGGAAAGAGAGGTATTGAAAAGCCACCTTTTGAACTACCAGATTTTATCAAAGCTACTGGAATTATGGAAATGAGAGCTGCTCTGGCTGAAAAGGTAGGACCAATAAATTATTTACATATAGTGCTAGTGGGGTGCTAAGAGCAGGCATCCATGCTAGTGGGGCACTAAGAGCACCATCCGAGCGTGATTGTTGCCAGAGTGGCTAACTGGCTTCCGTGCCGGTGGCACATAAAACACCATTTGAGCATGATCGTTACCAGCGTCACCTTACTGGCACTTGTGCCAGTGGAACATAAAAAAACATTTGAGTGAGGTCGTTGCCAGTACCGCCTGACTGGCCCCCATGCTGGTGGCTCGTAAAAGCACCCACTACATTCTCATAGTGGTTGGCGTTAGGACGGGCATCCAGCTGTAGAAACTCTGGCAGATCTGATTGGAGTCTGGTGTAGCCATCTGATTCACCAGACCTCAGTCAAATCGTCCAACCCATGCTAGCATAGAAAGCAGACGTTAAATGATGATGATGATGAAAAAGCATGGTGAGGGTACCACATAAAAAGCACCCATTACACTTTCTAACGAGGTTGGCATTAAGGAAGAGCATTAGAAACCAAGCCAGAAACAGACTATGGAACCTGGTGTGGGCCCTGACCTTGCCGGCTCCTGTCCAGCCATCCAACCAATGCCAAAATGGAAAATGGACTTTAAATAATGATGATAATAGGCATAGTTGTACGGTTAAGATGTTCACTTCCCAACAATGTGGTTTTGGGTTCAATACCATTGTAAGGCACCTTGAGCAAGTGTCTTTTACTGTAGCTCCAGGGCTGACCAAGGCTTTGCAAGGGATTTGGGCAATGGAATTTGAAATATTTGACTTAGCCCCACCCATGAAGCTGCTGGCCCTGTGCTGCCAAAATTTAAAACGAATATTAAAGGTGAAATTAATAGATTGAAAAGAATTATACCTGTAACAAGACTGCTACTGTTCATCTTTTTGGGGTTATATTCTTCTCTACAGTTTTATGTAGCATTTTTATGGATTGTATTTTCCAGGAAGACCAGAAAACCTTGAAAGCAAAGATGCGTGAGAAAGTGCGTCCTAAACTTGGCAAGATTGATATTGATTACCAAAAACTCCATGATGCCTTCTTCCGATGGCAAACCAAACCCAAATTGACCATTCATGGGGATCTTTATTACGAGGTAAATTCTGACATTTTTTTTCATGTTTTGTTTTTCGTTTTTAAATTTTTTTATCAAATCAGAAGTTGAAGTTTTACATTTTCTCTGCCTAAATGCAAACATGCAAAGAATACAATGAAGTCGAGTATCTTTGAATTGAATATTATCATTCGACCGAGGTTGTTGCCAGTGCCGCTGGACTGGCTCCTGTGCAGGTGGCACATAAAAAGCACTATTTGAGTGTGGCCGTTGCCAGTACTGCCTGACTGGCCCTTGTGCCAGTGGCACGTAAAAACACCCACTACACTCTTGGTGATGTTGGCGTTAGGAAGGGCATTCAGCTGTAGAAACTCTGCCAGATCAAGATTGGAGCCTGGTGCAGCCATCTGGCTTGCCAGACCTCAGTCAAATCATCCAACCCATGCTAGCATGGAAAGTGGACGTTAAACGATGATGATGATGTTATAAATCTATAATTTAAACATTCACTTGTCTTGTACTCTATGACTTCTATTGCTGATGAGTCTCCAGTGAAATAACTTAAATTTTCTTCTCAGTCATCGTTTTGGAGTATAATGCAATATATGGAGTTTTATGTTGTGTACTTAAATATAAGTATGACACACACATACACACACACATGTGCCAGATTCAGAAATGTTCCCTTAACCACCTACACCTCAACTCACCTCTCACAGTTGTCCCCTTTGCTACTCACACCTCAAGTAACCTTTTCCTACTTTCCTATTAGTGACCATCTCATTGAAATACATTCTTTTTCCCTCCATTTTTTTTGTTCTCTCCTCATCTCTTCTTTCTGTTACAAGAACATTGGCTCAAGACATAAAAGATTTTCCATTTATTTTTGCTGAGCGTAAAACTAATAGACATTTTGTGTTTATTTTTGTTTTACCTTGTCTTCATGTTATTTATAATTTTTGTATTCTGTTTGTGTATATCTATCTATATATGTCTTCTTATGACTTGATATTTCAGGGTAAAGAATTTGAGACACGTCTAAAAGAGAAAAAACCTGGTAATCTATCTGATGAACTGAGAACAGCCCTAGGCATGCCAGTTGGTCCAGTAAGTTATTTTAATGTATTTATTTATGAATTTCCTACATATATTTATTAACCAATTTCTATTTTTTGAGAGTCTCTTTGTAACAATCCAACTTTTCCCATTATCAAGAGTATTATTTTAGCTTTTGTGTAGCTGCAGTTCAATTCCGATTAAGTTGGCTCATTAATTACAGCTTGTTGGTCAAATGATTAAGTGCTCCTTCAAGCTTTCTTCTTCATCATTTCTTTCCTTATCCATCTTCTTCCTTGTTCTCCTCCTTTTCCTCACCTTTATCATACTCTCTACCCCATCATCACACCTTATGACTAGAAAACTATATTGAAATGTGCAAAACCTTGAACCCTTTTCTTTCTTTTTTAAGCTTTGTATTCATTCTATTGTCTTTTTTTTTGCCATTTTGCCAAACCACTAAGTTAAGGGGATGTAAACACATCAACACCAGTTGTCAGATGGTATTGGGATGGCGAGCTAGCAGAATCGTTAGCACGCCAGGCGAAATGCATAGCCGTATTTCGTCTGCCGCTACGTTCTGAGTTCAAATTCCGCCAAGGTCGACTTTACCTTTCATCCTTTCGGGGTCGTTTAAATAAGTACCAGTTACGCACTGGGGTCAATGTAATCGACTTAATCCGTTTGTCTGTTCTTGTTTGTTTTCTCTGTGTTTAGCCCCTTGTGGGTAGCAAAGAAATAGGTATTGGGACAGACACACACACACATGACCAAGCAGTTTGAGCTGATGCATCCAAATTATACAAGTAACAAGGCACATCCCTGAGCAGAGTGGTTGATTGGATACAAAATCCAACCGATGGTAACCCATAATCCTGCAAAGCACCCTGGTGGCTAAGGAGTTCAGGTGTAATCTAAGGGCCCAGGAAAGTGTCCAAGTCTCACAAGTATAGAGCAGGACAGGGAGGACCAGAGGGCTGCAGATTTTCCAAGTCAGACCCTGGTTACTATGTTCTCCTCACTGAGGATCTGGCTGGGTTGATGGCTTGTGTTGTTGACTACATTCCACATGGTCATTGCAGATGAGGAGGTATCTCACAGAGGTGAGGACTGACCAGGACTCTACTCGATGGGTCGTCTGAGAGGACCCAGGAATATATCAACAACTGTGCATGCCCCACCATCTGACCTTCAGTACCTATATATAAGGACATATAGACAACAGGCTTCTTTCAGTTTCCGTCTACCAAATCCACTCACCAGGCTTTGGTTGGCCCAAGGCTTTAGTAGAAGACACTTGCCCAAGGTGCCATGCAGAGGGATTGAACTCAGAAGCATGTGGTTGGGAAGCTTTCTTAGACTTGTTGCTTCTCCTGTCAGTTTCCTTTTGCTGAACTTGAGGATGTAAACAAACCAACACTGGTTGTGAAGCAGTGATAGAGGACAAACACAAGGGGAAACACACACACACACACATATTCTTTTATCGTTCTGAGCCGTTGCTCTTTGGTACTATATTTAGGTGCATAAGGCTGCGATGTGGCAGAAACGTTAGCATGCCGAGCGAAATGCGTAGCCATATTTCATCTGCCATTACGTTCTGAGTTCAAATTCCGCCGAGGTCGACTTTGCTTTTCATCTTTTTGGGGTCGATAAATTAAGTACCAGTTACGCACTGGGGTCGATGTAATCGACTTAATCCGTTTGTCTGTCCTTGTTTGTCCCCTCTGTGTTTAGCCCCTTGTGGGTAATAAAGAAATAGATATTCAGGTGCATATGCCCTCATACTGAATGTTCTGAAGATTGTATTTCATCATCTTTTTTTTTTTTTTTTTTTTTTTTTTACCTATTTCAGAATTCAGAGAAAGTTCCCCCGCCGTGGTTGATCGCTATGCAACGATATGGACCTCCTCCATCCTACCCAAATCTCAAGATCCCTGGCTTGAATGCACCAATCCCAGAAGTATGTATTAAACTTTTTGTTGCCTTTCGAGATTTATGCACAACCTTCTTTTTTCCTTCTTCATGGTCCTTCGATAGACCTGAACGACTGGATTAGCTTCCTAGAATTCTTTATTCATCAACAACAACAACAACAACACAAATAAAACTTTCACAAACTTTACAACTGACAGACTTCATAATTTTTGACGACCTTCCTTGTTAATTATACTTCCCTGTTAATTATACGACATTTCCTATTTCACTGACATCCTACTTCCTTTACCAAAGTGGTTTTCAACATGGGCAGTATTCCCCACACCCAGGGAGCCCTGGGCATGTCAGATATGTTAGGCTTTAGGGGGGCAATGAGATAATATAATTAACATACTAAATTTTACCTATAATAGTAATTCAGTGTGGAGTTTCAATTCTGACTAAGTAACAGAATAAATTTGCAGTGAGTCAAAGAGGGGATTTGTGACTTCTTTTCACTAACATGGAACTTGATGTAGAAAATTTAGATAGATGTCATCAGACACAGGAACATCACTTATTCGCAATGTACAGAGGAGGAAATTTATAACTTATATCTTTCATCATCATCGTGCATTATTGTGCAAAATTGTCCGAGAAAAAGTTGTTGTTTTTTTCACCACAACAAAACACACACACACAGAAGTGTCTCTGTCGTAACTTGAGCTACTACAAATAGCAACCAAATCTCTCCTAAAACAAACGCTTTCACCAAAAGAAAGACACAAATTTACAGTTTTTCAGGAAGAAAAAACCCCCAAAAACTATGCGATGGGTCTGCTGTATCAGAGGCAACTCTGGGCTAAACAAAACACAGACAAGCATACTTCACTTAAAAGATTATCTGCTATAAATAATACTAAAAATGTCGACAGTATATTTTTGAAGTTTCATTCCCTGGTAAGACTCCATGTATTTTAGAGTGTTCAGGGAGAGTTGCCTCCCTTAGCTTAAAGACCTCAAAATTATGTGACCGGACCTTGTTTTTGAAGTTATTTTGTAGTAAAAAGGAGTTGTGCAAAAAATCATCATTACTGAATCTTTTGAAACCTCATGCGTCAAAATCGGCAACCCAGTTTTCGAATCCATAAGGAACATGCGTGCGCACACACACACGCACACAAACTCTGTTTTATTATAAGATTTTGAACAGCTTTGAGATACTTTGTAAATCTCATTACAGAGAAACAGTTTATGAATAAAACTATTATAATTGTTATTTTTTAATTACAGTCATGTTCATTCGGTTATCATGCTGGCGGTTGGGGTAAACCTCCTGTTGACGAATCAGGCAAGCCATTGTATGGTGATGTTTTTGGTACCCAAAGTGGAGAATTCCAGGTAAATATCAGGTTTCTTGTATTTTTGTTTCCTTTATGAAACCGTTATGTCCGTTTTCTCATTTCTCATTCTGTTAACAAATGTTAGATAAGAAAAGGGATTAACCCATTGGTGCCCAAATTTAAAAAATTTAATTTATTACCAAAAATTTTTTTCTATACAACTTTATCTGATGCTAAATATACAAAGAAAATTTTTTATTACAATATTTGAAAGACATTCCAGTCTTGATGACTAACTAAAGGTATCTCAGAAAAATACAGGTGTTGCAGAAATATGATGGATTATCTTTCTGGTCCTTAAAAGAGGACCACGGGTACTAATGGGTTAATGTTCCTCAAACAACTGTTGTCTCAAAGTTCCTTGCATTTTTGTTAGAAATCTCTGACTGATTTATATTCAAATATTTCTTACCCTTTAAGCACTGATGATAACCAGAATCTCCTAAGATAGTACTATAAATACCATATCAAATTAATCATACAGTCTTTAATAATAGAAATAAATTTCATTGAAAAATGGGTTTGATAACAAATAATTATTAGAAACAGAAGTGGTATTAATGGCAAAAGGTAATATTTATCCCCACTTAAAAATAGATGCACTTTTAGAACACAGAATTCTGTGATACTTTACTATGAGGGAATCTCTCAGTTTTGTGGTGCTTGTAAGCACTCTTGTTTATATCACTAGTGGGAGGTAAATCAGCTGCCATCACCACAGCTGAGACTACCGGATAATGTGATCTCACCCTTCCTTGGCCTTGTCAATGGTAGATCCTCAACTGCTGGGAACAACAGCGATACACATAGAATCTTTGTGCCTAAACAGGCACTGATGTTGTGAATAGCCAGTAGGCTTATTAGAAAAAAATTATTAGAAGTTGTATCACAAATAACTTCTTAAATGCAGTTTTAGCTACTTTTTCTGATGAGCTGTAATACACCTGAGCACCGTATACAATAACTTCATTATTATTATACTATATTATTTAAGATTGCTTTGTGCAGTATCAAATACAGCGTTTGGTAACTCTGCTAATGGTGTTGTTGATATATGATAGATGTTCTAAATGTATTAAAGTGGCAGAAATGGCTATGGCCTAGTATAAATTACTTTTCTTTATTTTATATCTAGCCTAGAAAATTTTCTCACAGAACACAAAGTACAATCTTTGAGTCAATTCTATCAGCCGTACTCCTTTCTTGTAATTGTGCACATGATAGATTCTTTATGGATTTATAATAGTCAAGCAGATAAGGTGTTGGTCATCTGAGATTTTATTCTGTTGCTTCATCTGGTGCTGGTACCACATATTATGCCCCTGTGCTTGTGCTATGTAAAAAAAACACCCAATGCACTCTGTAAAGGGATTGGTGTTAGGAAAGGTATCCAGTCATAGAAACCATGCCAAAAGAGACAATTGGAGCCTGCTGTAGCACCTGTCAAACTGCCAGAATGGAAAATGGACATTAAATGATGGTGATAATGGTTATGATGATGCTCTTTCCAAATGATTAACATGTGGATTGATGCTAAAACTGAATCTCCTTAACTTTATAATATGTAAGTTACCAATATGCTGAAAACATCAATGGTATTTTTTAAGGTTAAGGAGTATTTTGAATGTAAACAAATGATCTTTTCTTATATGTATATATATTGTATCACAAATAGCTACTTAGCTACTCAGCCATTGAAGAATTGATTAGATGCAGGTGTAAGCGCCATCCAACCAAAATGCAAATATATGGGAAACTACCACCTGTATCATCTCTTGTGAAAGGTAGGAGAGTCCAGTTTGCTGGACATTGTTGTAGAGCTGAAAACGAGGTAATATCTACTCTTCTTCCCTGGAAGCCATCTGCTCGCGATACCAGAGGGCGCACACTCTCCTACCCTGATGTAATCTCCAGGGACACAGGCATCCAGCAACAGGACCTCCGTAATGCTATGATGGACTGTGAGGTCTGGCGTAGCATGGTAAATTCCATTGTCTCGACCACAGTCGAACAATGATGATGATGATGTGTGATTAAAAAGCAGTGCTCCAGCATGGCTGCAGTCCAGTTGTTACGAGTGATTAATGTATAAATTGTCGATACTTCTCCAACAATTACCTGTGATGATATTCAAGCAGAAAGAACCGTTAGAGTTCATCCAAGTTTTCTCTTTTGTTGTGTTTCAAGTGTCAGGGATTAACGTTAGGGTTAAGGGAGAATAAATAAAGAAAATCTGATTATTTGAATTATTTCTATGTTTATTAAATTAAAAATTTTTTTTTGTATACCAGACTATAGTTTCTGAAGAAGAAATTGATAAGACTCATTGGGGTGAATTGGAATCAGAGTCAGAATGTGAAGAGTCAGAAGAAGAGTCTTCCGAAGAAGAATTAGACACAACAGGGCTTATAACCCCTGGTGCCGAGGGGTATGTACCTTGTTTCTTAATTTACCTCTAGTGAATGTTGTTCGGTTTTCTTTTTTGTTTTTTGTTTTTTTGTAGTTTGTAAGAGGAGAAGGGGCAGCTTAACCCTTTAATGTTCAGAATACTCTTGTTAAATGTAATGCTTTTCCACTCAAATTGTTTTGAATTAATCCTGCATTATCTTATAGCTTTGAGGTTTCAATGATGTGAATATTTATTTTTAGAATGTCAATGTAGGTTAGGTGTAAGGGGCTAGATATGGCCAGTTTGAATATAAAACATGTAGAATATATTGGGCCGGATGTGGCCGGTTTAAACACTAAAGGGTTAAATGTATTTGTACATTAGGGTCCGCATTAAAATAAAATGTTGAGTGCAGAAGGGGAACGAGAGCTCTGCCATCACAGGACACGGTCTGATGGAAACTTCCAGTCTAAGCGAGCAGGGATTAATGGAACACAGGCAACTTAGTTTGGAGGTTTTTCGTTCCAGACCCAGTCAAAAGATTGCAAAACATTCTTTTGATGGGGATGAAGAAGATCGTTGTTTTTGGTTACGTTTTAATAGTTTCAGATTGATGAGAATTGAATACATTCCTTGCCAAGTGTAGTTGGATTAGAACTGGCAGAGCTGTGACTCAATGCTGACCTGAAGTACCGAAGGATTCTGGGTAGAGTCTATTGATTAATGCTAGCTTCATTCAGCAGTGGTTCTTGAATCACCCAAGATCAGCAGTTACTGGCTGAGTAAAAACTGGGTCAGGGAGTTCATCATCATCATCATCGTTTGATGATGATGATAAACTGGGTCAAGGGGTTCATCATCATCATCATCATCATCAAACGATGATGAAAAGATTGGTAAAAGAACTGAATCTAAAACTTGCAATTGTTACAATATGAAGCTCACGAGTAAAAATTGGTAGTATTCCAAATTTACAGTTAGATTCTTGGTGTTTGGCAGCAAATTAAACTTCCATTAAAATTCACATAATGGTTTGGATCTGTAGATATTTCTGTTGTTTTCTAGCATTGTACATTGAATATAAACCAGTTTAAAAAAAAAAGTTTTTTTAAATTGATGGAAATATAAAACATTAATGAACACAATCTCAATTAATGAATCACTCTATTTATTTCAGATTAGTTACACCGAGTGGAATAACGTCAGTTCCGATGGGAGTGGAAACACCTGACATGATAGAACTGAGGAAGAAGCGTATAGAAGATGCAATTGACCAAGGTGGTGACACACCAGCTCTTTATACAATTCTGCCGGAGAAGAAAACCAATGTTGGAGCAAATATGATGGGTTCGGCTCATATATATGATATGTCTGCTGTATGTATAAGTATTAGCATTATTCTAACCTTGCTTAACTATGGACTGCGCTTTGACCCTTTCGTTACCAACCTGGCTGAAACCGCCTCTGGCTCTGTTGTACAAATAATGTCTTGTTTTCATAAATTTTGAATAAAAATTTTCCACCAAACCTTAGTCACAATTTATGTTCCTAACACAAGCTTAATGATAATTAAGTTATTTTACTAAATTTCTTTGTTATCATCATCAGAGCATCTCAACAGAAATAGGGTAACAAAAGGGTTAAAGTCACCATGATATTTTTAACCCTTTCATTACTAACCTGGCTGAAACCGGCCCTGGCTCTGTTGTATAAATGTCTTGTTTTCATAAGTTTTGATTTAAAATCTTCCATTAAGCCTTAGTCACAATTTATATTCCTAACACTAGCTTAATGATAACTAAGTTATTCTTTGTTATATTTAAAATTAATTGAAAGAAACACAGAGCATCTCAACAGAAATACGGTAACGAAAGGGTTAAATGTATGCATGTCAGACTAAAAGTTTGTTATAAATAACCTTACCTTGCTTAACTATTTAGCATTCAGACTACTCAGTCAAGTTTTGCCTTCGTTTAATCATGAAGGTGCATGGCTTAGTGGTTAGGCTATCTAACCACTAAGATTCAATAAAGGAAAGTACCAGTCGAGCACTGGTCCAATACTTATGGATTGACTAACCGTCTCCCGTCAGAAATGCCAGTGTTGTGCCTAACTTAAAAACAATCATTTCAGGAAGACTAGCAGACATGTTACTTTGAGATGGAATCTTCACTACATTAGTCATTAATCTTGCTTTTCCTTCACCACTCACATATTTTGAATTCGATTTCTGAATGTTAACTACATCATCATCATCATCAACGTTTAACGTCTGCTTTCCATGCTAGCATGGGTTGGACGATTCTGAATGAGGGCTGGCGAACCAGATGGTGCACCAGGCTCCAATCTTGATCTGGCAGAGTTTCTACAGCTGGATGCCCTTCGTAACACCAACCACTCCAAGAGCGTAGTGGATGCTTTTTACGTGCCACTTGCACAGGGATCACAACTACAATTTCCATTGATTTTTGATGTTGAGTTTGTATTTGTTAGAACTTTAACGTGGATGTGATTATTCCCATTTATTCGGTCGATGCTAATTTTGTTTCTTTTTATGTTGTTTAGGTAACTGGAATGCCGACTCAGAAACGGTTTGGTGAAAAGGGAGGAACTGAGGCAATTGAAGTGGCTTTGAATCCTGAAGAATTGGATATGGACAGTGCAGCAATGCAAGCCAAGTATGAGCAAACCATGCGTGAACAACAGTCTCAGTTGGAGAAGGAAGATTTGACAGACATGGTTGCTGAACATGCTGCCAAACAAAGGGTAAGAACCGACATCTTCATTTTCTCGATAATTGAAAAATTCTGAAAAGGAAGAAAGAATTCAGTTTAGAATTGTCAAATTTTATCATCATCATCATTTAACATCCATTTTCTATGCTGGCATGGGTTGGACAGTTAGACCAGAGTTGGCTTGCCGGAGAGCTGCACCAGGCTACAATTGTCTGTTTTGACAAGATTTCTACTGCTGGATGTCCTTCTTAATGCCAGTCGTTTTACAGAGTCTTTTGGGAGTTTTTTTTTTTACATGGAACCAGCATGGGCGCTTTTCACCTAGCACTAATACAGGTGTTTTTTATATGGCACCAGCATGGATGCATTTTATGGGATGCTGGCGTGGGTGCTGCTTTTGTGACACTGGCCCATGTATTTTTTACATGGCACCAGCATGGATGTTTTTTATGTGGCACCAGTATGGGTGTTCTTATGTGATACCAGCACAGGTGTTTTTTATGTGGCACCAACACAGGTGTTTTTTATGTGGCACCAGTATGGGTGTTCATTTTATGTGATACCAGCACAGGTGCTTTTTTTTTTTGTGGCACCACCACAAGATCAAATCATACAGGTTTTCAAGTTATGTTCAGATTGACTGGTTCTAAGTTACAAGTACCATATTTTAACATGTATAAGGAACCCCCTAATTTTGGGGGCTAAGAATTTGGAAATAAGGTTTTGTAAGGGATTATAATACTATCCATGCATAAAAAAAACTTCCATATTTTTTAACCTAATTTTTAACAAAAAGGGGTTTCTTATACATGTTAAAATACAGTACTTTGATTATAGTTTTAATCTTATGGAGTTAATTAATTGAAACATTGGGGTAATTCCCAGAAGCCCTACTAGTAAGACAAGATGGAAAATATTAGAATTACATTAAGATTGTTCACTTGCAAATTGCCAAAATATATATATATATATTTAACCTGAACTAACTAGATGTAAGGGGAAAAAAAAGATAAGTAATAGTAAAACAAATGTTTTGTGATATAGAGATAAATGTCTGATAATAGGTTTTAGAGTTTTGTTTTGGGGGTGAGGGTCGTAAATCACTTCCTAGTTTCTGCGGGGGAGGTTGAAATTTGATATTATTGTGATGAGTGGTCAGTCTACATCTATCCATCACTACAGGTTTATAGCTTTAAGTTTATAGTATGTATGTGCGTGCATATACACACATACATACATACATACATACATACACACAGGCGTATGTACGTACATACATTCATGCATGCATGCATACATGCGTGTATACATACATACACACATACATATGTACATATATATGACGAACTAACTGTTACTTTCTCGGATGCAGCACGGGTTTTTGTCAGTGAACAGGTCGCGGATTTTAGCGACAAAAATATTTTGACAAATTAAACTTAAATGTTGCAGTGAATCGAATGGCTTTTGTGTATTTCTTAAATGGCTTGCAAACACCTTCCACGCTGCAATTGTGGGATTTCTTTGTAAAATTCTGAAAATAATAAAATTTTTTCTTTGTTACTTTTAGAAACGGAAGCGGCAGCAACAAGACAGTGGAAAAGCCAAGAAATATAAAGAATTTAAGTTCTAGGTGTTTGACGGAAATCGCCTGTGTATTTTTTATGTCCATCATTTCCCCATTATATTTTTGTTATTGTATACAAATAAATGTGATGAGAATATTATTTTTTATATTCATTGTGTAATTTCTCCAACTCCAGCCACTTTGCAACTGGCTCCAAATTACCGTGTTTACTTCTTATAGATAAAGGTTGTCACCTTATCGCATGCAGTTGTTTAGATGCTTTACCATCAGCCACATCCTGGCAAAGAAAATATCTGCAGAAACTCATACTGCCATTCTTTCTCTGTAGAATCTTCAAGATTCATACCTTTCATACATATTTAGTCGTTTCTAGGACTTTGGCAGAACGGTTGGCATGCCTGACAAAATGCTTATTTCTTTATTGCCCACAAGGGGCTAAAAAAGGGGACAAACAAGAACAGACATAGGGATTAAGTCGATTACATCAATCCCAGTGTGTAACTGGTACTTAATTTATCGACCCCGAAAGGATGAAAGGCAAAGTCGACTTCAGCGGAATTTGAGCTCTGAATGTAGCAGTAGATGAAATACCTATTTCTTTACTACCCACAAGGGGCTAAACACAGAGGGGACAAACAAGGACAGACAAACGGATTAAGTCGATTAGATCGACCCCAGTGCGTAACTAGTACTTATTTAATCAACCCTGAAAGGATGAAAGGCAAAGTTGACCTCGGCGAAATTTGAACTCAGAATGTAACAGCAGACGAAATACCGCTAAGCACTTTGCCCAGCGTGCTAACGATTCTGCCAGCTTGCCGCCTTGCCTGACAAAATGCTTAGCAGTATTTCTTCCTCTGGCCGTATTCCTTAGCTGCTTCATCACAAGACTTCTCACATTCACTTCAATGCCCTCTATTGTCAATTTCATTTATATGAAACTGGGACCTTCCACATATGGCAGACAAAATACAGTTTTTGTACAGCACATATCTTCATTTGTTCTTAATATCTGTTTTGCATTTTTTTTCTTCACCTTACCTTCAGTAGACAGTATTTTCAGGGGATCTTTTATTCCTAAAGTTACCAGAACTTCAAAGATAATTAGTTGTGCTGTCAGTAAGGAATGTAAATATTTTGTGGTGACAAGTGATTTCAAAAATCTGACCAAAAATATGTAGAAATACTCTAATGGATTATCACTCATTGCCAGAGCAGCTAACTGGTTTCCGTGCCGGTGGCACGTAAAAGGCACCATTCGAGCAGGATCGTTACCAGCATCGCCTTACTGGCATCTGTGCCGGTGGCATGTGTAAAAGGATTCGAGCGAGGTTGTTGCCAGTACTGCCTGACTGGCCATCGTGCCGGTGGCACGTAAAAAGCACCCACTACACTCGGAGTGGTTGGCGTTTAGGAAGGGCATCCAGCTGTAGAAACTCTGCCAGATCAAGATTGGAGCCTGGTGCAGCCATCTGGTTCGCCAGCCCTCAGTCAAAATCGTCCAACCCATGCTAGCATGGAAAGCGGACGTTAAACGATGATGATGATATTATTACAGATAAACGGTGTTTGTAAATCATGATCATTGAAGCATGATGGCAGGTAAATTCTTGTATCTCGTAGGGTCTCCACAGTTACAACAGTCTAAATGTTGAACTAGTTACCACACTTGCGATGTTCACAGGGATATTCTTGCTTCTCCCTCAACACAGATTCTGCTGTCATAAATAAAAGAATGAAGAGAACCAATGGAATCGGTTCTCTTTGTTGGACTGTCTGTTCCAATGCAAACTTTTAATAATAAACATATGACAATCACACACGTGAACAATTTGATGAGATGTCCACTAATAAGATGACAAGACATTTCTCTAACTAAAATCAACTACCTTATCCTATTTTTAATGTAGGCAATCCCGGTAGCCTGTCACCTTGCTACTGTTGTGATATGGCAGGGGAATTGCTACCAGGCTTGTTATGGTCATCTAAGATAAAAAAATGTTTGGCAAAGTTGCGTACGTTAGATCATCATGGAAGACTACCAAGGATTGTGTGGCCTAATATTTGTAGCAGCTCAGTGGGCTTTATCATCATCATCATCGTTTAACGTCCGTTTTCCATGCTGGCATGGGTTGGACGGTTCGGCCGGGGTCTGGGAAGCCAGGAGGCTGCACCAGGCTCCAATCTGATCTGGCATGGTTTCTACAGATGGATGCCAACCACTCTGTGAGTGTAGTGGGTGCTTTTTACGTGCCACCGGCACAGAGGCTAGAGGACGCTGGCAATGTCCACGATCGGCTGGTGCTTTTTATGTGTCACTGGCACAGGGGCCAGAGGAGGCTGGCAATGGCCACGATCGGTTGGTGCTTTTTACATGCCACCGGCATATTATTCATTTGTAGGAAGTGTTTGATGTTGAGCCTTTGTCTCTATTGAAGATGTAATTCCTTTAAGCCATCTTTTTTAGAAAGAAAAAGAATATAACATCATCATGACATAATGTCTGCTTTCCATGCTGGTATGGGTTGGGATGGTTTGACAGGAGCTGGGAAGCCAGAGGACTGCGCCAAGCTCTGCTGTTTGTTTTGGCAAGGTTTCTATGACCGGATGCCCTTACCTAACACTGACCACTTCACAAAGTGTAGTGGGTGCTTTTTACATGGCACTAACACAGGTACTTTATACATACCACCACAATGGGTGCTTTTTTACTTGGCACCAGCAGCTGGGGTCTTGCAAGACATGGACCTCTCGGCTACAAGGGAGTGAAGGCACCATGGCTGCAGAGGGCATGCCTGTATGTATGTATGGCTGGATGGCCAGGATAACAACTTTTAAAATTAATTTAACAAGTCAAATGAACTACAATAAAATTTTTTAAATGATATTAATAAATGAGTGATTCAAGTTTTACTTCATTAAGTCTTCAGTTTATAAGAAGAAGCTCTTCTTCCCCGGTCGAACCGTCCAACCCATGCTAGCATGGAGAACGGACGTTAAACGATGATGATGAATTAGACCCCTTCTGGTGGTGTGAAAAGGCTCTGAGTACAGGTCAATTGTAAAGTAATTTGAGGGCCACTGTGTGCATGCTGGCCCCAAGCAACACAGTGCTCGAACCCATGCCAGATGTTCTGGCTGATCTCCATCTCAAGCATCTGGACCCTTCGGAAGATGTTGGGGGTTTCCTAATCCCCAACAGTTGACTGCATCCAATGGTGATGTGGCTGCCACTCTGGAATCCCTATGAGCAGCATTGGTGGAGTAGATGGCCTGTGACCCGACAACCTCAGAGGTTTGATCCCACCAAACTCTGCTGAGGCAAGAGTATGTTTGCTTTTGTCCTCTTTGTATGGATTACCTTCGCCATGCCCAACATCTCTTTTCAGCTACTCTGATTGCGCTGGAGAAGAAGGACAGATGCTTCCATCCAATAATGTTGGGCAATGTCCTTCCACAAGTTGTAGCCAGGATAGCATGTAGATCAATCAGGGATGACCAGAGCGAGGCACTAAGCCCTGTCCAGTTGTAAATGAGAGTTAAGGGTGGATGTGAGACCGCAGCCCATACAGCCCGAGACTACATACAGTATGCATCTCCTGCTGAAGCTGGGCATAAAAAAAAAACACCCCTTTTATTTCCTGTTATCCATCATCATCATCATCGTTTAATGTCCGCTTTCCATGCTAGCATGGGTTGAACGATTTTGACTGAGGGCTGGCGAACCAGACGGCCGCACCAGGCTCCAATCTTGATCTGGCAGAGTTTCTTCAACTGGATGCCCTTCCTAACGCCAACCACTCCGAGAGTGTAGTGGGTGCTTTTACATGCCACCAGCACAAAGGCCAGTCAGGTGGTACTGGCAATGACCTCGCTCGAATCTTTTACACATGCCACCGGCACAGGTGCCAGTAAGGCGACGTTGGTAATCACACTCGAATGGTGCCCTTTTACGTGCCACTGGCATGGAAGCCGGTTGGCTGCTCTGGCAACGATCATGCTCAGATAGTGCTCTTGGCACCCTACTAGCAAAGGCATAAGTGCCAGTAAGGTGATGCTGGTTATGATTACACTCGAATGGTGCCTGTAAATCAAATGCCAGATGAAACTTATGAATTTATATGATGTATTTGGCAAACCTTTGCAGATGCAGAATGCTGTCCCCTATACCCCCATTTCCTCTTGCCACCCTTTCCTCACCCTTACAGTGGACACATTGAAAGGTAGGTCTGGTGAGATTGTTGAGACACTTGAACGAAGGCATGTAGATGTGTGTTGCATTCAAGAGGGAAGCTGGAGGGGTGTGTGGCTTCTGCCAGGTTCCTCACAGGCAAAGAACATGGGTAAAAAAAATCTGTGTAGGCGCAGGAGTGGCTGTGTGGTAAGTAGCTTGCTAACCAACCACATGGTTCCGGGTTCAGTCCCACTGCGTGACATCTTGGGCAAGTGTCTTTTGCTATAGCCCCAGGCCGACCAATGCCTTGTGAGTGGATTTGGTAGACGGAAACTGAAAGAAGCCTGTCGTATATATGTATATGTATATAAGTGTGTGTGTATGTGTTTGTGTTTGTCTCCCTAGCATTGGTTGACAACCGATGCTGGTGTGTTTATGTCCCCGTTACTTAGCTGTTCGGCAAAAGAAACCGATAGAATAAGTACTGGGCTTACAAAGAATAAGTCCCGGGGTCGATTTGCTTGACTAAAGGCGGTGCTCCAGCATGGCCGCAGTCAAATGACTGAAACAAGTAAAAGAGAAAATAGTAATAAGGGTTAATGGAGTGGGCATATTTTTGTTTATATTCAGCATTATGATGTGCTTCTGCTGTAATTGTTTTGAACAAGCTAAGAGGTGGGAGCGGGGAATGTCTAAAGGTTTTGTCTCCTGGGCAACACTGTTACTAGGTCCACTCTGTTCACAAAAATCATTAACAAAAACAGTTTTCAAACTTTTGATCCACAAAATCTATTTTCTTTGTTGCTGTCGGGATCGCTGGTTTCACTTTCGGAAATTGAAATATCCTATTCATAATCCCACACCGTGTGGTGCTTTTTTTCTCTTTGTGTTCATCATATATTTTACTTGCCTTTTTTCCCCACTCGTGTCTTCAAATTCTTATTCACTATTCGACAACATGAAGCTGGTTTTAAAAATTTTCAGAAAAACAAAGAATAAAAATTTAGAAAAATAAATTTCTAAACATTCACAGAGGTCAGATGTCATGCTAAATAAAAGTTGGATACTGTAACTGAATTGTTTACAGATTGACATCAAGTGTTTTGTGTTTTCTGGGACGTACTAACAATGTTTGTGCTGAAGATATCATTTAAGTATGAATAAGTTATTTCCGGTGTGAATGGGCAAGTTGGTAATATAAGCTAATAAAATTCTTTGAGTGGGTTAGTAACAAAAGACTTAGTCATGTACTAGAGTCTTCTACCATCTGGCAAATGTTTGCATAAACCTTCGTCTTCTCTGGTGCTGATAACAATCTTTCCACCCTTCCATTCAAATCCACAATTTCATGGATAAAGTACAGTTGAAATATTTGGGGTAGGCAGCAGCGACAGGAGGTTGAGTGTCGTAAGCGTACTTTTGGGAGATAAATTCATTGAAGTAGTCAGAGTGACTGATTGGATAGTTAAGTTGAGACTAGTCTTAGATAAATCAACAGTTACCCTTATCTCTGTATTTGCCCCAAGTTCTTTTCACTCTACATCATCATCGTTTAACATCCGTTTTCCATGCTAGCATGGGTTTGATGGTTCGACCGGGATCTGGGAAGCCAGGAGGCTGCACCAGGCTCCAGTCTGATCTGGCAGTGTTTCTACAGCTGGATGCCCTTCCTAACACCAACCACTCCATGAGTGTAGTGGGTGTTTTTTATGCGCCAGGGGAGGCTGGCAAATGGCCATGATCGGTTGGTGCTTTTACGTGTCACCGACATGGACGCCAGTCAGGCAGCACTGGCACCTGCCGCGTTCAAACGGTACTTTTTACATGTCAACGGTACGGGTATCTCAACTACAATTTCCATTTGATTTTTATTTTGATGTACCTGACCCAATAGGTCTCCTCAAGAACAGCGGTTCACTCTACAATCCAAGGTTCGCACAGCAGGCCGTCCTGCGAGCCATGAACTCACTTCGTTCGTCGGGTTTTAACAGTCACAGCCTATCTCAGAGGGTCTCGGTCTTCGTCAAGACAAATGACAAATTGATTATCTTGACCAGTGAGTTCAACCGATATACTGGACAGCACTCCTATGGATCTCATGGGGCACATGGAGGTTACAGCTTTGGTTCCACAAATGAGGAAGGTGTAGGCTACTGGAGTTAGCTGAATATTCCTAATCTTGTGGGTTCATGGGTGCCAGTGCCACATAAAATGCACCTGTGCCAGTGTTAGGTAAAAGTACACATGCTGCATAAAAGTACCCGGTACACTGTGTAAAGTGGTTGGCATTAGGAAGGGTATCCAGCAGTAGAAACTATACCAAAACAGACATGGAGCCCAGGTACCTCCTCAGCTGACCAGAATTTTGGTCAAAGGAATTGGCCCCCAGTACTTTGCTTTCCATTGTTTTTGAATCGATAGGTAAGTACCAACTGAGCCAAGTGGTTTAGTGGAATGTCAGATGATAAGTGTTATGGTATCTCCATGGTCTTGTGTGGGGTATGAATTCAGAATCCAAGACAGACCACCATTACAGAGAAGTAACCTCTTCTGGGTGAACTAACAAAAAAGAAAAAAAAGATACCAAACTTGTAAGTTTACTTTCTTATTGAGCGTAAATATCAAAGAGCACAAAGGGGTCATGAGATAACTACCTTTCATCTTTTACTTCTTTCAGTCATTAGACTGTGGCCATGCTGGGGCATTACCTTAAAGTTCAAGTGTGGCCGTTGCCAGTACCGCCTGACTGGCCATTGTGCTGGTGGCACGTAACAAGCACCCACTACACTCTTGGAGTGGTTGACGTTAGGAAGGGCATCCAGCTGTAGAATCTCCACTGGATCATATTGGAGCCTGGTGCAGCCGTCTGGTTTGCCAGACTTCAGTCAAATCGTCCAACCCATGCTAGCATGGAAAGCAGACGTTAAAGGATGATGATGATGAATTTTAATCAAATGAATTGACCCCAGTACCTTTTAAAAAATTTTGTAAAGCCTGGTTCTTATTCTATTGGTCTCGGGATGTAAACTGTCAAGCAGTGGTGGGGGATAGGCACACACACACAAATACACGATAGGCCTCTTTCAGTCTCCATCAACCAAATCCACTCACAAAACTTTAGTCGACTCAAGGTTGTAGTAGAAGACATGCCCAAGGTTCCCTACAGTGGAATGGAACCAGGTGGTTGGGCAGGAAACCTCCTACCACACAGCTGACGAGAAGACATTGAATAGCCTTAAATTCTTGTACGGACTCATTCTGTCCACCACCTTTTGCTCCTTACCTCTCTTGCTATGCTTACAACTTACTCTGCTTTTTGTGTTTCCATCCCTCATGTGTCACTACCACCTCTTGGACATGGAACTTGTGTGACACTGTGAAGTTAAAATATAAATTTATAAGTTTATAAGTTACAGTCATTGATTTTTGATTTTTTAGCAAATATCTTAATATTTTTCTATTCCTTAAAAGTTTCTATTTCTTGCAAAATAAATAAATAAATTAAGAGACACATATTAATGCTGTTATAATTGGACTTAATTTGCCTTGTTGAAATTTTTAAGGATAGAAATGTCATAGAAGAACCATTGATATTTTTTAAAATTCTTTTTCTCCTTAGTTGGCTTCAGTAGTGTTTCCAAAGTTAATAAAAGTACTTTAGTGGTAGTCAGGGACTTCTATATATATATATATATATCATCATCATCATCATCATCCTTTAATGTCCGTTTTCCGCGCCAGCACAGGTTGGACAGTTCGACCGGGGTCTGGGAGCCAGGGGCTGCACTAGGCTCCAGTCTGATCTGGCAGTGTTTCTACAGCTGGATGCCTTTCCTAACGCCAACCACTCTGCAAGTGTAGTGGCTGCTTTTTACGTGCCACCAGCACAGGTGCCAGGGGAGTCTGGCATCATCCACGATCGATTGGTGCTTTTAACGTGCCACCGGCATGGAAGCCAGTCGAGGCGGCGCTGGCATCAGCCACGTTCGGATGGTGCTTTTTATGTGCCACCGGCACAGGTATCACAACTACTATTTCCATTGATATTTATTTCGATGTTCATGTACTTGACTCAATAGGTCTCCTCAAGCACAGCGGGATGTTCTGGTATCCAAGATACTTTGAATGGGCAGGGGCTATGCAGAACTAATGCAGGAAGCAGCCCGGGTCTTTGCAGTCACAGCATATCTCCAGAGATCTCGGTCCTTCGCCATTGCCTCTATGAGGCCCAACGCTCTGAGGTCATGCTTGACTACCTCATCCCATGTCTTCCTGGGTCTACCTCTCCCCCTGATACCTTCAACTGTTTGGGAGTGGCACTTCTTCATACATCTCTCCTCATCCATCCGCAGTACATGACCATACCATCGCAAGCGTCGCTCTTGCACACCACATCTGATGCTTCTTATGTCCAGCATTTCTCTCGGGGTGCTTACACTCTGTCGTGAGTGCACACTGACATTACACATCCAGCGGATCATGCTAGCTTCATTTCTTTCAAGTCTACGCATGTCCTCTGCAGTCACGGCCCATGTTTCACTACCGTGAAGCATGGCAGTTCGCACACATGCATCATACAATCTACCTTTCACTCTGAGTGAGAGACCCTTTGTCGCCAGTAGGGGTAGGAGCTTT
>NC_042999.1:5060275-5070275 GCF_006345805.1 Octopus sinensis | reverse complement strand
ATTAGCGAAAGCAATTAGACTCTGGGGGAAATAAGAGTAGAAGATTATGTGTTATTGTAGAATTGTTTATACATTTATAATTATTTTTTTTTTTAACTAAAAGGTAATTGCTAAGCAACTCGAGTATAACTTCGGCAATACGTTTATATTGTAGGTCATTGACAGTATGTCTGATGGTCTTTTTAATGAATTATTAATTAAATTTGCTAAATAATATCAGACACGAGCAGTATTTATTTTAATTTTACTACCCTTTCCACAAGATGTGCGTCTACTATACATTGTGTATGTGTGTGCGTATAATAAATATATATATATATATAGGTAGGTAGAGAGAGAGAGAGAGAGAGCTATTCCTAAGCACAGGTGTGTTTTTGTAGGTAAGAAGCTTGCTTCCCAACTAACTACGCGGTCTCAGGTTCAGTCCAGCTGCGTGGCTCCTTCGGCTGTCTTCTACCATTCTCCCGGAAACCCGAAAGAAGTCCGTCGTGTACATATATATATATATATGTGTGTGTGTGTGTGTGTGTTTACCCTTGTCTAGACATCATGTGATGATTGTAACATTTCACACCACCACACAAACGATGTTGTTTGTTTCCAGTTTTCTGTGAAAATAAACCGCGGCCATGAAGGGTACCCGGCTATAGAACATCTGTCTCGACAAATTCCGTTTGCAAGTAGGAAAAATAGAAATGATATAGATTATTCTTTTATTCGTTTTAGCCCAAAGGCTGAGGCCATGCTGGAACATCACCAGTGTTAACTGCCATTCTTATGTGAATGTATGTATACGTGTCTGTACACATACACACGCACAAATACACGTGTATATATAAATACATATCTATATTCATACCAATATCATCATCATCATCATCGTTTAGCGTCCGCTTTCAATGCTAGCATGGGTTGGACGGTTCAACTGGGGTCTGGGAAGCCAGGAGGCTGCACCAGGCTCCAGTCTTGATCTGGCACTGTTTCTACAGCTGGATGCTCTTCCTAACGCCAACCACTCCGTTAGTGTAGTGGGTGCGTTTTACGTTCCACCGGCACAATATATACATATATATATATATACACACACACACACACACACTTGTGTATATACGTATATGAATATATGTCTGTGTGGAGTCCCATAGGAACTGTGTTGGGGCCATTGCTATTTATGATGGCTCTATTAGACATGCCCTCAGTTATACAAACAATCACTCTCATTAGTTCTGTTGATCACTAGTTGTATTCATCATCATCATTTAATGTCTGTTTTCCATGCTGGCATGGGTTAGACGGTTTGACTAGGGCTTGTAAGCTGGAAGGCTGCCCCAGACTCCAGTCTGATTTGGCCTGGTTTTCTACTGCTGGATGCTCTTCCTAACGCCAACCCCTCCGAGAATGTAATGGATGCTTTTACGTGCCACTGGCATGGGTGCCATTTGTGTGACACCAGTATCTTCCACGACTGCGATATTGCTTGGCTTGATGGGTCTTCTTCACAAGCACAATATAATGCCAAAGGTCTCGGTCATTGCCTCTGTGAAGTCCAACACTTGAAAGGAATGTTGATGATACAAAAGAATTTCAGGCAATAAAGGACAGTGGTTTGATCATAAAATAAGTAGCATATTTGAGCTGGGTACGGCTGGTTTAAATGCTGAAGGGTTAAACTGGAAGTATGGCTGGAAACATTAAAACTGTACTTCTTGGAGAGAAGACAAGAAGGAAATGCAGTGATCTGTGTACATGGAAGATCCTTGAGCAAGTGTCTTCTACTATAGCCTCAGGCCGACCAAACCTTTTTGAGTGGGTTTGGTAGACGGAAACTGAAAGAAGCCCATCGTATACATGTATATATATATGTGTGTGTGTGTCTGTGTTTGTCCCCCTAACATCGCTTGACAACCGATGCTGGTGTGTTTATGTCCCTGTAACTTAACGGTTCGGCAAAAGAGACCGATAGAATAAGAATAAGTCCTGGGGTTGATTTTCTCGACTAAAGGTGGTGCTCCAGCATGGCTGCAGTCAAATGACTGAAACAAGTAAAAGAGTAAAGAGTATATGCATATAAACAGAGAAAGGGAGAGAGCTGGAGAGGAGGAGAATGAGAGAAATGCTAAAATGATCTGATGTCAAATATATCATCATCATCATCGTTTAACGTCCGTTTTCCGTGCTAGCACGGGTTGGATGGTTCGACCGGGGTCTGGGAAGCCAGGAGGCTGCACCAGGCTCCAGTCTGATCTGGCAGTGTTTCTACTGCTGGATACCCTTCCTAACGCCGACCACTCCATGAGTGTAGTGGGTACTTTTTACATGCCAGGGGAGGCTGGCAGTGGCCACGATTGGTTGGTGCTTTTTATGTGCCACCGACACAGAAGCCAGTCAAGGTGGCGCTGGCATCGACCACGTTTGAATGGTGCTTTTTACGTGCCACCGGCACAGGTATCACAACTACAATTTCCATTTGATATTTATTTTGATGTTGATGTACTTGACTCAATAGGTCTCAGCAATGCTAAATAGGTATTGGCAGAAAGTTTTGTGCTGTATTGCATTGAAAATCAGGACCACATCTGGCAACACCTCAGGGTTCAAAGGTCCATGACTTTTCAGTATCTTGCTAAAGAAACTGAGAAATCTACATGGGGTGGATGTAACTGTATTACAAGAGATCTGGATATTCTGTGTATTCTGTGTATCAGGATGAACCAACTTCATTATCTCGTTTATTTGGTTAGCTTGATGAGCTGAGAGTTGTAGTTTATCTGCTACGTGCCTTGGTGAAACTTTAATTGGATGTTGTGCACACTGCATACCCATACCTGGCAGTATTATGTCACCATAGATAACTCATTTGTCTGTTTGAATCATTGGTGTGGCCAGGATGGTCTGCTGATCTGATGACGTAGCGTTCTTCGTTTGCATCAGTTTGTGAATATGTAATTGTGTCGTATGATGCATAGCCAGTCACAAGACTGGCACTGTAGGAGTGGCTGTGTGGTAAGAAGCTTGCCGAGGTTGACTTTGCCTTTCATCCTTTCGGGGTCGATAAATTAGGTACCAGTTATGCACTGGGGTCTATGTAATTGACTTAATCCCTTTGTCCTTGTTTGTCCCCTCTGTGTTTAGCCCCTTGTGGGTAGTAAAGAAATAGGTATTTCGTCTGTCTTTACGTTCTGAGTTCAAATTCTGCCAAGGTCGACTTTGCCTTTCATCCTTTCAGGGTCGATAAATTAAATACCAGTTATGCACTGGGGTCGATGTAATTGCCTTAATCCCTTTGTCTGTCCTTATTTGTCCCCTTCTATGTTTAGCCCCTTGTGGCCAATAAAAAAATAAGAAGCTTGCTTCCGAACCACATGGTTCTGGGTTCAGTTCCACTGTGTGGCACCTTGGGCAAGTGCCTTCTAGTATAGACTTGGGCCTGACCAAAACCTTGTGAATTATGTGGCAGACAGAAACTGAAAGAAGCCCATTGTGTTGTGTGTGTATGTGTGTTTATACACATGCACACACACACATATACACACACATACATAGATATATAGGCACAGGAGTGGTTGTGTGGTAAGAAATTTGCTTCCCAACCACATGGTTCTGGGTTCAGTCCCACTGCATGACACCTTGGGCAACTGCCTTCTACTATATCCTCGGCCTGGCCAAAGCCTTGTGAGTGGATTTGGTAGATGGAAACTGTAAGAAGCCCATCATATGTATGTATGTATTTGGGTGTGTGTGTTTGTCCTCCTACCATCACTTGACAACTGATGTTGGTGTGTTTACATCCCCATAACTTAGCGGTTGGCCAAAAGAGACTGTTAGAATAAGTATTAGGCTTACAAAGAATAAATCCTGGGGTCAGTTTGTTTGACTAAAGGTGGTGCTCCAGCATGGCCACAGTCAAATGACTGAAACAAGTAAAAGAGTGTGTGTGTGTGTGTGGCTTAGTGGTTAGGGTATTTAGCTCACAATTGTAATGCTGGGGGTTCAATTCTCAGCAGTGTGTTCCTTGAGCAAGACACTTTATTTTTCACATTGCACCATTCCACTCAGCTGGCAAAATTGAATTGTACCTGTGATTCAAAAGAGCCAACCTTGTCACACTCTGTGTTGTACTGAATCTCCCTGAGAACTACATTAAGGGTATGCATGTCTGTGGAGTACTCAGCCACTTGCACACCAATTTCAGGAGCAGGCTGTTCCGATGATTGGATCTGCTGGAACCCTTGTTGTTGTAACCAAAGGGTTGCCAGTAAATACACCTCTATATCTATATCTATATATATGTGTGTTTATATCTGAGTGCTATTTTCTCCCTTGTTTTGCACCCCTATTCTCAGATGTAAGTGAGAATGAGAACAGAACACAGGGTGGTGGCTTTAGATAGGGTGTTGGGAGGTTAAAGCAGGTGTTCCCAACCATTTATTTGTTTTACCCATGGACCTCTTTGATTCCTGTTCTACTCAGGTGGACCCTCATAGCCATTTGATACTTAAAAAAATCTTATTAGATTTTTATAATTAAACATTATTAAGAATTGTATAAAAAAATTGTTAAAATATTTTGAATATTAATGAAAATGTGTAAACAAAATTTATTCCACACTGATATTATTACATGAGGAAGGGCCTCAAAATGGCCCTAATTCTAAAGCTGTTTTGATATATTTACTTGTACCTCCTGAATTTTTATGGTTTATATTCTCTTCATGAAATAATTCCATCAATTAGACATTCTGAATTTCAACTGCATGGAAAACTCTGTATTGGCTTACTTTGTGCTCTGTTAACTGAGTCTGTTAGAAGAGCTTTCTGTGATATTCACACAAATCTCTGAATTCATATCTTCATATATTTATATATATATATATACATATTTTTTAACTTGTTTCAGTCATTTGACTGCAGACATGCTGGAGCACCGTCCTGAGGAGTTTTGGTCGAAAAATCGACTCCAGGACTTATTTTTAAGCCTAATACTTAATCTATCAGTCTCTTTTGCTGAACTGCTAAGTTACGGGGATGTAAACACACCAACATCAGTTGTCTAGCAGTGATGGGACGAACATAGTCACAAAGACACACATATGCTTAGAAATATACATACATACATATATATATATATATATATATATATATATATATATATATATATATATATATATATAACCCATGCTAGCATGGAAAGCGGACGTTAAATGATGATGATGATGATGATATATATATATAAATGACAGGCTTCTTTCAGTTTTAACCTACCAAATCCACTCGCAAGGCTTTAGTCAGCCTGAGACTATAGTAGAAGGCATTTGCCCAAGTTGTCATACAGTGGGAACAGAACCCAGAACCATGCGGTTGTGAAGCAAGCTGCTTACCACACAGCCACGCCAATATATATATATATCTTTATATATAAAAGTGAGGTTGTGTGCTGTCTGTCTCCTACGATTTAGATTCCTAACTACTCCCACATTTTGCGGTGCAGTTTAACCAAAACCGGGTATCTTATAGTCGTGATTCATATTGAGCCCTTCTGGGTATTAGTGCGCGTCTACGATGAATCTACGATTTAAAAAAAATTTACCATTTTTTTCCATTTTAATGCATTTTTTCCGCTATTATATAAGGGAAGTAACTCTCTAAAAATGTCTACGATTAGTCAACGATTTAAAAAAAATTTAACATAATTTTTTTCCATTTTAATGCATTTTTTCGCTATTATATAAGGGAAGTAACTCTCTAAAAATGTCTACGATGAGTCAACGATTTAAAAAAAATTTACCATCATTTTTTTTCCCATTTTTAATGCATTTTTTTGCTATTTTTTGACTATAACTCTCTAAAAATGCTTATATAGTTATTTCCCTTACAAACCCGAGCAACGCCAGGCGATACTGCTAGTATATATATATATATATATATACACGATGGGTGTGGCTATATATACACACACACACACACATTTATATACACACATGCTTGTATATTTGGTATGCATCCACACTAGCCCACCTGTTTGAAGGTGTCTATATTCTAATTAAAAAGTCTTGCTTCCAGGTTTAAAACTGGTTCTTATTCCAGTTGTAAGATATTTAAAAAAAAACAAAATAAAAAGAAACGAGAGCACACACAGTTATATCGTTTTAAATCCAAATTCTAAATATTGATCTTTGTATGCAAATAGCCGTAAACAGAAGCATGTGACTCTTAGACATTTCTTTTGTCTGCAACCTGTTGAATTTTAAAATAGAAGTCAATTTAATCATAGAATCGTTTTATGTTGCAACATCGGATAAAAGCAACATACAGTGAATTTCCGGAGTTTATATTTCATGTCGGTTGACTTTGGTCATTGTAAACTTTTAGTTGTTGAACTTTGAAAGCATCAAATTGCCTGACTTGTTATCGATCGATTAATAGCCGTGATAAGACTTCATGCCGCACACACTACAGAGATGTCAGAGCTGATGTTCCACTTGAAATAAATTGATTAATTCCACAACAGTCTGCCAAAACATAATTACTAAATGACAACAGACGCTTGATAATAAATGGCTGTAATGATTGCAGAGTTAAATTGATAGTCACAAGGAAGTAAGTTTTGGGGTAAAAAGTAAGATGTGCCATCTTTAATCCTTTTGTTACTGTATTTATTTTGAGATGCTCTGTGTTTCTTTCAATTCATTTGAAATATAACAAAATATAAGAATTTAGTAAAATAACTTAGTTATCATTCAGCTAGTGTTAGGAACATAAATTGTGATTAAGGTTTGGTGGAAGATTTTAATTCAAACCTTTTGAACACAAGCCATCTGTACTACAGAGCCAGAGGCGGCTTCAGCCAAGTTGGTAACGAAAGGGTTAAAAATATCATGGTGACTTTAACCCTTTTCTTCCTGTATTTATTTTGAGATGCTCTGTGTTTCTTTCAATTAATTTTAAATATAACAAAGAATTTAGTAAAATAACTCAGTTATCATTCAGTTAGTGTTAGGAACATAAATTGTGACTAAGATTTGGTGGAAGATTTTAATTCAGAACTTATGAAAACAAGACATTTGTACTCAGAACTAGAGGCGGTTTCAGCCAGGTTGGTAATGAAAGGGTTAATCTACAGACATAATTCTTAGTTGTGTCATCTCAGTCAAGTAGCTAACTTACCTAGTCGTGCATTAAGTTAGTGATACAGTAGTTATATGTTGGCGTGGGGGAAGGCTGGCATAATATCCAAGAATGAGGTAAATTAATGGAGAAGAGTTATAAATAAAGTCTGTTTTTTTTTTTTTTACATGGAGGAAGTCAGTGCTTTTAGAGATGTTCCAGATTTTACTTTTAGCCTAGAAAATTGAAATGAAGTGCTGGAAGTTGTTGAATGTATGACTTGGGCTTGGCGCTGGTGGGAACAGTGACAGGTTATGAGTTCTTTAAAAATGATGGGGATGGGTTATAGATATATTTATTTATAGATGGCAAGGAGTAGGAGGGAGAACTGGAAAATAGGGTTTCAAAGAGAAAGGATTTACCAAAATGTTTAAAACTGATCGTGAATAGTGGGGGGGAGGAGGAGGAGGAGGAAGTAAGACTGAAAGAAGGTGATGAGAGAGAAGTTGGAGTGAATACATCATCATCATCATCAACGTTTAACGTCCGTTTTCCATGCTAGCATGGGTTGGATGGTTCAACTGGGGTCTGGGAAGCCCGAAGGCTGCACCAGGCCCAGTCTGATCTGGCAGTGTTTCTACAGCTGGATGCCCTTCCTAACGCCAACCACTCCGTGAGTGTATTGGGTGCTTTTTACGTGCCAGACGAGGCTGGCAGACGGCCACACTCGGATGGTGTTTTTTATGTGCCACCGACACAGGTGCTAGACGAGGCTGGCGAACGACCACGCTCGGATGGTGTTTTTTATGTGCCACCGACACAGGTGCCAGACGAGGCTGGCAGACGGCCACGCTTGGATGGTGTTTTTTATGTGCCACCGGCACAGGTGCCAGACGAGGCTGGCAGACGGCCACGCTCGGATGGTGTTTTTTATGTGCCACCGACACAGGTGCCAGACGAGGCTGGCAGACTTCCACGCTCGGATGGTGTTTTTTATGTGCCACCGACACAGGTGCCAGATGAGGCTGGCAGACTTCCACGCTCGGATGGTGTTTTTTATGTGCCACCGACACAGGTGCCAGATGAGGCTGGCGAACGGCCACGCTTGGATGGTGTTTTTTACGTGCCATCAGCACAGAGGCCAGGCGAGGCTGGTACGGCCACAGAAATAGATTTTAACATCTACATAAGAGGCTTGAAAATTAAATGTCCTGTGATATTGACCAGTGAGATCGTGGGTTCAAGTCTTCCTTCTGGCATTGTGATTCCAAGAATATTTGTTGCGTTTTGCCTAACCTAACTGGAAATTTTGTTGTGCTTTGGGTGGATCGTTATGCCAATAATAATAATAACACATGCACAGGTTCAATATCACTTTGTTATTGTAAATCATTTGGTTACGGCAAGTCATTGAAGAGGTCCTGAATAGCAATAAAAGAACTTTGGCTAACAAACAAGCAATTGCTTGTTTAACCAGCTCATAAAACGGACAAGTATTTAATTTATTTGGTATAATAATAATGAAATTATTGTATACAGTGCTCAGGTGCACCACAACTTGTCAGAAAGTGCGTATAAAGTGTATGCTGTAATGTACAAATGTCTGGAAAGTGAACAGTGTATGAGTCAGATACATGCTTGCGTGTGTATGGAGGGGAGAAAATCAGGTGTAGTGTTGGCGAATCTCAGGAAGCATGGAAGTTTTGAAGGATGCAGTGCTCTGACAACTAACAACTGATGCCGGCAGTTTGTTCCATGCTCCAGCAATTCTTAGCATGAAAAAATGTTTCCAAAAGTCATGGGAGCAGTGCTGTTTTGTGACTTTGTAACACGGGTGTTAGACAGGTGGAGTTTGAAAAGGTGCTCAGAGTTATTGTTAGTAAGATGGTTAATAATTTTATGGCTGTCTGCCAAGTCAGCTGCCAGACGTTGGAGTATCCATGCTCAGAGAAGTAAGGCATTCAGAATATGGCAAATGCCTGATCGAGGGTATTCTCTTGGTTGCACGTTGCTGATATTTAACCAATTGACTAACAATAAAGAAGTGATATTGAACCAATGTGTGTGTTTTTATTAGTGTAATGATCCTCCCAAGACATAACAAGATTTGTTTCAACACACAAATTTGCATAAAAAATCTTGCAAACCAAATATAAAAACAAAATAACTTGAAAATATTTATTAGAAAGACAGGAAATATAAGATTTCTAAAAGAAAATATGTTTTGTTTTTTTTTAATTTCGTTACAAACATGGTTTTATAGGTTGGTGAGGTCAATTCACTTAATAGTTTGTTCTGTTAGAATATCAGTAGGTTGAGGGGAAATGGGTTAGGCTGACTCCTCAAGAGGTAACCTAATCTCTTACTCTTTACTCTTTTACTTGTTTCAGTCATTTGACTGCGGCCATGCTGGAGCACTGCCTTTAATCGAGCAACTCGACCCCGGGACTTATTCTTTTGTAAGCCCAGTACTTATTCTATCAGTCTCTTTTGCCGAACCGCTTAGTGACGGGGACGTAAGCACACCAGCATCGGTTGTCAAGCAATGCTAGGGGTACAAACACAGACACACAAACACATACACATACATATATATACATATATATGACAGGCTTCTTTCAGTTTCCGTCTACCAAATCCACTCACAAGGCATTGGTCGGCATCGGGGCTATAGCAGAAGACACTTGCTCAAGATGCCACGCAGTGGGACTGAACCCGGAACCATGTGGTTGGTTAGCAAGCTACTTACCACACAGCTACTCCTGCGCCTACACTGTATACAATAATTTCATTATTATTATTATTATTTTTAAATGCTTTTCCTATTTATTTAGCTATTGAATATAGGTAAAGGCAATTGCTCCAGGTTAATAAAAATATCTGAGAACCAATATTAA
>NC_042999.1:4672775-4725275 GCF_006345805.1 Octopus sinensis | reverse complement strand
TTGGCTTAAAGCATATAACATAGGCCCAAATTAGCATACGGGATCCAGGGCAATTTTTGGTGACAATTTTTTGGAAAAACAAATGCATCTTAATTGTCATCAAAGATGATACTTTTCTTCTCCTTCTTCATCTTCTCCTCCTCCTCTTACTAACGTCAGATCTTTACCTTGCGTGAAATAACTCGATGTCATGTGGTTACATAATTGACCAGACTATCGGATGTTGCTATACATTGCTAACCACAACACGCTTGCACTGTTTTAGCTTTTGAATGATGCCATCTTGCTGGTTAGGTGAGCAGGCCAACATTGCCCTTGATCAGAAAGCCAATCCATCACAGGGTCACCCATTCACAGCTGAGTGGACTGGAGCAACATGAAATGAAGTGTTTTGCTCAAGAGCACAAATCCATGATCTAGCGATCGCATGCCCAACACCCTAACCACTAAGGCCATACGTTCCAAGATATAACTTTGTTTAATCATCATCATCGTTTAACGTCAGATCTCCATGCTAGCATGGGTTGGACGGTTCGACCGGGGATCTGGGAAGCCAGAAGGCTGCATCAGGCTCCAGTCTGATCTGGCAGTGTTTCTACAGCTGGATGCCCTTCCTAACGCCAAGTGATCTAAATTAAAACGGAGATGTACTTGCATAGCAAGTGACCTGATCTGAGATCGTGTACTGGAACGAAAACAATTGCAGCATGGAAGGTGTTTATAAGCCATTTAAAAACTCACTAAAACCATTAGATTCACTTCAACATTAAAATTTAATTTGTCAAAATATTTTCGTTGCTTTGAGACTGCGACCTCTTCACTGAAAAAACTTTGTGCTGCATCTCATAAATTAAAACCTTTAATCAAAATTTCATGTTAATTTATGGTCCAAACACCAACTTAATAATGACAAAGTTATTTTACTAAATTCTTCATTATTTTGAAAATGAACTGAAACAAAGGCAGAGTATTTCAACAGGAATATGGTAAGAAGAGGCTTAGAACCATCCTATTTACCTCTTACAGTCAGCTCTGTCTTTTATATTTTACTTGTTTCAGTCATTGGACTGCAGCCATACCAGAGTTTGCAGGGTTTAGATGAACAAACCAAATCTGATAATTTATTATCCTATCAGTCTTTTTATGGTTGAACTAAGTTACAGGGACATAAATAAACCAACACCAGTTACCAATGATGATGGATAAACAAACACAAACATACCTATATCACACACAAATTATATATAATCATATGTTTTTCACAGGATATTGGTTTCAAATCTTGGCATAAGACCAGCAAATCCAGTGCTCAACTGGTCCTCATTTTATCAACCCCCAAATAATGAAAGGCAATTCAACCTCAGCAGCATTTGAACTCTGAATGTAGAGAATTGGAAAAAATGCAGCTAAATATTTTATCCAACTGGTTAATGGCTCTGCCAGCTCACTGAATAATAACCCTTACTAGTAGAGGTAGAAAGCCTCAGATTTAGGGTAAGGGGGACTAGTTGATTACATTGACCCCAGTGTTTCACTGGTACTTAATTTATTGACTCCGAAAGGAGTTAAAGTTGACTTTGGTGGAAGTTGACTTTGGTGGAATTTGAACTGAGAACGTAGTGACAAGCGAAATACTTCTAAGCATTTTGTCCAGCGTGCTAACAGTTCTGCCAGCTCGCTGCCTCAATAACAATAATAAACCATTTCCAAAACTATAAAAAGCAATATAAAGCCGTTACAATTAGGAAATCCCTGAGAAGATTAAAAGAGGGAAGAGTGGGCTCTTAGAATTTACAAGGATTATCACATAACAATGAAACTAGGAAGTCCTAATCCCTTACAACAATTAAATATTAAACAAATCCAGACAAGATTTAACAATTAAGATGTAATTTATTTTATATATAAAAATGACTATCAAATTAAAGTAAATTAGTGTAAAATAGGGACAACTGATTGATAAGCAGGAATAATTTAATAAGAAACTACTTAAGCTGGATACAAAAATTACCCTAAACTTAATCCAAACAATTAAACTAATTGTAAATAGCTTGTGATTAGTGAAAGAATTAAAAATAATTTTCAGGAAGCAGGATAAAGAAAGGAAGGATTAAAATATAGCAGCTTAAAGGTGATTTGGGGTTATACAGAAAATGGATCAAAGATGGGAGATAATCACAAGTATTATGTCAATCTAAAATTGACAACATGAAAAATTGCAAAGCTTTCCTTTTATCTTTTACTTGTTTCAGTCATTAAACTGTGGCCATGCTGGGGCACAACACTGAAGAACACTAACTCAAACACATCAACCCCGTAACAATTGCTTTTTAGTTTTAAGTTTGAACTGTTAAGTCAATGGGATGTAAACAAACCAATACTAGTTGTCAAGCAGAGGGGTGGAGACAAACACGAACACACTCATATATAAACATGAGCTTCCACATAGCTTCCATCAACCAAATTCACTCACAAGGCTTTGGTAGACCTAGGGCTATAGTAGAGGTCACTTGCCCAAGGTGTTGTGCAGTGGGACTGAACCTCAAGCCATATGGCTGCAAAACAAGCATCTTAACCCATTTCTTTGGAAATCGATCAATGGAAATTGCAGATGTGTTACCAGTGCCGGTGGCATGTCGAAACTCTACTTGTGAAGACCCGTTGAGGCAAGTGAGGATCAGAATGGAAATCGATCAATGGAAATTGCAGATGTGTTACCAGTGCCGGTGGCATGTAAGAGAACCTTCCGTTTCGCGACCGTTGCCAGCACCGCCCCGTTTCGTGTCCGTTGCCAGCCTCGCCTGGCCCTTGTGCCGGTGGTACATAAAAAGCACCATCCGTTCGTGGCCGTTTGCCAGCTCTGTCTGGCACCTGTGCGGATGGCACGTAAAAAGCGCCCACTACACTCACGGAGTGGTTGGCGTTAGGAAGGGCATCCAGCCGTAGAAACACTGCCAGATTTGACTGGGCCTGATGAAGCCTTCTGGCTTCACAGACCCCAGTAGAACCGTCCAACCCATGCTAGCATGGAAAACGGACGCTAAACGACGATGATGATGATTTATTTTGAGATGCTCTGTGTTTCTTTCAATTATTTTTAAAAATAACAAAGAATTTAGCAAAATAACTTAGTTATCATTAAGCTAGTGTTAGGAATATAAATTGTGACTAAAGTTTGGTGGAAGATTTTAATTCAAAACATATGAAAAGAAGACATTTATACTACAGAGCCAGAGGTGGTTTTAGCCGGGTTGGTAACGAAAGGGTTAACCACACAGCCATCACTGCACCTATATAATAACTCATAGATCCAATGCATTAAGCTGTTTGATAGCAACCCACTTGAGACCACTACCCTTGATTTTATGATACAAATTCCCTATTTTAAAATGATCTAAATCAAAACCTTTCATAAAAATTCCATGTTAATTCATGTTTCAAACACCAGCTAAATAATGCCAAACTTATTCTACCAAATTCTTTTTAATTTGGAAAATTAACCAAAACAAAAGCTATGCATTTCAACTGAAATATGGTAATGAAATGGTTAACAAATCCGATATTTCAATATCAAAATCACAAAAGGCACAAGCATGGTTGTGGTGAGAAGATTGCTCCCCACCCACAGGCATGGCACCTTGGGCATATGTCTTCTACTATAGCCTTGGGCTGACCAAAGCCTTGTGAGTGGATTTGGTAGACAGGAACTGAAAGAAGCTTGTCGTGTGTGTGTGTGTGTGCGTGCATGTGTGTGTGTGCATGCATGTGTGTGTGTGTGCATGCATGTGTGTGTGTGCATGTGTGTATATGAGTGGTGACCAAGAAAGATATGGGATGAAGTACTGAAGGACGACTCCAGGATGCTGAACCTTTCAAATGAAATGACGAAAGACCGAGATAACTAGTGCCCTGCTGAACTCAAGAAGACCCATCCTACACAGCAGAAGTGTTAGGATGGTGAGGATGACTAACCAGTTTTTGGTCATTTCTTAGTGGTACTGTCTATTATGAAGTGTCCTAAAGTTTCAACAAACTAATGCAACCCAATCAATGACATTATTCCACTGCAAACAAAAGTAAACCAAAGCTATTCTAATACTTTTGGTGTATTTGTATTAAATCACTAAAACAGCTGAGATGATTATTAAGAGATTTGGTTTTAAGGACTTAGATGTGGTACCTGTTGATACCGGTTTCAAATTTTGGCACAAGGCCAGCAAGTATGGAGGAGGGGGTAAGTTGTTACATCAACCCCAGCACTCAACTGGTTTTTATTATTATTGACCCTGCAAGGATGAAAGGTAAAGTAAACCTCAGTGGAATTTGAACCTGGAAGGTAATGATGGATAAAATGCCACTAAGCATTTTGCCTGGAAATGCTAACAATTCTGCCAGCTTCCCGCCTTATGTATTTGTTGATATTAAAAGGGAGGACTCATCACATATCACATGCCGGGTGATCAGTTGATTGTTTTTGTGGAGTCTGGAAGAAGAGACAAAACCTATGGCCCTTGCAGGCTCACCAAGACTGGTAAGACTGATGCTGCTCATGTTCTGTTTAAACTATTGCAGGTTAACCCCTGAAGTTAAAGAGACAAGAAGAGAAGAGATTCCAGTGGGACAAATGTTCAGAGGATGAAGGATTGGACATATTCTTTTCTACTCTGGGCACAAGGCCCAAAATTTTGGTGGTGGGGGGCCAGTAGATCGACCCCAGTATGCAACTGGTACTTAATTTATCGACCTCAAAAGAATGAAAAGCAAAGCTGACCTTGGCGGAATTTGAACTCAGAACATAAAGACAGACGAAATAGCTATTTCTATTTCTTTACTACCCACAAGGGGCTAAACTTAGAGGGGACAAACAAGGACAGACAAATGGATTAAGTTGATTATATCGACCCCAGTGCGTAACTGGTACTTATTTAATCGACCCCGAAAGGATGAAAGGCAAAGCTGACCATGGCAGAATTTGAACTCAGAACGTAAAGACAGACGAAATACCACTAAGCATTTTGACTGGCATGCTAATGTTTCTGCAAACTTGCCTCCTTAGGATTGGACATATTGGTTGGTGTAAGGCAGAGGTTCTCAATGTGGGTGGTACTGCGCCCAACAGGATGCTGGGCATGTCAAAGGGGGTCAGTGAGTGGGGAGTGAGGTAACATAACATTCTAAATTTTACTTGTAGTTATGATATTACACATAAAAATGGAGCAGTTGTATACTGTCAACTTAATGTGACAGTCTCATAAAGGGTATCACATAACAATGTTTATTAAAATGAAATGAGATCTCAACAGGCAGAGGGAAGCCATTAACTTGGAATGTGAGAAGTAAATTAACAATGTTTGTCTTTACTCTTACTCTTTTACTTGCTTCAGTCATTTAACTGTGGCCATGCTGGAGCACCGCCTTTAGTCAATAAAATCAACCCCAGGACTTATTCTTTGTAAGCCTATTACTTATTCTATCGGTCTCTTTTTGCCGAACCGCTAAGTTATGGGGACATAAACACACCAGCATCGGTTGTCAAGCAATGCTAGGGGGGACAAATACACACACACACACATATATATATATATATATGTATATATACGACGGGCTTCTTTCAGTTTCCGTCTACCAAATCCACTCACAAGACTTTGGTCGGCCCGAGGCTATAGTAAAAGACACTTGCCGAAGATGCCACGCAGTGGGACTGAACCCGGAACCATGTGGTTGGTAAGCAAGCTACTTACCACACAGCCAATTAATTTTTTTTCATCATTTCACTGTTAAAAGCTTATACAATCCAATTTTAGAGTAAAATTTATAAATTATCATCCCTGTGAAGTTAGTTTAGTTGTGATACTTTACTTGTCAAGGTGGGCTTAGGGCTACAAGAAAATGATTACGAACCACTGGTGAAAGGGAAAGGAAGCTGGATAGAATAAGGGTGATGAGAGGTGAAGAGAAATGTGGGTCATGGGTGGTGGAACAAGATCAGTCAAGTTTAAGGAGCAGAGGCCATTATAATAATGATAGAAAAGACCAGTAGTTAAAAGATTGTTCAGATTAACTTTCCAGTTTGAAGCCCATCTATTCATCTGATCCTGCTTTCATCAGTTGAGTTGAGAAAAATTTGTTGCATCACTTTAACAGAGTGACCGGAATAATTTCACTTTTGGCTATCAGCCGAGCTAATGAAGTGTATTGCTACACTTCATTTGATAAATATAACTCAGTAATCACTTCCATAAATCTGGGATCCCAAGTGCCACATGATTAATCAAAGAGTGAGGATTTTCACAGCAAATAGCACCAAGATTACTCTCAAGCGAAATAAATAAAGAAAACTAAAAAAAAAAACGTAGGCGCAGGAGTGGCTGTGTGGTAAGTAGCTTGCTAACCAACCACATGGTTCCGGGTTCAGTCCCACTGCGTGGCACCTTGGGCAAGTGTCTTCTGCTATAGCCCCGGGCCAACCAATGCCTTGTGAGTGGGTTTGGTAGACGGAAACTGAAAGAAGCCTGTCGTATATATGTATATGTATGTATGTGTATGTATTTGTCCCCCTAGCATTGCTTGACAACCAATGCTGGTGTGTTTACGTCCCCGTCACTTAGTGGTTCGGCAAAAGAGACTTTTAGGATAAAAGTACTGGGCTTACAAAGAATAAGTCCCGGGGTCGAGTTGCTCGACTAAAAGTGGTGCTCCAGCATGGCCGCAGTCAAATGACTGAAACATGTAAAAGAGTAAAAGAGAGAGTAAGAGTGTACAGTTTTCAGATCTTTTGAGAGATGGGCGCAAAAGAAACTGCATCTGCATGTTTGTGTGCACAATCATCTCTTAACATCCAAGTTCCATGCTGGAACGAGTTGGATGGTTTGACAGGCTCTGATAGGTACAAGAAATACATCAAGCCCCAATCGTCTGTTTTGGTATGGTTTCTATGGTTGGATGCCCTTCCTGACACCAACCACTTTACAGCATGTACTTGGTGCATTTCACATGACACCAGCAATAATGAGGTTGCCATGCAGCTTGCAAGACTATGAAGTCTGAAGGAGTTGGGTAGCTTTATGCCAGGGAATGAGGGGTTAACGTATGAGAATGGGATAGAGCAGGTTCTTGTAGAGGGGGCTTACATTTGGATGAGAGGGAGAGAATGATCAGTAGGAGTTGCAAAGCGATAAGGTGTCCAGGTAGCCCCTCAAGATGCAAGGTGAACAGAAGTGGGTATGCTGTTCCTCACCTTTTTCTGTACTGTCAGGCATGACTTCCTAACCCCTAACCCACTTCTGTTGACATCCATATTGACCTCCTTATCACTTGCCACACCACCCCTATTTACCATTGACTATTCCTCCACCCTTATTCACCCCTATTTGAAACCTTCTCTTAGTCTCTCCCCTCTTGTACCCTTTACTCTCCTACTCTGATTTTCTGTCCCCATACCCTTTTTTATTTATCTTTTTGATGGTATATTCCAACACTTCACTGTGATCAATTCCATCGACCCTATAATGCAGGGTGGTCATATATGCCACCTCCAATAACAAAACCCCGTCCTTGTCTCCTCTACCATACTTTAACCTTTCAATACCTGAATATAAACCTTTAACCCTTTAGCATTCGCATTCCTGTCAAATGTAATGTTTATTTATTCCCTTTGTTTTGAAATAGTCATGCATTACCATGTGGCTTTGAGATTTCAATGACACAGTAGAGTAAGTGTGACAGGCAGGATCTGGCCAGTTTGAACAGCAAACAAAGGAATATTTTAGCCAGAAATGGCCTGTTGAAATGCTAAAAGGTTAAGGCTGCCTCCCCTCAATTGTGGGGCTCTTTTAGCCTGTTAGTTACATGGTAACCTCACTAGTGTTGGTGCCATGGAAAAAGCACCCAGTTGTAGAAACCATGCAAAAACTGAAACACTGGAACAAGGCAAGGTTCTCTGATCTGTCAGTTCCTGTTGAATGTTCAACTCACATCTGAACTCACTTACCCACCCATTAAACTTCTCTTATATTTACCTTCCTGTAACTCTGACACATCTTCACTACCACCCTTTGAGCCTAGTGCAGCCTTGTGACTCACCAGCTCTCAGTCAAGCCATCCCATTCATGCCAGCATGGAAAGCGGACGGTAAATGACAATGATGATGATGTAAGTATTTATTGCTTCCATAGCAAGACACTTCTTCCTGCCCCTCTATCATACTTCAATCTTTCATCCCCTGGCATAAGGCCACTTCCCTCAATGCTACTCTTCCTTGTCCTGTGAGTTATTCGGTGGCCTCAATGGAGCTGGTGCTACATAAAAAGCACCCAGTACACTCTGTGAAGTGGTTGGTGTTAGGAAGAGCATCCAGTCGTAGAAACTATGCCAAAGCGGATACTGCAGCTGGATGCAATCCACTGCTTCACCAGTTCCACTCAAACCATCCAACCCAAGCCAGCATGGGAAACATGCTAAATGAAGCTCATGATATAGATTCTTTTAATCTTTTATTTGTTTCAGTCATGTAACTTCAGCCAAGCTGGAGCACCACTTAATGCCGAAGAAATCAACTCCCAAGATTATTCTTTGTAAGCCTAGTACTTATTCTATTGGTCTCTTTTTGCAGAACTGCTAAGTTACGGGGATGTAAACACAGCAACATCAGTTATCAAGCGATGTTGGGAGGACAAACAGACACACAAACATATACATATATAGGATGGGCTTCTTTCAGTTTCTGTCTCCCAAATCCACTCACAAGGCTTTGGTCAGCCTGAGTTTATAGCAGAAGACACCTGCCCAAAGTGCCACACAGTGGGACTGAACTCGGAACCATGTGGTTGGGAAGCAAGCTTCTTACCACACAGACACGTTTTTGCCTATATATAGGAATGCATTCTATTTACAATGTGTAACCTGTTATAGATTAACTCATGCTAGTAACCAGAGTCCTGATGATATCAATAAGAATTTTCTTGAATAAGTAACGTTTAAGTTTATATGTTCTTAGAACTTCATTACTGTCTTGGAGGTTATTGTTTGGCCAAGGAGATTCACAGGTCCCTTACACTTTTGTATAGTTTAGTCCAGTGGTTCTCAACTGGGGGTCCATATAAAGATTTTGTTGTTAAAATTTATGTCCAATAAACTGGTTATACTTCTACAATACACCAAATACTTTAATTTTTTAAATACAATTCTTAATATTCAATTATAAAACTACAGTAGGATTTTGTAACTTTGAATGAATGGCTTTGGGGGTCCAGTAGACTAAAATAAGGATCAAAGTGATCCATAGGCAAAAAGTGGTTGAGAATCACTGGTCTAGTTCAGAGGGGGAAGCACAGTACCCATAACTCTTTTCAGGGCCTCTATGACACATGGGAACAAAGGAGGAAGTCACTCTCAGGCTTGAGGCCTCACTTAAATGGCAGCAACAGAGTGGACTTTGCTAAAGGTACTCAAGTTTCGTATTGTGGTCTTAAAATATGATTTGAGGAAGATTTGGGTGCATTTTCTTGCAAGTTGAGCAACAAAGAGAAGATACCTTACTGGGGGGGGGGGTCTTGGGGGTGTTTTATTAATGGGAGAATTACAGACTGCTAAAGAGCTGATGGTAAAAGTCAAAATGAGCAAAAAGGCTTGCAAGGAAAAAGCTTCAAGCTTAGACTCCATTCACAACCAAATACGATTTGGTAGTTAAGTGCCTATGCAATCGTGAGCAGACACATCATACATCATCATTGTTCGACCGTGGTCGAGACAATGGAATTTACCATGCTACGCCAGACTTCACGGTCCATCATGGCATTACGGAGGTCCTGTTGCTGGATGCCTGTATCCCTGGAGATTACATCAGGGTAGGAGAGTGTGCGCCCTCTGGTATCGCGAGTAGATGGCTTCCAGAGGAGAAGAGTAGAAATTACTTCTTTTTCAGCTCTACAACAATGTCCAGCAAACTGGACTCTCCTACCTTTCACAAGAGATGACACAGGTGGTAGTTTCCCATATATTTGCATTTGGGTTGGATGTCACTCTCTTGACCCAGTGGAATGTTAAGGATGAGATGGCTGGTTGTTAATGATCCGGGAATTGAACATACGACCATATAATCGTGTAACCCACACTCTAACTGCTAGGCCACCCACCCACACAGACACACCTAGTGGTTAGGGTATAGAGAGAGCAAAATAGAGACTGTTGAGGAATGCCTAAGATGATAGAACAGGGATAAAAAGTTTCATCTGCACAGGTTGTAATGAATCTATCAAAGAGCAAACGAACTTGAAATCACGTAAATAAAACCGAAGCATTCGCTATTTCAAACTTTATTGGTGCCAAAACAATACAACTTAATACAAATATTCGAAGATGCATTATTTAACTTACTGCTAGAGTTGAATAAATGGAACTTTTACTTTCTTGGTGGTTTAATTGCACAAGATATAAGGAATTGCAGTGGATAGTTGCATAGATTCTTTTTAAGAATAATAGAAAAAAAACCCAACTTATTATAAACCTGTTTTACGTTCAGAGCCCAAATGCTGCCGAAGTCAACTCCGTAAGGAGTCGATAAAAAAAGTACCAGTTAAGCATTGGAGAGAAGGGGGTCAATGTAATTGGTTTACCCTACTCTTCTCCCGAAATTGCTGGCCTTGTGCCAAAATTTGAAACCATTATTACAACCTGTTTTCTTTGGTAACGACAAGTACCCAAAATGTGAAGATTAACCAATCGTCATATCAGTTGTTCTTCCGAAGTATATACCGAGAGGCGGTGAAATATTTCCTTATAAAAGTTACAGCGAAGTTTGCTACAGGAAATATGTTCAGCATCATGTGAGTTCAGGTTGAGCAGACAAAGGCGTTCTAGCTGTGACCATCCCTCTTCACCCCCACGGTTTAGTTTTTGTAGGATGTATTCTATCTAAACGAGTCGCAGGAAACCATGTAGTGATGTGAGAATTAGTAACAAAACAGTGTTTAAAGGAAAATAAATTAGCATTGGAAGCAGAAGTCGGGCTAATTGGCGAAGTATGCCGGGCTAATTAAACAAAAACACTTCTACAATTAATTACAGGTTAGCAGCGCTAATCAGCGATGTTTATAAATACAAGGATATTACCAGTTCAAATATGCTTGGGACATACTGGTCCGAATATGCATATTTGAACTGGTAACCGTGTACTTTTAGAATTCTCTTTCCAAATAACCTAGTCAGCGAGGGAGCCACCACGCAGTCGCTCGACCTGCTAGAAAAGGCAGCCAAATCACACCATGGTGTCTTAAAAACGGTAAAGACAATAATCAAATGCAGGCATATACGGCTGTAAATAGAAAGATCTGATCATAAACTTTATCTGACCACGGTTGATCTAGGACTAAACAGAGACAACTTTTCAAACAGTTACATCAAATATATATATATTATATAGTTACAAATTGAGATAGGGGTTGTAAATGCAACCCTCCATGGGATAACATATCCAATATACTGCTAGTGAAGTACCCAACAAAGTTAATACATAAATGTTAATGATTGCGATGCAATCAATTCATTTACTGTATTATATGGGCAAAGGTAAAATGATTATCTTGTATATATATATATATATATATATATATATATATATATATATATATATATTGGATTCCGTGCTACTTAAAGTTTCGAAGCCCCTAAAGGAGCCTCTCCCCAGGCCGGTGGAAATCCATATAAATCTTTCCATATTTTTACCATACATATTTACATTTACATTACAAAAATATAAGTTGTAAGAGATAAATTATATTTATGAATGAGTGTGCACTTTTAATAGACGATCCAGTTCTTATCTGAAATATCACGTGTTGGAGCACAGGAGCAGAGAAAGAAAAAAGTTCTACCGAAAATATATTTGTTATAGGACAAAGTTCAAGTAACCTGAAACTGCAGAGATTATAAACAATATAGACTGATTATAGTCAAATGAACAGTGGGGAGGAATTCTAATACTTGAAAGTATTGAGGATTTGGAATAATTCATCGATTTTGTATAAACGTTTTAAGTGTCCGAAGGAAACTTTTGACAAGACTATTTTAAACAGGTAGCCTTCATATACAAAGAAAACCAGTTTGACAGTAAAACTCATGAATCACATAAAAACATCCTTTATAATATTCAGTACAACAGCTCCACGTCGCCTTTGGGGGCGTTTAGAGGGAGGCATTTTATTGCAAACATACAGAGCAGTACTTAGAGCCTAAAAAATCGAAATTTTCTCCCATTAGTCAGAGGGTGTGCATACGGTGATGGGCGCAAGCACTTTATCATCTGACAAAGGCAAAAAGTTATTCCTTGTTGCTTAGTCCCATGTGAATTCCGATTAAAAAGACCTATCTATGACCAAAAGGCATTTAAATCATAACCATATCGGATTTCAGTCTATCTCAGCATGCCTAGGATTACATCATTTAGCGTTTCCATTTTCTTTAATGCGTTAGTCAGAGATTTGGCTGCTATTTCTAGTAGGCCGATTGACTTAACGTCTACCACAGACGCCTTTTTCAATGAATGCGTGACATTTAAATGTATGGAACCATTTGCAAACAGTCAACAGACACCGGAGAAAGTGGAATATATTGTTCACGCTTGAATCAGTAAACGTAAATTTACAGTCTAACTTAACAGGACTAAAATGTAAAGTTCATATTTTACCAAAATATAATAGAATATTGGTTGACAACGGTTGTCGAAGGTAAATTATGATTATAGGTCTTGTATATAAATATTAACAATAGTGAACGAAAGATTTCATGCTCCAAGTATACGTTAAATAAATAGCAACTGGATATTTTTATGAAAAAAGCTGACTTAAAAAATAAGAGTAGCAAAGAAACCTTATCATATGTGAGAAAAAAAGATAAAACCCCTATTTATTTCACAGATATAAGCAGACGAAAATAGTAAGCGACATTTAAATTGCATTAGCTGTGTGTAATGTGCAAATGATAGGATGTTCGTGTTTTCTGTTTCTCGGGTGAATTATCTAAAAATCGGGACTCGAAAAGCAAGTTTCGAAACCAGCTCGCCGGGACAGTTCCCTGATAATTCATCATAAACAAAAGTGGTTCCTTCGTTTTGATTAATAAAATAACAGCTCTGCCAAATATATATATATATATATATATAAGTGGGTAGGACAGGTGATTAATCAAATAGAAAGTAACTGAGGTAACAAATCAAGAAGTAAGATTATTACATAACAATATCACAACACAAACGGACAGAGCCATAATAAGGGTGGAAGAAAGAAATCAGTTACACTAGAACAATAATAATAATAATATATTTCTTTACTACCCACAAGGGGCTACACACAGAGGGGACAAACAAGGACAGATAAAGGGATTAAGTCGATTATATCGACCCCAGGGCGTAACTGGTACTTATTTAATCGACCCCGAAAGGATGAAAAGGCAAAGTCGACCTATATAATAATAAAAATAAAAATAATAATAATGATAATGTCTTACCTTCAGTACACCCCATGATATTAATAGTACGAAGTACAGACATGTACCCCGTAAATACATCGTGGATGTAGAAATGTATCACACGGGTTGTTATGTTGTATATACACAAGAGAAATATAAATAAATAATAATCAAGTTGGTGTCACTTTCTCTTGATGAATGAATCAACCGTTGATTTCGGATCAAGGAGAGAGAGCGAGCGAGAGAGGCGTTAATTGCTTTGTAGGTCGGTGCTTGTTTGTTGTTTTATTTTATCCGAACATTATTATTATTTTTTTTTTTTTTGCGGTAAAACCTGAAGAAGAGAAGGAGACACGAATGAATCGATCGACGGAGACAGAAGAGTGAAGAGAGAAATCGGACGGTTTCTTCCTCAATGACAGGAGAGTGGATCACATGACACACAAAACCTGATCAGGCCACCCGAACAACAACAACAACAATAACAACAACAACAGCTGCTGCCTACTTAATAAAACCAGCGACCGATTATTCAATTATCGACTCACTTTTTCTTCTTTTTTTTTATTAAATATTTTTATCACTTATCGTTATACTGTTCACCCTAAAATGCAATTACTATGTCAATATACATAGATAAAACTTTTTTTAAAGCGATTATTGTTTTTGTTGTTTTTGTTATTTTTTACTTTGTAAACTTTTCTACTCTTATTACTTGTTTCGGGTCATTTGACACTGCGGCCATGCTGGAGCCTTTTTTTTAGTCGAGCTAAATCGACCCCGGGACTTATTCTTTTTTTGTAAGCCCAGTACTTATTCTATCGGTCTCTTTTTGCCGAACCGCTAAGTGACGGGGACGTAAACACACCAGCATCGGTTGTCAAGCAATGCTAGGAGGACAAACACAGACACACACACATATATATATATATATATATTGTTTTTTTACTTGTTTCAGTCATTTGACTGTGGCTATGCTGGAGCACCGCCTTTTTTAGTCGAGCAAATCGACCACGGGATTTATTCTTTTTTGTAAGCCCAGTACTTATTCTATCGGTCTCGTTTTGCCAAACCGCTAAGTGACGGGGACGTAAACACACCAGCATCGGTTGTCAAGCAATGCTAGGGGGACAAACACAGACACACACACATATATATATATACATACATATATACGACAGGCTTCTTTCAGTTTCCGTCTACCAAATCCACTCACAAGGCATTGGTCGGCCCGGGGCTATAGCAGAAGACACCTGCCCAAGATGCCACGCAGTGGAACTGAACCCGGAACCATGTGGTTGGTTAGCAAGCTACTTACCACACAGCCACTCCTAATAATTCTTTCTGCAAAAGGTACAAGTCCCCTAATTTTTAGGGTGGTACTTATTTTTTCCGCCGAGGTCGACTTTGCCTTTCATCCTTTCGGGGTCGATTAAATAAGTACCAGTTACGCACTGGCGTCGATATAATCGATTTAATCCGTTTATCTGTCCTTGTTTGTCCCCTCTGTGTTTAGCCCCTTGTGGGTAGTAAAGAAATAGGTACTTATTTTATCCATCACAAAAGACAAAGTCTACTTTTGGCAGAATTTGAACTTAAAACGTGAAGTCGTTAAACATTTTGTTCGATTTACAAACAACTCTAGGATCTCTACAAAGTCGTCGCCTTGCACACTGAAGCATTCTACCAATTCTAAAACTTTATACTTTTATAGTTTTATTACATAAACTACTGACATACTACGTAGCGATATTATTTTCCATTCTAAAGTTTATTATGGGGCAGACCCAAACATTTTGACCGTAAATGCATCGTTAATTAAATAAATTTACTAAATGCATCCGATAAATGTATGTCAACTTACTGTGAAAATAGCAAAACTTTACATCTAATTATCTAGTAAAATAATTAAGGAACATAGTGACGGCTAAAATCTTCGGGTATACTCCATAGTAGACTTAAGTATATAGTTTGTTATTCTTTATTCAACACAGCAATTATAACTGAGTTACGTTGTTGTAGCTGAGAGAAGTAATTGAGTAGGAATTATTTTATAAAGTTGATAAAATAATAAAATGTTTTTGTCTATGATCTTTTTTGATAAGCTCTAAATTCCATATCTTTGAACAATATTCCGACGCTTTCCTTACCATGACTGACACGAAGATGATTCATTGTTATTGTCATAAAATTAGTTACATCATCAGCCGTGATTGCTGACGTTTATCCGCTGAGGAATTCCTGAATATGTACGGAATTTCACACTCGAATTGTTGTAACATGTGACTTTTTATCATCTTCCTTTATTGGGGGAAATGGGCAACCACGGCCTCGTCTTTGATATTCAGAAAACGTATGGGCGATGTTTCAAATATATGAAGTGTTCTTTTGTTCGAGTTTTGAGTTGAATAAATTCTGAGAGAAGGATTATAGTATTTAATTGTTTAAACGAATACTTTCTTTATCAATTAGTATCTTTGTATAGCAAGGGTAGTGAGCTGGTACCAAATAAAGCAACATTGTTTTATATCAATTATGTTGTTATAAAATAAACAGATTAAAACTTTAAAAACTAAAGAACTCATTATTCATCATCGTTTAACGTCCGCTTTCCATGCTAGCAAGTGTTGGACGATTTGACTGAGGACTGGCGAACCAGATGGCTGCACCATGCTCCAATCTGATTTGTTAGAGTTTCTACAGCTGGATGCCCTTCCTAACACCAACCACTCCGAGAGTGTAGTGGGTGCTTTTACATTCCACCGGCACGAAGGCCAGTCAGGCGGTTCTGGCAATGGCCACGCTCAAATGGTGTTTTTTACATGCCACCTGCATAGGAGCCAGTCTTATTAAGGTGGCGAGCTGGCAGAACTGTTAGCACGCCGGGTGAAATACTTAGCGGGATTTCTTCTACCACTACATTCTAAGTTCAAATTCTGCCAAGGTCGACTTTGCCTTCTATCCTTTCCAGATCAATTAAATAAGTACCTGTTACGCACTGGGGTTAATGTAATCGACTCAATCCCCTCCCCCAAGATGCCCCTGTAGCAAAAATTTGGAATCATTATTATTGAGTGAGAGAGCAGCACATGCAAAAAATGGGGTACAAATATATGAAACCCCAAATACCCATCTGCACATGCATCACAACCATATGCATGTAATACGGTGATCTCACATAAAGATAGCACATGACTTTACAGATCAAGTAGCCCATCCTCCTCAAAAGGTCCCTGAATAAGGGTTGCTTAAGTATGATGAACGAAACACCTGTTTCTAGTAGTGAATTATTCAAACTCCAAAGAATTCCTCTCAACACCTAGCCATGATGCTCCCCTATTACTGCTTGTGATCATAGCTATGATTCTCCCCTATTACTGCTTGTGATCCTAGCTATGATGTTCCCCTATTACTGCTTGTGATCCTAGCTATGATGCTCCCCTATTACTGCTTGTGATCCTAGCTATGATGCTCCCTTATTACTGCTTGTGATCATAGCTACGATGCTCCCCTATTACTGCTTGTGATCATAGCGATGATGTTCCCCTATTACTGCTTGTGATCATAGCTATGATGCTCCCCTATTACTGCTTGTGATCATAGCTATGATGCTCCCCTATTACTGCTTGTGATCATAGCTATGATGTTCCCCTATTACTGCTTGTGATCATAGCTATGATGCTCCCCTATTACTGCTTGTGATCATAGCCATGATGCTCCCCTATTACTGCTTGTGATCATAGCTATGATGTTCCCCTATTACTGCTTGTGATCATAGCTATGATGTTCCCCTATTACTGCTTGTGATCATAGCTATGATGCTCCCCTATTACTGCTTGTGGTCATAGCTATGATGTTCCCCTATTACTGCTTGTGATCATAGCTATGATGCCACCCTATTACTGCTTGTGATCATAGCTATGATGCTCCCCTATTACTGCTTGTGATCATAGCTATGATGCTCCCCTATTACTGCTTGTGATCATAGCTATGATGCTCCCCTATTACTGCTTGTGATCATAGCTATGATACTCCCCAACTACTGCTTGTGGTCATAGCCATGATGCTCCCCTATTACTGCTTGTGATCCTAGCTATGATGTTCCCCTATTACTGCTCGTGATCATAGCTATGATGCTCCCCTATTGCTGCTCGTGATCATAGCTATGATGCTCCCCTATTACTGCTCGTGATCATAGCTATGATGCTCCCCTATTACTGCTTGTGGCTCATAATGTCAGAGACATCTTCAAGTTCAATTTGGAGAAGGTGGGGAGGGGGAGGGAGATACTGGCCTTTCAGTGAATTTGTTGAAAGGTGTGAGTGGCAAGGATGGATCAAGTAAATGGGTCTTCTCTCAGCATATGTGTTGCCTGTTGGGCAGGCAACACAGCTGAGACAGAACCTTTGCAGTCAGGGTAATTCTGGATCTGTGGAGAATTCCTTGACTGACCTGGTGCGGAATGGGTCATCCTTTGTGGACTTTCTCATGTATTTCTCTTCTATTTCTTTTATTCTTTTATTTGTTTTGGTCATTGCACTCTAGTCATGCTGGAGCACCATCAAACAAAATGGCCTCAGTACTTATTTTTTTATTTAGGGCTGGTACTTGTTCTGCTGGTTTCTTTTACTAAACTGCTAAGTTAGAGGGACATAAACAAACCAGCACCAGTTGTTAAGTGTTTAGTGCCTTCATCACCTGTCTAGTGAAGGGGTCACCAGTATGGTGAGTTCACTATCTTCGTAGCTAATGTGTAGCTATAGCCCAATGGAGTGTTCATAGTCTGGCTGAAGTGATGACGTCAGTGGTAGCAGTTTGTTGATACTGTGTGTGTGTGTTCGTTCAATTGTAATTGGTTTACAAAGACAGATGGACAAAACCCAACCTTGTTCAATAGCAAAGTTTATTCACAGCAGCAGGTTACGGACAATGTGTATGTCTTGTATGAGATTTCCTGTAAAGAAGTCAGTTGTGTTATTGTAGAGATGTGTAGTTTTTTATAAAGATGTCTCTGTGTGTTAATAATAAATGAATGAATGTGGGAAAATATTAGTTGTACTTTGTATTTGTAGAAGAGACTTGACAGAAGTGTTTCTAGATAACATAAAGATAACAATATTGAGTTTGGTCTATTCTGACAGTGTCAGTGGAAGAAGAATGATCTTGTATGAGAGAGGCCAGCGTAAACCCTGATAGAGCAAAACAGCATACCAAGAGTCCTTTGGAAGGGACAGCACATGGTGGGGACAGAAACAAAAAACCAGATGGAAAGGATCATCATCATCATCATCATGGTTTAACGTCCACTTTCCATGCTAGCATGGGTTGGATGATTTGACTGAGGACTGGTGAACCAGATGGCTGCACCAGGCTTTAATCTTGATCTGGCAGAGTTTCTACAGCTGGATGCCTTTCCTAACGCCAACCACTCCGAGAGTGTAGTAGGTGCTTTTACGTGCCACTGGCATGGGGCCAGTCAGGCGGTGCTGGCAACGACCTTGCTCTAATCTTTTACACATGCCACTGGCACAGGTGCCAGTAAGGCGATGCTGGTAATGATCCTGCTTGAATGGTGTCTTTTACGTGCCACCGGCACGGAATGCCAGATAGCCGTTCTGGCAACGATCACGTTTGGATGGTGCTCTTGGCACCCTACTAGCACGGTACTCGAGTGGCAGAAGCCATTTGGCCCCACCTCTGAGTGACTTCGTTGAACCTGTTAATACAACTTCTTTTTCAAACACTACTTGTAACAGTTCAGAACACTGTTTGCAACAGTTAGCTTTCATCTTTCTGAAAAATGTCTCTGTTAAATTTCTTTCAAAGTTCAAGATCGCCTACCCATTCTGGCATTCTGCTGGTGATTATTTTCTTGACCCACCACTCAAAGTCCTCCTCACAATCCTTTACTCTCGAAAGATACTCTGTGTCTGCCATCGTACAATGAATACACTCTGGCAATCCCCTAACTTCCGTTATATTCACTTTTATCGCTCTGTCCCACGACTCTGTTTCATTATAAAGTTGTTCCTTTTGTCTGTTCTACAGTATAACATATTTTTTCTCACAGGGCAAGGGTGGAGAAGTTTGGGGGTTCCTGTGTCCTTGTACTTGTCTTTATGTCAGGTGGGGTATGGAGAGGGTTGGTGTCTGTAGGGAGAGGTTGAGGTAAAGTGGGTATGGGTGGGAGGCAGATAGGTGTGGGAGGGGGAGGTGTCATCATTTACAAAGTATACTCTTTACTCTTTACTCTTTTACTTATTTCAGTCATTTGACTGCGGCCATGCTGGAGCACCGCCTTTTAGTCGAGCAAATCGACCCCGGGACTTATTCTTTGTAAACCCAGTACTTATTCTATCGGTCTCTTTTGTCAAACCGCTAAGTGACGGGGACGTAAACACACCAGCATCGGTTGTCAAGCAATGCTAGGGGGACAAACACAGACACACAAACATATACACATACACTTATATATATATATATATACATATATACGACAGGCTTCTTTCAGTTTCCGTCTACCAAATCCACTCACAAGGCATTGGTCGGCCCGGGGCTATAGCAGAAGACACTTGCCCAAGATGCCACGCAGTGGGACTAAACCCGGAACCATGTGGTTGGTTAGCAAGCTACTTACCACACAGCCACTCCCGCACCTTTTTTTCTTTCTCTTTCTTCTTCTTTTCCCAGCCATTTCCCATCCATTCTTTTCCTCATTCACCTCCTCTTCCTCGGCACTAGTACTGGTTTTCATCAGTGTTGAAGTCACGCTTTCCTTCCTGCTCTCAGGTTTCTCTTTAGTCTTCATGGGTGGTCAAGGACAGTCCACTCTAATGTGGCCTTTCAGGTTACAGGATCCTGCCTTCTACTCTGACCCTGAGTGTCACCTCTTCAACCGTGATGGTCTCGACCATATTTTCAAGGCCTTCCAGGGCCACCTGGAATATCATACCTAGGCTCTGCCCTTCCCAGTTCTTGTGGGGTGTTCTGGTGGCCTGGAGGACCACTACCTTCTCTTCCATGCCCAGCAGTATGGCAGCTGCTAGCCAGGCTACATCAGTTTCTGGGGGTATATCTTCTACCCTAACCCTGAAAGCACATCTCCCAAGGTATATGAGTAGAGCAGCCTTGTCGCATACTGCGTCATACTGAACCTCCCTGAGAACTACATTAAGAATATGTGTGTCTGTGGAGTACTCAGCCACTTACTCATTAATTTTCATGATGAGCAAGCTGTTCCATTGATCAAATCAACTGGAACCTTTGTTGCAACCAAAAGAATGCCAGTATTATTTTGAAGTTTATGTCTTCAGGATAAATTTACAATCAATAATGCTGTGATGTTGTTGAAGTCATCATCATCATCATTTAACCGCTTTCCATGCTAGCATGGGTTGGATGGTTTGACTGAGGATTGGTGAGCCAGAAGGCTGCACCAGGCTCAAGCTGATCTGGCAGAGTTTCTACAGCTGGATGCCCTTCCTAACGCCAACCACTCCAAGAGTTTAATGGGTGCTTTTATGTGCCACTGGCATGAGGGCCAGTCAGGCGGTTCTGGCAATGACCAAGCTCAAAAGGTGCTTTTTATGTGCTACCTGCACAGGAGCCAGTCCGGTGGCACTAGCAATGACCATGCTCGAATGTTGTTTTTCACGTGCCACCTGCACATGTACCAGTAAGGCGACACTGGCAACAATCACACTTGAATGGTACTTTTTACATGTCACTGGCATGGGCACCAATCCATGGCCCAGGCAACGATCACGCTCAGAAGTGCTTTTAACGTTCCACTGGCACAAGTACCAATCAGGCGGTACTGTCATCGGCCACATCAACGATTTTGATTTGATTTCACTTGCCTCAATAGGTCTTTGCATTTCAAAGAGTACAGCAGGGATCGCCACCACCCCCTGCCGGAGCCTCATGGAACTTTAGGTGTTTTTGCTTGATAAACACTCACAATGCCTGCTCTGAGAATCGAAACCGGGGTCCTATGACCGTGAGTCTGCTACCCTAATCATTGGGCCATTGCGCCTCCACAGTCCACTGTCCTAACCACTGGGCCATTGTGCCTCCAATAAAATTCTTTGTGGTGTTTGTCCTAACTTTCTGAGTTCAAATCCTGTCTAAATCAACATTTCTTTTTATCTACTACTACTTTTTTTTGTGAGGGTTGATAACTAAAGTACCAAGCCTGGCACAATGAACTGACAGGACTGTCTGATAGGATGTAGTGTCTGTTCCAGATTTGCACATTCTGAGTTCAAATTCTGCTCTGTCACTGAAAAACATTGACACTTCTGTTAGGAGTTGTGACAAAGATAATATCAGTAATAGAAAAAAGAAAACCCAGCGGGGAATTTAGTTTGCTTTCTTCAACCAGAAAACTTGTTGTTGCCACCACAAAAACATAATTTTGATTCCTAAAGTCTTTTAGATTAGTTTCAAATTTTGATACATCATCATCATCATTATCATCATCGTTTAATGATCTTTTTCCATGCTAGCATGAGTTGGACAGTTCAATCGGGGTCTGGGAAGCCAGGAGGCTGCACCAGGCTCCAGTCTGATCTGGTAGTGTTTCTACAGCTGGATGCCCTTCCTAGCGCCAACCACTCCGTGAGTTTAGTGGATGTTTTTTACATGCCACCGGCACAGGGGCTAGAGGTAGCTGGCAACATCCATGGTCGGTTGGTGCTTTTTACATGCCACTGGCATGGACACCAGTCAAGGCAGTGCTGGCATCAGCCACGTTCGGATGGTGCTTTTTATGTGCCACCGGCACAGGTATCACAACTACAATTATCATCAAGGCCAGCAATTCTGGGGGTGGCGGTAAGTCGATTGACCCCCAGTGCTCAGTTGGTACCTATTTTATCAACCTTAAAAGGATTAAAAGCAAAGATGACCTTTGTGGAATTTGAACTCACAACATGAAGACAAATGAAATGCCACCAAGCATTTTGCCGCCCAACGTTCTAATGATTCTGCCAGCTTGCTGCTTCCCAATAGTCTTTCATATAGATTTTATTTGGCACTCAGTGTAGATCTTTAACAATTCTACCTCTTCCTAATAAAGAGTTATATTCAGCCATTTTTACACTCTGAATTCAAACTCCACCAAGGTCAACTTCATCCCTTAAGGAGTCAATAAAATAAGTACCAGATGAGCAATGGGGTTAATATAATCGACTTAATCCCTCCCTTGAAAGTGCTGGCCTTGAGCCAAAATTTGGAACTAAATATTAAATGGAAATTGTAGTTGTGATACCTGTGCTGGTGGCACGTAAAAAGCACCATCTGAACGTGGCCAATGCCAGCGCCGCCTTGACTGGCTTCTGTGCTGGTGGCACGTAATAACAGTTCCTATCTCCAGAGCAACCGATTGTGGCTGCTGCCAGCCTCCCCTGACACCTGTGCCGGTGACACATAAAAAGCACCCACTACACTCACGGAGTGGTTGGCGTTAGGAAGGGCATCCAGTCGTAGAAACACTGCCAGATCAGACTGGAGACTGGTGCAGCCTCCTGGCTTCCCAGACCCAGGTCGAACCGTCCAACCTATGCTAGCGCGGAAAACAGACATTAAACGATGATGATGATGTTCTCTTAATTTTGGTTTGTCACAATATTCTAAAATGCTCCCTGCCTCAATACTCTAACCCCTGTACAGTAATGGTTTGCGGGTTAGAAGTATGTAAATTATTATGTTCACACTTTAGACTGATGGACAGCATATGAGTATAACATCACATAATATCTGGTGCAAGATAAACCATACAAAGAGCTGATGGACAAATGAACTGGATAGCTCCATGTAGAAGCGAGATTTGGTTACAAATTTCAGATAAGCAGAGTTTATTGTAGGAAAACTGACAGCAACTTTAGTTTGTCAGAATAGAAGAGTTTGAGTACAGACTGATAAGAGATTTGCTGTTCTTTAACCTTAGGTCCTCAAATCAGTCCATATTCAGCAAACCTACAACAAAAGAAGCTCCAGCTGTGACCACCCTGCCTTATCATGTTGTTCTGTGTCTCCCTTCTTTCTTTCTTTCTTTCTTTCTTTCTTCCTTCCTTCCTTTCTTCCTTCCTTTGTTTCTTTCATTTCAATTTTTTTTATTTCCATGTAAGTTTGGTGTGATGTGAGGAGGAATTGTCTCCTGTTTTTGCAGGTTAAGTAGATGTATAGAGGCTACTCCCTGGCTCACCTAATGAAAAGTTGATTAACCCTTTCGTTACTGTATTTTGAGATGCTCTGTGTGCCTTCCAATTACTTTAAAGATAACAAAGAATTTAGTAAAATAACTTAGTTATCATTAAGCTACTGTTAGGAACATAAATTGTGACTATGGTTTGATAGAAGATTTTAATTCAAAACTTATGAAAACAAGACATTTGTACTACAGAGCCAGAGCCAGTTTCAGCCGGGTTAGTAACAAAAGAGTTAAGAAATGAATCCTTCTCTGGAGATAGGAACTGTTGGAGTTGGTGTCTTCTTTGAAGGCTGGAGGATATTCCAATTTTGGTATGGTTATTATGGCTGGATACCTGTCTTATTCTGATCAACTTTACAGAGTGTACTAAGTGCTTTTTATCTTGACACCAACCCCAGAGAGGTTGTTGTGTCCGCGATATGACTAAAAGGCCCTTGTTTCTCCCTGGGGTGTCTTCATTAATTCAAGATAGCATGACCAGAGTGGGTGGGTGAGAGAAATAAGAAAGAGTATGTTGGGAGAAACAGAATGTTTTGAGTGGTGTGCAAGTGTAGAGATGGAACAGTAAAAGTGCTGGTGGGAGGAGGGAGTATTGGAAGAGAGACAAGAATGGTAGCAACCATATTCCTGTCCCACTTGGTGTGAGTATGTAAACAGTTAAAAGATTTTAAATATGAAATTATATAAGACTTTTTGAAGCATAGTTTAAGACAGATAAAAAGTATTGTTTGACATACAACAGTTATGTAGTTCAACTCCCAGGATGGCATCTATTTATGTATTTCTCTATCTTGGGTTGTGCTTTGTAATATAACATATTGTGAAAGCAAAATATGGAGACTACACCACCAAATGTTCTAGAGCTTATCTCTGTTTCATGGGTCTGTGTTCTGGAAGGAGTATGACCTCCCATCAAGTGAGTAAAGGTGGACTGACTCATTGTTATAAAATAAAGAACAGTGAGTGATTGGAGTTTGGGTTGGTAAGCAGTTCAGTGTGAGCCACAATTGAAAGCATTGAATCTCATGTAATAGTAATAATAGTAGTGCATCATGTAAATACTTTCTTTTCCCCAGCTTCATTATATTATATATCTAACATAAAAGAATAGGCACAGGAGTAGCTGTGTGGTAAGCAGCTTGCTTACGAACCACATGGTTCTGGGTTCAGTCCCACTGCGTGGCACCTTAGGCAAGTGTCTTCTACTATAGCCTTGGGCCAACCAAAGCTTTGTGAGTGGATTTGGTAGATGGAAACGGAAAGAAGCCTGTCGTATATGTGTATATATATATATATGTGTGTGTGTGTGTGTGTGTGTGTGTGTGTATGTGTGTGTATATGTTTGTGTGCCTGTCTTTGTCCCCACAACATCGCTTGACAACCGATGATGGTGTGTTTACGTCCCTGTAACTTAGCGGTTCGGCAAAAGAGACCGATAGAATAAGTACTAGGCTTACAAAGAATAAGTTGTGGGGTCGATTTGCTCAACTAAAGGCGGTGCTCCAGCATGACCACAGTCAAATGACTGAAACAAATAAAAGAGTAAAAGAGGATATAAAAGTCTGTTTCAGAAAAGCCATGATTACTCGACATAACCAACGAAACAACAGCAACAACTTTAACATAACCAGCCAAGAGCCTGATATTATAATTACTATAAAACCAATTAGATAAAATACATATTCACTTAAGCCCTTTGCTCCCTATATAAGCTTTGGACATGAACCCAGATGAAGCTAACCAAGGGTGCAGATCTTGCTTTTTGTTTTCTTTTTTTACGTTTCGGCTCAGAGCTGCAGCCATGTTGATGCACCGCCGTTTAAAATTGTGTAACAGAAGCCCCCAGTGAGGATCGAACTCATGACCCCTGGTTACAAAACCAGTGCTCTAACCACTGAGCTATGGAGGCAACTATGGTGGTAGTAGAAAATATTTGAACTGTACACTTTGGGGACCTACTGCAGATAGCGGGTATAGACTGACTCAAGAGCTGTGAACTGTTGCTGGCCCAGATTTTCCAGGGTCACCAAGTGTGCACTGGATACCAGCCAAGATACAGTACTCCACAGGCACCATATCTGCATCACTGGATGAGCTGAATCCATTGATGCTAAGGGAAAACCTTCCTCTCCCAGGACTTGTTAGTTTTGAAGGGCCATTCATGATTCTGTTATTTTGCTTTGTTTTCTGTCTAGAGATGTTAGCCCTACATAAACCCATTTTTACTTCTGAGAAGAATTGCTCCATATAAGTCTGGCCTCTGTCCCTTGATTCGTTCATCAAGGGAGTCTCTCCCAGGGGCTTGTGCTCTGTCGGTATACCTCTCAGGATCATTGAGGCATGCAAGCCATGCAACAACAAAGACTGTGGCGGAATAGATAAAATTCCTCATAGAATTTTGTCTACTTCTTTATATTCTGAATTGAAATCCTTATTTCTTTATTGCCCACAAGGGGCTAAACATAGAGGGGATAAACAAGGACAGACAAAGGGATTAAGTCGATTATATTGACCCCAGTGCATAACTGGTACTTAATTTATCGACCCCGAAAGGATAAAAGGCAAAGTCGACCTCGGCATAATTTGAACTCAGAACCTAATGGCAGACGAAATACCGCTAAGCCTTTCTCCTGATATGCTAACATTTGTGCCAGCTCGCCACTGAGTTGAAATCCTGCCAAGGTCAAACTTTGCCCTTCATACTTCCCGGGGTTGATAAAATAAAGTACCAGTTAATTACTGAAGATGATTTTATAATGAATAGCTTCCAAATTTCTAAACCAGAATTCAAAATTGCAGAATTTATACAAAGCAGTTTGAAAATAGATACCTCACAAAATAAGAATGTAAACTTTATTTTTAAATTAAACAAAAAACAAAAATACATTCAATAGATTGCAATGTTTTTACAATTCTGTTTTTTCTTTTAATCAGTATTTTGGTTTGTCTCTATAAAAGCATTGGTTTCCTGCAGACCTGCAGTCAATGTTTCTGTTTGCTCTACCAACACTGTAGAGTTTACAAGTTCCATCCCTCTTAACGACAATCACCTGACAATCGTGTGTGAGCAAACATTTAGATGCGCATTCTATTTCTCCACCACGACCATTTGACAGCAGCTTCTCTACGGATTCATGGGAAGTTACTTTAGTGAAAATATCTGAAAGAAATTACATAGATTTATATGTATCATCATCATCATCATCATCATCGTTTAACGTCCGTTCTCCATGCTAGCATGGGTTGGACGGTTCAACTGGGGTCTTAGAAGCCATGGAGGCTGCATCAGGCTCCAGTCTGATCTGGCAGTGTTTCTACGGCTGGATGCCCTTCCTAACGCCAACCACTCCATGAGTGTAGTGGGTGCTTTTTACGTGCCACCGGCACAGGTGCCAGATGAGGGTGGCAAACGGCCACGGACGGATGGTGCTTTTTACGTGCCACCGGCACGGGGGCCAGGCAAGGCTGGCAATGGCCACGAACGGATGGTGCTACGTGCCACCGGCACGGGGGCCAAGCGAGGCTGGCAATGTATATAAATGTATATAAATATTCATATATTTATTTTAACAAAACTGTCCGATGAACGGGAACATGAAACTCCGAGTAACAGCTTTTGCTATATTTCTGCTGCTTTTAAGCAAAGCATGTTACTCTACCTCTGGTATTTGAGTACTCTTTTGTCCACCTTGTTTCACATTTATGTGCTTACTCTGGTGAGAAGATCCGGCAAGCCAAATGAGACCCTAACCTCATGGCCAATGCCAGGGGTGTAATCAGCCCACTTATGCATACCTTTCCTTCATTGGACACTAAACTCTGCTTGCGAAGACCTGTTGAGGCAAGTGAAATCGAAATCAAATTTGATGACTGGCATCCATGCTAGTGGAGCACTAAGAGCACCATCCGAATGTGATCGTTGCTAGAGCGGGGCACCTAAAAAGCATTTGAGCGTGAGCGTTACCAGTGTCGCCTTACTGGCACGTGAAAAAACATTTGAGCAAGGTCGTTGCCAGTGCCGCTGGACTGGCTCCCGTGCACGTAGCACATAAAAATCATCATTTGAGCATGGCCATTGTCAGTACCGCCTGGCTGGCCCTTGTGCCAGTGGCACATAAAAGTGCCTACTACACTCTCGGAGTGGTTGGCATTAGGAAGGGCATCCAGCTGTAGAAACTCTGCCAGATCAAGATTGGAGCCTGGTGCAGCCATCTGGTTCACCAGTCCTCAGTCAAATCGTCCAACCCATGCCAGCATGGAAAGCTAGCATGGGTGGGACGTGGTTGGGCATTAAACGATGATGATAATGATGATGATATATATATATATATATATATAAATATTCTATAATTATAAGCATAATTAAAATCAGAGGTCAGCTAATTGCTTCACCACACACTGAATTTAGAAATAGCAGTTAAAATACTTTTTCCGCTACCATAAATATCTCAGCTGTATATTTTTGGAAGTGCATATATATCAGTTATGCAATAACACTTGATTGCGTACATATCTAATTCTAACACTCTCAAATTTGTATTTGAAATCCTGCACTGATAAGTAAGGAAATATAACTTTACTTTAATCCCGAAATGTGTATGTGGCTAATCTGTGTGGATTCGTTATTTTTTTTCTTTGCCTACGTAAAAATGTGTGTTACCGTCTGGGACATATTTATGGCAGCGGAAAAAGTATTTTAACTGATATTTCTAAATTTGGTGCTTGGTGAAGCAATTAGCTGATTATAATTATGCTGATAATTATAGAATATTTGTATAATGTTTCTCAAAAACGTTATTTTAATGTACTGAACTACTTGGTAAAATTATTGATTATTAATTAATTAATTAATTAATTTTACCCTATTATTATTATTATTATTATTATTATTATTATTATTATTAATAATAATATTTATATATATATATATATATGTGGCAGCTGGGAGCAATATAAACTGTATAGGCAAAATCCAGTTGTCACTAATTCTGACTGTACTAGTAGCATCTACAGTCACATTTAGTGACAACTACACAACACACACACACACAGATATCATCGTCATTTAATGTCTGTTATCCATGCTGGTATGAGCTGGATGGTTTGACTGGGCTGGCATGCTGGAAAACTGTGCCAGGATCCAGTCTGATTTGGCATGGTTTTCTAAGGCTGGATGCCCTTCCTAATGCCAACCACTCCGAGAATGTAATGGGTGACGCCAGTATCTGCCATGACTGTGATTTTACTCGGTTTGATGGATCTTCTTCCCAAGCACAACATAATGCCAAAGGTCTTGGTCATTGCCTCCATGAGTCCCGCTATGCATATTTCAATTATACACACACACACATATATATGTATATATGTATATATGTATATGTCCGAAGTTAGGATGCCATGATAGATCGTTAGCTCCTACACGCATTTTTTTCTGTCCTTGTTTTTTTCTGTGTATCTTTCTGTCAAAGAGCATAGGCTCGAAACGTAAAAGACTTTTTCTATTTCTATTCCTGAGCGCTATACTAATACATTTGTTTGTTTGTACTCCAACTGCTTTCGTCATTTGTTTATTTTCGTAAACTTTCCCATTTTATATATATATATATATATTAAGTATAGTTCACAGATGGCTATTTCATTTTAATGTTGTTTCAATTGCATACACTTAGTTTTTATTCCACCAAATTTTCCCCTAATCTCAGTCAATATATTATTCCTTGTTTGCTATATATCAAAAGAGACAATTATGTTTAAGCATGAGGTGATGGGTACATGTCATTGACAAGGTCCAAAACGGCTGCAGTGCATCTGAAGTTGCTGCTGGGATGATATTTGCCTCATTTTAATATATATTGTAATTCTAATATATGTTTATGAAGATATTTTTCTCAGACAAAAACCACAGCATCATGCCTTTTAACGGTATATATTCATTAATTATAATACATTAATGACTCCATGAATTACTATATAAATATAAATTAATGGTAGTAAAGATGTTTGTACTTGAAAAGCACCAAACTAAATAAATTACTCTATTTAGTTTTTTTCCCCTTTTTCTCTAATTTTAAATCCCACATAAACCAACTTTGCTGCCCTTTAATCCCTCTGATGCTGATAATCGTTGTCATTTATTTTTGTAAATCCTTTGATACCCTCCAGAAAAATAAGGTTCTTATGAACTTACAGCGCATACTTTAATTTTGGGAGTTCATTACAGTTTCATAGTGCATCTTCACTTCCTTTCTATAGTTCCTCTCTCTCTCTCTCACTGGATATATATATATATCTATATGTGTGTATATATATATATATATATATATATATATATATATATATATATATATATATATATATATATATATATATATATACACACACATACATATATACACATACATATTTACATATATACATATATACGTTAGCTACTGCACGCATTTTTTTCTCTCCTTCTTTCTGTGTTTTTTTTCTCTCTGTGTATCTTTCTGTTGAAGAGCGTAGGCTCGAAACGTTAAAGACTTGTTTTATTTATATTTCCTGAGCGCCATACTAATACAATTGTTCGTTTGTTTTCTACCTGCCTTCGTCTTTTGTCTATTTTCATAAAGCTTCCCCTTATATACATACATATATATATATACATGCATACATAACTACACACACACATATATATACTATATAGAGAATGAATTGGTGTGTGTGTCTGTGTGTGTATATATATATATACACATACACGCATACATATATATATATATATTATATATATATATATATATATATATATAATATATATATACACACATATATACATACATACTTACATACATACATACATACAAATATATATATATACACACAGACACAGACACACACACCAACTCATTCTTGATATAGTATATATATACACATACATATATATATATATATATATATATATATATATCACCATGATCACCGTGACCGACCAGGCTATGAGATGTTGCTACACATTGCTGGTCACCATGCGTTCGCATTGTTTTAGCCTTCAAATGACGCCACCCCGCTGGCTAAGCGAGCAGGCCATATATATATATATATATATATATATACATATATATACACTGTGCAGGTGGCACGTAAAAAGCACCCACTACACTCACGGAGTGGTTGGCGTTAGGAAGGGCATCCAGCTGTAGAAACACTGCCAGATAAGACTGGAGCCTGGTGCAGCCTTCTGGCTTCCCAGATCCCCGGTCGAACCGTCCAACCCATGCTAGCATGGAGAACGGACGTTAAACGACGATGATGATGATGATGATACATATATATATATACACATACACACACATATGCATATATACATTACTCTTCCTTTCTCTCTCTAGTCTTCACTCTTATTTTTTCCCTCAATCAAAATTTTCCCCAACCTCTTCCCATAATTTCCAAATCTATCCTCCAGCTCTCTTCCCCATCTCTCCGTGCATTCGGTTTCACAACCAATGCTCCACAATGACCATTGCCATTACTGTATCTCCAATGGAGTTGATAAGAAATAGCTGAGATATTTCGGCCATTTTCTCTTTCCAGTGTCTCTTCACCAAGACATGAGCAGCTGTGGCTGTGTGATAAGAAGTGCACTTCCCGGCCACATGGTTCTGGGCTCAATTCCACTGCATGGCAGCTTGGGAATAGGTCTTCTACTATAACTTCAGGGTGACCAAAGCTTTGTGAGTGGATTTGGTAGACGGAAACTGAATGAAGCCCATCGTATATGTGTGTGTGTGTATGTGTGTGTGTGAGTGTGTGGTTGTGGGTATGATATGTGTGTGTGTGAGTGTGTTGTTGTGGGTATGATATGTGTGTGTGTGTGTGAGTGTGTGGTTGTGGGTATGATATGTGTGTGTGTGCACGTGTGTATTTGTGTCTGTCTGTTCCCCCATCACTTGAAAACCAATGGCGGTGTTTTTATGTGCCCCCATAGCTTGGTGGTTCAGCAAAAGAGACTGATGGAATAAGCACCAGTTTTAAAAAAGAAATAAGAACCCGGGGTTGATTCATTTGACTAGCAATTCTTCAAAACAGTGCTCCAGCATGGCCGCAGTCTGATGACTGAAACAAGGAAAAGGTCAAAGATAACGATCACAATTTTGTACCAAAACAAAAGAAAATATACGATTTACACACATACACATATACATATAATGCCACACACACACACACACACACACACACAATGTATTATAGTTTAATATCATTCCAAAGCTTTGTAAAGTCTAAAGCATATCTAATTTTAGGTAACAGTTTCAAACAGTTTTAAACTATATCACTTAATCTCCTCTGTGTGTGTGTGTGTATGTGTGTGTGCATGTATATAAGTAAGTGTATCATTTGTGTATGTGAATTAAATTGATTTTCTGGAAATTTACTTAAAACTGTAAATTATAGAAACATGTTTCTACAACATTGGAAAATTGAACTATGAACTTTCATGCTTCTTTTTTCTTCTCTCTCTTTATCTCCTTATTCTTTTACTCCCATCCTCTATGTCACCATTTCATTAATATATATCCTTCTCATTTTCCCTATTTTTCCCTATTTGTCTCTGATGATGGAATATCTCATACTTGGGGATATCCCAGAAACAGCTGTAAGACTTTGAATTTTTTCCAATAATAATAATGTATATGTCTTGAGATGTCTGCCTTGCCTAACAAAATGATGCCTGGATGGATTACAGTTCTGCCAATTGGTACAAAACCCACAACAAATTGTATCAGGTTGAGTAAAAAGTAAGTAATGTTTTGAACCATGAAGAATTTGTACTGGATTTTTGCAGAGTTTTGAAATTTTTTGAACATTTGTTTTGCAATTGTCTGATAATACAGGCATAGACTTGCTTAAATGCATCAATAAATTAACATTGATATTTTTTTCACCGTTGTTACAATCATCTGAAATGGAACTGTCAAAGCACAACCACTTTTGCTATTCAACTTCAAAAAAGGACGTAAAGCAGCTGAAACTGCTTGCAATATCAATGAAGCATTTGGTGAGGATATGACCAATGAGTGGTCAGCTCGAAAATGGTTTAAACGATTTCGCAGTGGAGTACTGAGCCTTGAAGCTCATAAGTGTAGTGGACGCCCATATTTCGTCAATGATGGTCAGTTAAAGACCGCCATTGAGAAAGATCCACATAAAACCACTTGAGAACTAGGAAAAGAACTTCAAGTTAGCCAGAAAACTGCCTGTAACCATTTGCATGCGATTGGAAAATAAAAAAAGCCTAAAAAATGGGCACCACATGATTTGAATGAAAATCAGAAAATGCACAGATATGAAATTTGCTTGTCACTTCTCTAGAACCAGACTGATCCATTTCTTGACCGTATTGTAACTTGCAATGAAAATGGGATTCTGTACAATAATAAAAAATGTTCTTCCCAGTGGTGGACTAAAATGAAGCACCAAAAACCTAAACCCGAGTTCTTCAAAAAGGTTATGGTAACTGTTTGTTGGTGTACTGTTGGAGTCATCCACTATAACTTCTTAAAACCCAGAAAAACCATTACTGTAGAAATATATTGCTATGAAATTGCCAAAATGAACAAAAAACTGTTACTTCTCTGTTCCAGACTGGTCAACAGAAGAGGGCCAATCATTCTTCATGACAATGCTTGACCACACGTTTCACTAATCACGCTCCAGAAATATATTAGGATGAATCTCATGTTTCAAAACATTGCTTGCTTTTTACTCGGCCTGATAACTGCCTAGTTTCATAAGTTTGTAAAATAGTTAAGTGGATACCTTAAAAAAACAATCAAATCAAATAATCAGCTGATAAAAGTAGTAACACTAGATTTTTAACTGATTAGATAAGTGGTGTAGGAGGGAAACAGCACTGGTTTACCCATTTAAGCACGAACACACACACACACACACACACACATACACATGCATACGTGATAGCAATCCAAGTCATGCCACCATGGATCATCATCATCATCATCATCATTTAACATCCGCTTTCCATGCTGGCAAGGGTTGGGTGGTTTTGTTGTGGTGGACACCCCCAAGTGAGAAGTGGGCTGTTCCACTACTGATAAATAGTGGACTAAATTCTGGTGCCTCAACTTAAGTACCATATTCATCTGAATCTTTGTGTGTGTGTGTGTGTGTGTGTGTGTGTGTGTGTGTGTGTGTGTGTGTGTGTGTGTGTGTGTATGTGTGTGTGTGTATGTGTGTGTATATATACATATATATATATATATATATATATATATATATACACACACACACACATATTATAACACACATGCATACATGCATACATACTTAAATGGTGGGAGTCGACTCTTGACCAAGTAAGACCACAGCAAGAAGTGTCAGTCGGCGAGATACACCGTATGGGCCAGTCATGCAGATGACGAAATATGTCATCATAATGCGGGACATACCTGTGGTGATGAGGATTTGAACACACACAGTGAAAAATATTTTAAAATCCTGTCGAAGAAAGATTTTGAACTACAAGCAGTGGCTGATAAGATACAACACAGATGGATTGTGTAAGAAGACACAACTACACACGGTGAAAAATATTAAAAATCCCAAAGTAGGATTTGAACTATACACAGTGAAAAATACTGTACACACAATGAAAAATATATAAATTCTATTGAAAAAAGATTCTGAAGAAAAAAAATATCTGATAAAACTGGAACTCTAACAAAGAACTGACCTACACATAGTGAAAAATAATACAAATCCATTTGTAGGATTTCTGTCAGGTCACTATATGTTAGTAGTGCTATCGGTAAACAATGTAGATTGATACTACCTGTGGCATTCTGAGGAGAAAAATAATTCTGTGTGGAAGAAAAAAATAATAATATTAATAAATCCATGTGAAGGATTTAAGTCAGGCCGCTATGTATTAGTAGAACTACCAGTAAACAATGTAAACTGGTACTACCTGTGGCATTCTGAAGAAAAAAATGATAATGTTGTCATCATCATCATCATCGTTTAGTGTCCGCTTTCCATGCTAGCATGGGTTGGAAGGTTCGACTGGGATCTGGGAAGCCAGGAGGCTGCACCAGGCCCAGTTTGATCTGGCAATGTTTCTACGGCTGGATGCCCTTCCTAACGCCAACCACTCCATGAGTGTAGTGGGTGATTTTTACGTGCCACCGGCATGGGGGCCAGGCGAGGCTGGCAACGGCCACGATCAGATGGTGCTTTTTATGTGCCACCGGCACGGGGGCCAGGGGAGGCTGGCAACGGCCACGAACGAATGGTGCTTTTTACGTGCCACCGGCACGAGGCCAGTTGGGGTGGCACTGGCAATGGCCATGAACGGATGGTGCTTTTTACGTGCCACCGGCATGGGGGCCAGGCGAGGCTGGCAACGGCCACGAACGAATGGTGCTTTTTACGTGCCACCGGCATGAGGCCAGTCGGGGAAAGAAAAAAAATCTGAAAGGGAGGAGGTGTTGTGCCAGACATCCCAAAGTGAGATGACATTGCTTTAAGTTGCTTAATTAGTGATTTAAATTGCTTAATTAGTGAAGCGGAGCAATCTTCTTTCGATACTATAACTCGTAACTTTATATATGGAAAGTTATCACCAATATTGACAGACAGCCAAAATAGTTGTGCTGCTGCTGCTGAGTATGAATGTATGAATGTATATATACGAGGGGAAGTCAAAAATTATCCACACTTTCGCCTTAACATATCTTGTTATTGTCACACTGCCTTCTGTGCATGTGTGCTTATAGTTGGTACTATTGTGGTCACGTGATCAAAGTTTGAGCCTGATCGTGCCATTTTTCTTTCTGGCTTCACAGTGTAAGTATGGCTGCACCACAAGCAATGTACACCAAAGAAGAACAGAAAGCAGTGATCTGATTTCTCTGGAAAAGGGTTGTAAGATCAACAGTGCAAGATACAATGCTTCGCTGCCCAACAAAATGAAGCCAGCAATTTGCACCAAATGCCTACTGTCGAAGAAAGTTTTGTTGATGCATGACAATGCACTCCCACACATGGCCACCCAGGCTGTTGAAACCATTAACCAATTGGGTTTTGAGGTGCTGGAACATGCTGCCTACAGCCCAAACCAGATCTCGCCCCTTTCTGACTATCATATCTTTGGACCGCTCAAAGATGGTTTACGAGGTCGTCGATTTCCTATGGATGAAGATGTGAAGGAAGCGGTGTATAAATGGTTGCACGACCAACCGGAAACCTTCATCTTGGAGGGAATATGCAAACTTGTGGACCGCTGGACCAAATGCATCGAAAAGGAAAGGGACTATATGGGAAAATGATGTACTTGTTTATCCCCTGCTTTTGTGTAAATACATTGAAAATAGTCCGTATACTTTTTGATTCCCTTTTGTATATGTTAGTTAGTTAGTTAGTTAGTTAATTTGGCTCAAAAGCAAATAGCAAGGCCATGTAGGGGGACATGGAGTTAAGTACAGGGTGGTGTTCATGTAAAGAGTTCAGGCCACTTGAGGTCAAGGGAGGCTTTGAACAAAGCGGTCGTCGGCATCTTCACCATCTCGTCTGGCAGCTTGTTCCACAAGCTGGATATGTATGTGGATTATGTATGTCCTTTATTCCCATTTGTTCACTTGCTAATCCACAGCTGGGACCGTAACAGGTGCTCCCACCCTGGGTTAGATCAGACCTGGTCACAATAGAGGCTAAGAGGTGGTTCCACACTCCTCAAAAACCTGATAACTATAAAACAGGGCCTCACTACCAAGGGCAGTTTAAAATCACATGCCAGTTCCTGTTTGAACATTCTTCTATGAAAAAGTAGACATGTATAAAAGCCCTGAAGTACTGCTGGGTCCTGGTTGTCTTAACCTTTGTTGTGGCAGATTTTATAACTGATTGTGCTGAAAAGTTGGCTCATTGCTGTGTAATACTTTATCCACTCAAAGTAAATTCACAAACAGGAAGTTCTTGCTCTGAAAATCTACAAAGACTGAGTTTAAGAAGTGGTCTTACTTGGTCAAGAGTCAACTCCCACCATTTAAGTATGTATGCATGTGTGTTATAATATGTGTGTGTGTGTATATATATATATGTATATATATACATACACACACACATAGATTCAGATGAATATGATACTTAAGTTGAGACACCAGAATTTAGTATGGTATTACCCATACAATTTAAAATAAGGAGATTAAAATCAAAATAAGCAACAAGGATATCTTCTGGATATCCTTGTTGCTTTTTTGATTTATATATATATATAATATATATATATATAGATAGATAGATAGATAGATAGAGAGAGAGATGGATAGATAGATAGATAGATAGATAGATAGATAGATAGAGAGATGGATAGATAGATAGATAGATAGATAGATAGATAGATAGATAGATAGATAGAGAGAGAGAGATGGATAGATAGATAGATAGATAGATAGATAGATAGATAGAGAGAGAGAGATGGATAGATAGATAGATAGATAGATAGATAGATAGATAGATAGATAGATAGATAGATAGATAGAGAGAGAGAGATGGATAGATAGATAGATAGATAGATAGATAGAGAGAGAGAGATGGATAGATAGATAGATAGATAGATAGATAGATAGATAGATAGATGGATAGATATGTTTCTTTATTAGCCACACAGGGCTGCACACAGATAGAACAAATTACAAGGTAGAGCTTTTCTTTTGAAGGTAAAAAAAATTTTTTTTTAAAAAAAAAAAAAAGGGGGTGTCGATCAAAAGGGATCGTAAAAGGAGAGAAAGAGGACAAAAAAAGGGGGGGGGGTAAAAAAAAAGGGGGAGAGGAAAAAAAATTGATCAATAGGGATCGTTATCACAGAAATGTCAATATGAAGTGTAAAGGGGAGGACGGGTGAGGTTTACCCGTGGAAAGAAAAGCCTACGGAAAAGACCACGGTAACCTCGGTCAATGAAGTCACATGTTATATTTCTTTTTTTTTTTTTTTTTTTATTGCAAATAAGCAACTCTCTGTATTAATTTTTACGGTTCATAGAATCATAGTCAAGGTGGCTTCGTCATTCATACGTGCCATCCTTGCTACATTCACCCATCTTTTTTTAAAACATTCACTAGACAAACTTGCCTCTCTACTCTCACTTTTTCTTCAAGTGATACTTGAAGAAGTTGATGAGAGATTGACCAGAAGGAAAGTGTTTGTCTCTAATCCTTTCAGACGCGTCCACCAGATACATTCTTTCGCCATAGCCACAAGTATGATAAAAATAGCTCTTCCTTCCCGTTTGAAGGAAGGAGGCGTGACGATATTAACGATAGACTCGGCTGATAAACCGACATGTTCCACACGTGACAGCAGTCATTCGACATAAGCCCACAGGTGGGAAATTGCTGGACACTGCACGATTGCGTGCAGAGCGGTTTCGTCGCTCTGCCCACATCTCGGGCAGGTCGGCCCCGTGTTTCTCGAGCCATGCCTATAGAGCTTATCCCGAACGGGTAGCGCTTCTCGGTAGCACCGCCAGGCCAGGGATCTCTGGAAGTTGTCCATAGGTCCCGGGCCGAAAGTCGTTTGAAACAGGCGGGTCAGGTATTCCTCGTCGACGCCCAGGTTTGCCCCGAGCTCGTCGTCGTACCTCCCCTCCACTAATCCCCTATAGAATGCTTTGGTTGTGTTGAAGTCACTCAAGGTCGACCCGGGACAGCAGAGTTGCTTGAGAGCAACGCGACACCTGCGGTGCCATTCGCCCTTCCTCGGCCTCTTTTTGATCCACGACTGTAGTTCGGTCATGGAGACGAGTTGCGGGAATGCGTGCCTCACAAACGGCGACCACACCTGTTCACCGTCGTCTACATAGAGCCGGAGATGTCGCAGTCTCAGCGCGTGTCTGCGCATCATCAACCACAGCATGCCCAGCCCTCCTTTTAACGGGTGTTGACAGCAAATGGATCGCCTGACCATCGGGACGCATCCTTTCCACAAGAAGCGGAAGAGGATGCGTTCTAGCTTGGTGATGGTAGGGTCGGGACAAGGTACGACGGTCAGGCGGTAGTAGATGATGGACGCGATGTACGCGTTCACCACCTCCGCCCGACCTTTTAGGGACAGTTTCCTCTCGGCCCATTGCTGGGCGAGAGTGACCACCCTACTCGTTATCTCGTTCCAGTTCTTCTCCATTTGGAGGTCCGGACCGAACCAGACCCCGAGCAACTCAACCGGGCCGTCTGTCCAGCGTCCCACGACGGAGGTACTGGTGGACGGCATGGGCTTGCTTCTCCAGGTGCCGAGCCGCAAGCCCACTGACTTTTCCTGGTTGATTTTTGCTCCTGTCACCGCTTCGTAGTCTTTCAGTGTCTCGCCGACCCGCTCGATGTGCTCGTGGCTTGACACTATGACGGTGACGTCGTCCGCGTATGCAGACACGCTCGTCCCGCATCCTAATTCTCGTGGGATGCCCCTCAGAGTCGCCAGCTTCCGCAGTAGTGGCTCAAGAGTCAATACGTATAGAAGCGCCGAGAGGGGGCATCCCTGACGGACCGAACGTACAATGTCGAAGGGTCTCAATAGATGTCCATTTACGCGAATTACCGAACGGATGCCTCTGTACAAGGCACCTATCCAGCTGCGGAAGACGGGACCGAAACCAGCCGCTCTCAGGACTGCCTCCAAGTATCGATGGTCTACCCTATCAAAGGCTTTCGATTGATCCAAGTTGATCAGGGCCCCACCCATGCCAGGTTCGTTAACTACCCTGTCTATGATGTAGCGCATCAGATGGAGGTTGTCATGGATGCTCCGGCCCGGCACGGCGCACGTTTGTGTGTTGTCGACCAGTTTCTCCATGACAAGCGCCAACCTCTTGGCTAACACCTTTGTCAAAATTTTCAGGTCTGCATTGAGCAGAGTGATTGGCCTAAAGTTATCTATAATGTTTCCCTTGTTTGGATCTTTCTTCAGCAGAGTTACAGCTCCTCGACTCACAAAACCGGGTATGCTCCTGTTTTGCTGCCAGTTGCAGTATACCGCTGCTAAGACGTCTCCAAACAAGTCCAAACAAGATAGATGGATAGATAGATAGACAGACAGACAGATAGATAGATAGATAGATAGATAGATAGATAGATAGATAGATAGATAGATAGATAGATAGATGGAAAGATATGTTTCTTTATTAGCCACACAGGGCTGCACACAGACAGGACAAATTACAAGGTAGAGCTTTTCTTTTGGGGATAAAAAGGGGGTTTGGTTTTCGATCAAAAGGGATTGTAAAATCAAAAGATAGATAGATGGATAGATAGATTGATAGACAGACAGACAGACAGTCAGAAAGGGAATTCTGTCTAGGAAGAGGAAGAAGGAAAGGTCTATATTAAGTTGTTAGTCTCTATGTGGAGAGAAAATGGGAATATCTGGCAGTGACACAGGGATATATTGATCTATCTATGTGACTGGTGATGAATCATAGAGGAAACGTAATAGGCTCTGTCGCCATGGTTACACTAACAATAAGTGATTTGCAGTGGGAAGGGGAATTAGATAGATAAGAGGGGCATAGCTGTGTGGTTAAGAAGTTTGATTCAGAGTCACATGGTTTTTGGTCCACTGTACAACATTTGGAACAAGGGTCTTTGAGTATAACCCTCGCTTGACCCAAATCTTATGAAACAATTTGGTTGACTAAAGCTGTGTATGTGTGTATATATAATATATATAATATATATAATATATATATATATATATATATATATATATATATATATATATATATATATATATATATATATATATATATATAAATATTAGGGAGTATAACTCCAAACTTACAGGGAAAAATTCAAATTTCACAATATGAATATATAAAATATAAATTAGAGATAAAACCACTATTATGCAACTCAAACAGTGATAGACATAAACCAAAACATAAAAAACAAATAATAAAACATATAACTAGATCTCAAAAAGTATAGAATGAATGTTATTATTTTATATACTTATTATTTGTTATTTTATATATTTATCATTCATTTTATACTTTTTGAGATCTAGTTATAAGTTATATGTTTTATAAAAATATATATTATTTGTTATTTATGTATTGGTTTATGTCTATCACTGTTTGAGTTGCATAACAGTGGTTTTATCTCTAATTTATATTTTATACATACATGTATATGATTCAGTTTTTGGGAGTAATAGATATATGGTTATTCTATTTCAAATAATACAAAAAAATAACCTAATGAATATATCTGAAGGTAAACTCGTGGTATCTATTTTCACATCAGGAAATGATACTTTAAAGGATATAGCCAGTATATCAGCAGGGTATAAAATATACTTCTTTATCACCTACTTAAGTTAAAATTAAAATTATAAATTATGAAAGAACTACACGTGTTTCAGTTTTGGAAGATTATAATATATATATATACATATACATACACTTACACATATAAATATATATGTGCAATCATCATATTTACAATTCTATCAACACATCTTCAGGTTCTTTTTCAAAATATTGTTAATCTAATTTTACATCACCTTAAAATTAAGTGGTAAATTAAACATTAAATTAAACATTAAAAATTAAAAATTATACTTCATAAAGTTGAGAATTAAAAATTAAAAATTATAGATTATCTATTATATAAAATTCGTTTTGTCTGTCTGTGTGTGTGTCTTCTAGGATCTCAGGCATCCTCCATACGATTGCGCTCAAATTTGATATGTAGATACCGACGGTATCAGGGTGTGTGTAAGTCTTTAAAAAATTACAAAAATCGATTCCAGGTGAGAATGCGATCGATAAAGCTGTTTTCGTCCTGCTTTTCTTCCGTCAGCCTGTACCGATCTCTAAATGTGTAGGGAACCTATGGGAGAGGTAGACCCAGAAAGACATGGGACAAAGTGTTGAAGCATGATCTTTAAATGTTGGGTCTCATGGAGGCAATAATAAATGATGGAGACCTTTGGTGATTTGCTGTGCTTGAGAAGACTCATCAAACCAAGTGAAATTGTAGTCATGGCCGATACTGCTGTCATGTAAGAAGCACCTGTGATGGTGTCACACAAAAGCTCCCATGCCAATGACTCATCAAAGCACCTGTGCTGGTGACATGTATATGCAACCGTGCTAGTAGCTTGGAGTGGTTGGTGTTAGGAAGGGAATTCAACATAGAAACCATGCCAGATCAGACTGGAACTGTGCACCACTTACCGGCTTACCAATCCCAGTCATACTCTCTCACCCATGCCAGATGATATATATATGATGGTCTACTTTCAGTTTCCATCTACCAAATCCACTCACACAGCTTTGATTGACCCAAGGGTATTGTAAAGGACACTTGCCCGAGGTGTCACATAGTGGGACTGAACCCAGGACCATGTGATTGGTAAGCAAACAACCATGTGGTTGGGAAGCAAGCTTCTTATTTCTTTATTACCCACAAGGGGCTAACCATAGAAGGGACAAACAAGGACAGATAAGGGGATTAAGTCGATTACATAGACTCCAGTGCATAACTGGTACTTAATTTATCGACCCCGAAAGGATGAAAGGCAAAGTCGACCTCGGTGGAATTTGAACTCAGAACGTAATGGCAGACAAAATACTTAGTTCTTTACTACCCACAAGGGGCTAAACACAGAGGGGACAAACAAGGACAGAGAAACGGATTAAGTCAATTACATCGACCCTAGTGCGTAACTGGTACTTATTTAATCGACCCCGAAAGGATGAAAGGCAAAGTCGACCTCGGTGGAATTTAAACTCAGAACGTAGTGGCAGACGAAATACTGCTAAGCATTTTGCCTGGCGTACTAATGCTTCTGCCAGCTCGCTTTGTGGTAAGAAGCTTCTGTAAGCTTCTTACCACACAGCTACACCTGCACCTACTTTTGGAGAGTACAAATTTGTTATTCTTCAACAAGAATATTACTGAAAGTGACTCTGAACTGTCGGTCAATTAGAGCAGTCCAACAATGGCTTAACTGGCCAAAACTTCAAAATCATAATAATATTTTTGTTTAAGAATAATACATACATATGTATGTATATAGGGAGAGTTTACGAAAAAAACAAAAGATAAAGACAGGTGGTGTGCAAAACAAACAGATGTTTTAGTATAACGCTCAGGAATAGAAAAAGTCTTTTATGTTTCGAGCCTACACTCTTCTACAGAAAGGGACACAGAAAAAACAAGGAGAGAAACAAGGCGAGAAAAAAAAATGTGTGTAGTGGCTAACGATCTATCATGGCATGTTTATGCCTGTGTGTGCATCTATGTGTACATGCATGCAACGAGCATGTATATGTGCATGAGTTCATATTTGTAGTCTATGAAAGTTGCTTGCTATAAGCAACATTGTTATTGTTAATTCTCCTTTCAAAAATTCTCAGTTCACTTGACCCCTTTGAAGACATGTGAAATAATGATACCTCACTTGAAAAACAGGTAAGGATTAGCAACAGGAAGGGCATCCAGCTACAAAATGATGTCTAAATAATATATTCACCTAACCCATGCTGGTATGCAAAAATGAATGTAAAACAAATGAGCAAATAAATGACTCAACCATTGACATTGCAAAAAAAACTATTAATATTCTCGTTATCTGGCTGCAACCAGATTAGAAATGGAAACTTATCTGAAATGTTAATTGAAAATCATGATTTCAACATAGCATGTTGTTAAAATCAAAGAAATACACTTGAGATTGTGTAATAATAAAATTAACAATATCAAATTTCAATAAAGGAGATGGATAAGAAATGATATAAGTATGATCTATCTTGAAGCTGTTGAAAAACTCCTCTCAAATAGGGAAAAATATATTGGCCTGCTTAAGATCTACCCTTTAAATACCTTATTTTTCATTAAAAGGATTAATCTCTAATAAATCTCTAAACGAGGTATGAACAGTAGCTGCACGACAATGTGAAGTATATTTGCCACTTAAATATGGCTAACCACTAAGAGTGGATACTACTGTAGCTTGTAGCCCCAGGAGAACATCTTCTCCAGCTGGCTATTGACACACCCTCTGTGCCCTATCAGTATTTGCAAAGGGAAGCCATCCTTCCCATCGTCAACCTGACATGATACGTATGGACCTGGGTTTCTGAGTATTTACCCGTCGTCAGCGCACGACAATCACCGGTCTCCGATGCGAAGGGGTTCTAATGCAAATATTTATATCCTTTTTCCAGTGACAAAAAATCACTGATCTCGAAAAAGTGTAAACAAGCAATAATAAATCTCTGAACGTGGTATAAACAGTAGCTGCACGACAACGTGAAGTATATTTGCCACTTAAATTAATCGCTATTCACTTGTTGCTAGATGAATCTAGAAAATGCAAACTGCTAACTGCACTGGTTAACCTTTTATCATTTAATACTATTCTTTCATATGTAATGCTTGTTCATTCATATCGTTTTGTGTTAATCTTGTATTATCTTGTAGCTTTCAGATTTCAATGATGAGATTGTATACTTTCAGAATTACATTGTAAGGTAGGTGGGAAAAGCCAGATCTGAATGGGTTGAGTATAAAAGAGGTAGAATATTTGTGTCAGACATAGCTGGTTTAACCCTTTCATTACTGTATTTATTTTGAGATGCTCTGTGTTTCTTTCAATTAATTTGAAATATAACGAAGAATTTAGTAAAATAACTTAGTTATTGTTCAGCTAGTGTTAGGAACATAAATTGAGACTAAGGTTTGGTGGAAGATTTTAATTCAAAACTTATGAAAACAAGACATTTGTACTACAGAGCCAGAGGTGATTTCAGCCAAGTTGGTAACTAAAGGGTTAAAAATATCATGGTAACTTTAACCCTTTTGCTACCATATTTCTATTGAGATGCTCTGTGTTTCTTTCAATTACTTTAAATATAACAAAGAATTTAGTAAAATAACTTAGTTATCATTCAACTAATGTTAGAACATAAATTGTGACTAAGGTTTGGTGGAAGATCTTTATTCAGAACTTATGAAAACAAGACATTTGTACTACAGAGCCAGAGGTGATTTCAGCCGGGTTGGTAACTAAAGGGTTAAAAATATCATGGTAACTTTAACCCTTTTGCTACCATATTTCTATTGAGATGCTCTGTGTTTCTTTCAATTACTTTAAATATAACAAAGAATTTAGTAAAATAACTTAGTTATCATTCAACTAATGTTAGAACATAAATTGTGACTAAGGTTTGGTGGAAGATCTTTATTCAGAACTTATGAAAACAAGACATTTGTACTACAGAGCCAGAGGTGATTTCAGCCGGGTTGGTAACTAAAGGGTTAAATGTTAAAGGGATAAGCAGGAAAGAAAGCTGTATCAAGTTTGGTTTCCTCCGTATGAACCGGAATAACTAAAGTCATTTAAAATAACAATAAAAAAAATAAAAAACGAAAAGTACAAATATCTGTGTTACTCAATCACATGATTCTAATCTGGGACAGCTGCATACTTTTGCTAACTGGATCAGTCACACAGAAGAAGGGTCATACACTCAGCAACAAGTAGGGTGTGGTTTTGCATGGCATTTCCTGAACTCTCATCTTTTCTACTCTAGCCTCTCTCTCTCCCCCTCTCTCTCCCTCCTTCTCTCTCTCTCCCTCCTTCTCTCTCTCTCCCTCCTTCTCTCTCTCTCTCTCTCCCTCCTTCTCTCTCTCTCTCCCTCCTTCTCTCTCTCTCCCTCCTTCTCTCTCTCTCTCTCCCTCCTTCTCTCTCTCTCCCTCCTTCTCTCTCTCTCCCTCCCTCCCTCCTCTCTTGTATCATGACATATTCCTGCCTTTGACAAATCACGACTTGTTCCTCCTTCATTTATTTCTGTCTCTTACAACATCACCCAGTCCTTTCTCCCACTTCACATTCATTCATCTCTCTTCCTCCAGTCAAACATCTTCATTCTCTGGCTTCCTCTCGCCCCCCACCCCCCTCACCACCAGCTCAAGAATTATCGTTGTTGGGAAACAAACTTATTGGTTATTGGCAGGTTATTGAAATCTGAAATAATTCCTTCGGGATAAAGAGAGTCAGGATTAAAACAAACTGTTATAAACAGACATATAATCTTTTAATTGTTTGTTTGTTTCAGTCATTTGACTGTGGCCATGCTGGAGCACCGCCTTTAGTCGAGCAAATCGACCCCAGGACTTATTCTTTGTAAGCCCATTACTTATTTTATCGGTCTCTTTTGCTGAATCACTAAGTTACAGGGACATAAACACACCAGCATCGGTTGTCAAGCGATGCTGGGGGAACAAACACAGACACACAAACATATACACACACACACACACAAACACACACACCACACACACACACACACACACACACACACACACAACACACACACACACATATATATACATACATAAATATATACGATGGGCTTCTTTTAGTTTCTGTCTACCAAATCCACTCACAAGGCTTTGGTTGGCCCGAGGCTATAGTAGAAGACACTTGCCCAAGAGGCTACACTGTGGGACTGAACCCAGAACCCAGTGGTTGGTAAGCAAACTACTTACCACACGGCCACTCCTGCGCTTAGCTCCTTACCACACAGCAATGATTTAAATGCAAATTTATATAAACATCTTTATCTTTTTGTCTTTTACTTGTTGCAGTCATTAGACTGTGGCCATGCTGGGGCACGCTGCCTTGAAGAAATTTTAGTTGAATGAATTGACTCTAGTATTTATGTTTTTAATTTTAAGCTGAGTGCTTATTCTATTGGTCTCTTTTTCTGAAATGCCCTGAGTTATAGGAATGTAAACACACCATCAGCAGTTCTCAAGCAGTGGTGGGGAACAAATACACACACACACGGTCAGCCCAAGGCTAAAGTAGAAGACACTTGTCCAAAGTACTACACAGTGCGACTGAACCCAGAACCCAGTGGTTGGTAAGCAAACTACTTACCACACGGCCACTCCTGCGCTTAGCTCCTTACCACACAGCAATGATTTAAATGCAAATTTATATAAACATCTTTATCTTTTTGTCTTTTACTTGTTGCAGTCATTAGACTGTGGCCATGCTGGGGCACGCTGCCTTGAAGAAATTTTAGTTGAATGAATTGACTCTAGTATTTATGTTTTTAATTTTAAGCTGAGTGCTTATTCTATTGGTCTCTTTTTCTGAAATGCCCTGAGTTATAGGAATGTAAACACACCATCAGCAGTTCTCAAGCAGTGGTGGGGAACAAATACACACACACACGGTCAGCCCAAGGCTAAAGTAGAAGACACTTGTCCAAAGTACTACACAGTGCAACTGAACCCAGAACTATGTGTTTGAAAAGCGAGCTCCTTATTTCTTTATTGCCCACAAGGGGATAAATATAGAGGGGACAAATAAGGACAGACAAAGGGATTAAGTCGATTATATTGACCCCAGTGTCTAACAAGTACTTAATTTATCGATCCCGAAAGGATGAAAGGCGAAGTCGACCTTGACGGAATTTGAACTCGGAAACTAACGGCAGACAAAATACCTATTTCTTTACTATCCACGTAAAAGCACCATCCATTCGTGTCCGTTGCCAGCCTCACCTGGCCCCTGTGCCAGTGGCACGTAAAAAGCACCATCCGTTCATGGCCGTTTGCCAGCTCCGTCTGGCACCTGTGCGGGTGGCACGTAAAAGCACCCACTACACTCACGGAGTGGTTGGCATTAGGAAGGGCATCCAGCCATAGAAACACTGCCAGATCAGACTGGGCCTGATGCAGCCTTCTGGCTTCACAGACCCCAGTTGAACCGTCCAACCCATGCTAGCATGGAAAGCAGGCGCTAAACAATGATGATGATGATGATGATGATGAAGGACAAACTCAGAAAGTAGCGGCAGACGAAATACCGCTAAGCATTTTGCCTGGCGTGCTAACATTTCTGCCAGCAAGCTTCTTACCACACAGTCACGCCTGTGTCTATGGATATGAATGGAAATAAGACAGGGGATAAATTAGCAAATGAAATAAAAGAAAGTGTACAAAGAAAAACAATGGAAAAATCGTCAAATATCACAAATTAAATAAACAACAACAACAACAACAATAGTACCAAGAGCACTCAGAGAGTGTAAACTTCTGCCAAGGCAAGCAATATCCTCTCAACGATTAGCCAGAGATGATTTTTAAAATGAGAATATCTGAAATAAAATCGCTCTCACAAACGAGAATACTAAAAATGAACCTGACCACTCTCAAAAATTAAGTAAAAAAAAAAAACAAGAAAACTAAAAATAATCCAGAATCTTTGTCTGGGACCAGATCTATCTCAAAATCTAATCAGTTTGTGCCAGTCATGAGGCCAAACATCCCTCAAAGTTTCATTCAAATCCATCCAGCGGTTCTTGAGATATCTTATCCATGGACAAACAAACAAACACAAGTAAAAACAATACCTCCACCTTAGCGAAGGCATAGGTAATAATAATATTAGATCCACTCACAAGTATTTAGTTGGCTTGAGGCTGTGGTGGGAGACACTTGCCCAAGGTGTCACACTGTGGGACTAAACCCAAAATCATGTGGTTGAGGAGCAAGTGTCTTACCACAGAGCCATGCTTGAATCTGTGTGTCATGGCAGATACTGGTGTCATGCAAGTGGCACCCATGCTGGTGGCACATAAAGGCACCCATTACACTCTTGGAGTGGTTGGCATTAGGAAGGGCATCCAACTACAGAAAGTCATGCTAAATCAGACTGGAATTTGGTGCAGCCTTCCAGCTTACCAATCCTGGTCAAACTGTCCAACCCATGGACAATGGACGTTAAATGATGATGATGATGATGATGAATATCAAAAGTAGAAAAAATATTGGGCATAATTGAAAGATAAGCTATCAAGTTTTAATCCCCTTTTATCTCAACTAGATTTAAGCATGTTTAAAACATATCAGAAACTGAAGAATGCCAATAAACATAGATTTCGTTGTCTATGAACAGATCATATTCTTTTAAAAGATATTCTAACATGAACTCACTGTACTGAATCACCTGGGGATCATAGATAAGATCTCCCAATTCTTGGAAATTACAAAATGATTTCACAAGCATTTAAAGATTCTTTATGTCCCTCAAATATTTTCTTTTGTTCTCATGCACACACACACATACACACACACATTACATGATGCTGGCGGTCTAGTTATGACTGAGGAAGATCATCACTGACCATTTTTATCTTATTTTCTTTTTATTTGTTTCAGTCATTTGACTGGGGCCATGCTGGAGCACCACCTTTAGTCAAACAAATCGACCCCAGGACTTATTCTTTGTAAGCCTAGTATATATATATATATATATATATATATAATATATATATATTTATTTTATAGAAGGAGCTTCTACAGGACTAGAACTCAGTCCTGTAGAAGCTCCTTCTATAAAATAAATTAATTTACTCTGCTATGTATTGAGTACCTTATTGACTGTGGTTAACTCCGACTCAACCCGGGACCTATATATATATATATATATATATATATATATATATATATATATAATATATATATATATATATATATATACAGTGTACATATATATATATATCTATATTAGGGCAGCGAGCTGGCAGAATCGTTATCACGTCGGGTGAAATGCTTAGCGGTATTTCAGTTGCCGTTAAGTTCTGAGTTCAAATTCCGTCAAGGTCGACTTTGCCTTTCATCCTTTCAGGGTCGATAAATTAAGTACCAGTTAAGCACTGGGGTCGATGTAACCAACTTAAGCCTTTTGTCTGTCCTTGTTTGTCCCCTCTGTGTTTAGCCCCCTGTGGGCAATAAAGAAATATATATATATATTTATATATATCATGGCACTCCGTTGGTTACGACAACGAGGGTTCCAGTTGATCCGATCAACGGAACAACCTGCTCATGAAATTGACGTGCAAGTGGCTGAGCACTCCACAGACACATGTACCCTTAACATAGTTCTCAGGTAAATTCAGCATGACACTGACTGTGACAAAGCTGGCCCTTTGTAATACAGGTACAAGAGAAACAGGAAGCAAAGGCGAGAGAAAGTTGTAGTGAAAGAGTACAGCAGGGTTCGCCACCCCCACCCCACTGCCAGAGCCTCGTGGGGCCCCTAAATGTTTTTGCTCAATAAACACTCACAACATCTTGTCTGGGAGTCGAAACCGCGAGCCTACAACCACGAGCCTGCTGTCCTAACCACTAGGCCATTGCGCCTCCTTAAAGAAGTGGAAGCACATGGTCTAGTGGTTAGAGCAGCAGATTCACGGTTGAGGGATCGCGGGTTTGAATCTCAGACCAGTCGATGTGTGTGTTTATGAGCGAAACACCTAAGCTTCACGTGGCTCCAGCAGAAAGTAATGGCGAACTTCTGCTGACTTTTTTGCCATAACTTTCTCTCACTCTTTTCTCCTGCATCTTGCAGCTTACCTGTGACGGACCGGCATCCCATCCAGGTGGGGAACCTATACACCAAGGAAACCAGGAAACCGGTCCTTATGAGCCAGGCATGGCTCGAGAAGGAACAAACAACTCCTTAAAGAACATTCATCATCATCATCATCATCGTTTAACGTCCGCTTTCCATGCTAGCATGGGTTGGACGGTTCAACTGGGGTCTGGGAAGCCCGAAGGCTGCACCAGGCCAGTCAGATGTGGCAGTGTTTCTACAGCTGGATGCCCTTCCTAACGCCAACCACTCCGAGAGTGTAGTGGGTGATTTTATGTGCCACCGACACAGGTGCCAGACGAGGCTGGCAGACGGCCACGCTCGGATGGTGTTTTTTATGTGCCACCGACACAGGTGCCAGACGAGGCTGGCAGACGGCCACGCTCGGATGGTGTTTTTTTATGTGCCCCTGCCACCGACACAGTGCCAGACGAGGCTGGCAGACGGCCACGCTCGGATGGTGTTTTTTATGTGCCACCACGACACAGGTGCCAGACGAGGCTGGCAGACGGCCACGCTCGGATGGTGTTTCGTATGTGTCACCGACACAGGTGCTAGACGAGGCTGGCGGACGGCCACGCTCGGATGGTGTTTGTTACGTGCCCTCAGCACGGAGGCCAGTCATTGCGGTACTGGCTACGGTCACGTTCGGATGGTTTTCTCATGTGCCACCGGCACTGGTACCACAAGGATACAAATTCCATTGATGTTCATCTATTTTGATTTGGTTCGATTTGATTTGATACGATTCGATTCGATTCTCACTTGCCTCAACAGGTCTTCACAAGTGTCACAAGAAGGAAGGTATGCACAGGTGGACTGACTACGTCCCAGGTAGGGGCCACGGATTATGGCTTCACTAGTCTTGCCGGGTCTTCTCACGCACAGCATACTTCCATAGGTCTCGGTCTCTAGTCATTTCCATGGTGAGACCTAACGTCCGAAGGTCGTGCTTCACCACCTCGTCCCAGGTTTTCCTGGGTCTACCTCTTCCACGGGTTCCCTCAACTGCTAGGGATTGGCACTTTCTCACACACCTCTCTTCATCCATTCTCGCCAGACAAATTTATATTTTACACTTGTGGCTCCACAGGTGACTAATAAACCCAGCTCTTGATAAACATACACTTTCACAGATATGGCAGACCATTCTTCCCCCATTCACTATACTGGCAATGCATTTTCAAGCAGCTCATTTAAATTCTTCATGGAAACTGCATCTTTTTTTTAAAGTATTCACTCCTTCTTTTACTTGTTTCGTCTGTTGGTAGTGGCGACGGTTACTGCTTTCTCACTTGACCTCCAATATTTCACATGCCTTCAATGAAAACTTTAAAATGCTAAAAGGGTAAAGACTTCCTGTGGTCATGAATGACCATGGAATTGTACTTAGAAATTTCCCTTCTGAGGCACAAGTCTGGGCAAGGTTGTTTATGGGAGACCAGCTGTCACCCATGCATAGCCATCTCACCTCTCCACACCACCGATGTTATCCAAGGGAGAGGCAAAGGGGCCGATACAGCTTGGCACCACTGACATCACAACACATTTCTATAGCTGAGTGAACTGGAGCAACAGGAAATAAAGTGTCTTGCTCAAGAACACAACACAGCCCAGTCCAGGAATTGAACTCACAACCTCATGACTGTGGGCCAAAAGCTCTAACCACTGAGCTAAAAAGTGGGCAAAAGCCTTCACGAAAGGATCTGGATCCATTGTCCAAACGAATGAATGGAGACTTTACACCAATCCTTAAATTGTAGTCTTGGTTTCCACTAGGGGTACTCTCCATAAATAAGTACACCATCTGCTAGGGGTCTTTCAATCATTCACTCAAACAAAGTACCCAGTCCAACATAAATGGTACTTGTGTACCGTCACTTCAATGCTCAGGATGTGACTCCCCTCAACACCTCTGTGTCTGGAGTCTGCATGGACTCCAGACAAAGAGATGCTCACGATATATCTCAGATACTTCTGACAGAAAAGCTTGAGGGCCCTTATAATGATGCCTGTAATGGGTTCATGTCCCACCTGAGTAAAGAAGAGACATTAATATATATGCACAGTACACAGCAACTTTTGTTCACCTTGTGATGCCATATTGGGACCAAATACAAGACTGAAGAGCTGCCCTGAATGAAACTGTACCTTCTGAAGCCTTTGAAATATTTTACTGTCCAAGGAGCAAGTATTGCTGAGTGTGCTACCCACGTAGATAAACTTACCTGCCACTTTCGGTACTGTTTCTTCTACTAAGGCAAATAGTTTCTCAGATATAATCATGTAAAACTGTGGTGTCTCACTGATTATCTAGCAGTTGGGTTTCAAATCACCACCATGGGCTCATGCTGCAATAATTTTTAAGAACATAGTCTTC
>NC_042999.1:4615275-4667775 GCF_006345805.1 Octopus sinensis | reverse complement strand
AGTCTTCATACTACTTACTTATTGAATTACTTTTGAATTCCATACGTCTAACACTTATGGACAGGCTTACAAAATCAAAGCACAACACAGCACCCATGGCTTTCAGAAATATTTTTCACACTCAGAATTGCTGAACCATCGAATAAACTACCAGCTTCAAATGTTAGCAGTCAAGACACTACATCATCATCATCATCATCGTTTAATGTCCGCTTTCCATGCTAGCATGGGTTGGACGATTTGACTGAGGGCTGGCGAACCAGATGGCTGCACCAGGCTCCAATCTGATCTGGCAGAGTTTCTACAGCTGGATGCCCTTCCTAACGCCAACCACTCTGAGAGTGTAGTGGGTGCTTATAAAGTGCCACCGGCACGAGGACCAGTCTGGCGGTACTGGCAATGGCCACGCTCGAAAATGTTATTTTTTACGTGCCACCTGCACAGGAGTCACTCCAGCAGCACTGGCAATGATCTTGCTCGAATGTTTTGTTCACGTGCCACCAGCACAAGTGCCAGTGAGGTGACGCTGACAACGATCACGCTCAAATGGTGCTCTTTACGTGCCAGACAGCTGCTCAGGCAGTGATCCTGCTTGGATGGAGCTGCTAGCGCTCCACTGGCATGGGTGCCAGTCATCGGATTTGGTTCAAAACTTCCATGCTTCCTGATTCCCCCCCCACCCTCGTTTCCTCATCCTTTTTTTCTTTTTTAATCTAAGACTTATTCACTCTCACTTTACCCTCTTTTATTTGTTTCAGTCATTTGACTGTGGTCATGCTGGAGTACCGCCTTTAATCGAGCAAATCGACCCCAGGACTTATTCTTTGTAAGCCTAGTACTTATTCTATCAGGCTCTTTTGCCGAACTGCTAAGTTACAGGGATGTAAATACACCAGCATCGGTTGTCAAGCGATGTTGGTGGGGACAAACACAGACACACAAACACATACACACACATACATATATATACATACTAGCATTATGACCCATCATTGCCGGGTTATAGTGCTAGTGCATGTATATATGTGTATATATATGTGTACATATTACATGTACATCTATATATATACATCTATACATAAAATACAAAATACAAAGTTATATCTTGATATCACTAGTAATAACAATACTCAAAATATATAACAGACTGGAATTGTAGGCCCGTCTCTTGCAATTTCGATCAATTGTATCTTGTCCTCCCTCTTGTATAGAAGTGTGGCTACAATCCAGCCTACCTCTACTTCTGGGGGGACATTTCTAATTTTTATCCAGGACGTCCTGCGTCCCAGATATAAAGGTAAAAATAAAATATTTCCCCTTTGCAAGGTTCGAGTCAAGTACCCCCTTGCATGCTCTGTTGACTCGAACCTTGCTTCTATTGTGGCGAATTTACCGCCTCTGGTTAGATATCTTTCATAGTCACACCAAGACACTTTTCGATGGTGCTTTCCTCCAGGTGTTCAAATCTTTTTTTCCCTCTACATTGTATACTTTATAGACAATAGTCTTTTCTTTAATTTAATTTTTTATTTCGTTTAGTGGTGTTATCCTAGATTCACCGTCTTTGTCAGTGATCAATCCAAAATAGGTTTGTATTTCTTCCATTTTAATTTTAATGAGTTCGTGCCCACCAACGGCTGCAGCAAAATTCATTTTTGGACTTTCTTCTATCGAAGGCATTCTAACAAAAATGCTTCCGCGTAAATGGTGAAAATATTGTCAATTTCCCCAAACAGGGACACAATTCAATTTTTAAACAATAACCAAAGCTCCTTCTTCCAAAGGGGGAGGGTTACAATTATTTAACAAATGCAACACAATAACGTTTCCTTTACGAGGAACCAACAAACATGATAACAATAGTTAAACAGTAATAATAATAACAACAAACCTTACGGTGAATCAAAATGCAGTACGCAGTTGAAGCTATAGTCCTTTATGTATAAGAAATAAACCAACAGCAGTACTCAGTAGAAGCGGCTGTTCGAGAAAACAGACATTACATACAGCCAAACTTCATATAAATACTTAATGCTAGCTAATTAGCAGATAATCTAATGTAAAAGCCATGGTAAACGGTATGTGCACAGCTCCATCTGGACTATTCCATTTCTGCACACTAATTTTATTTTTAATTTATTCCCATTCATGTGAAACCACTTATTCAAGTTCAATTTTATACCAATTGCTATTTTTACTTTTGTTATGTTACGATTATATTATACTTTAGTTTGATTTTAATTATTACTTTCTACATATAATTCAATTGTTATTATTATCTCTAATTTTTATTGTTAAAGTGAAAGTATCTGACATAAAATAGAGAAATGTTTTTGTTTCACTTTTAACACATAATACTGAAATAGTGGAGAAGATATGATATTGCTATAGGCTCGCTCTAGGCAAGAAGTTGAACATTTTTTTGCCCATGAAACTACATGGACCCTAAGTAAGGCATGTGTAAAATTTGAATGAAATTGGTTGTGTAGTTCTCAAGTTTTAGGGAATCGTAGTGGAGAAGATATGATATTGCTGTGGGCTCGCCCTAGGCAAAAAGTTAAAAAGACAGACAGACACACAATCTCAGTTTTATATATATATGTATATACGACAGCCTCTCACGAGGCTTTGGTCAGCCCGAGCCTATAGTAGAAGACACTTGCCCAAGGTGCCACACAGTAGGACTGAACCCGGAACCATGTGGTTCATAAGCAAGCTACTTACCACACAGCTACTCCTATGCCTGTTCACTTCCTGTGCATATTTTATGTACTGTTCATACAGTTTCTTTTTTTTCTAATGAGTTTTAGTGGCCCTGAGCAGCACTGTGTACAATAAGTTCATTCATGAATCTAATGTAAGTTCAGATATGGCTGTACTTGAGTGGTAGTCTTAATCCGTTTCCTTGGTTTAAGACCAACCTCTTCATCATTCCTAAATTCTCGCTCTTTAAATTTTACCAAAAATTTCAATACTTACATTTCACTCTGTCTACTAACCAGTTATGTTCATCTTTAGTCAGTAACTGGACCAGGTTTTGACCATTTTGGGCACACACCATTGTAGCTATTTTCCAGGTAGTGCTACTGTAGCAGCGATACACCTTGCCGAGCAGAAGGTTATTCAGAGTCTTTTGAAGTTTCAAAGAATAAGGATGCAAGCCTGACAATAAAAATAATAATAATAATAACAACAACAACAGTAATCATAATAATAATAGAAGTGTTATCATGTACATTGTTTTGTCTCGGCATAAATGATGGGCTACAGCAAATATTCTGCTCAATACCACAGATTTGCTTGTCAGTTGTTTGACCGTAACCAGTTGAGCATGTCCCTTAGTGGCTGACAATATGTGCATCTCTGATCACGAGCAGAAGTAGTGGGGGAGCATCATAGCCATGTGTTGAAAGGAATTCCTAGAGGTTTGGATAATTCATCTTTGGAAACATGGGTGTTTCATCCAACATCCTTAAACAACCCGTATTCAGGGACCTTTTGAGCAGGATGGACTACTCAATCAGAAGAAAATTCTAATTGGGCTCCACCTGCAAGGTCATGCGCTGTTTATCTTGATATGAGATCACCATGTCATGCACATATGGTTGTGATGCATGTGCCTGGTGTACCCTTATCAGACGGGTAGTCATGATGGGTATACTGGGCTTTGTATATTTTACCCCAGTGTCACTTTGATGGCATGCACTACTCTCTCACTCAATAATAATAATAATAATAATAATAATAATAATGATAATATAATAATAATAATAATAATAATAATCCTTTCTTCTATAGATACAAGGGTTGAAAGTTTAAAGTGGAGGGCTAGTCGATTACAAAGATGATTACAAAAATCTTATATGAATCCTCAGGGGTCACATGGACCCTAGTTGAGAGCCACTGCAATAGAGCAAGACTGTTAATCCCCAGCCAACTAGACCTGTGGCACAGTTCCAAATTTCAGTTATATCCATAGATATTGGTTTCAAATTTTAGTGCAAGGCCGACAATTTCGGGGGAATAGGTACTTATTTTATTGGCACTGAAAGGGTGAAAGCCAAAGTCGACCTCATCAGAATTGAACTCAGGACATAAAGGATGAAATGCCTCAAAGTATTTTGTCTGGCATGCTAATGATTCTTATTTCTTTATTGCCCACAAGGGGCTAAACATAGAGGGGACAATGAAGGACAGACAAAGGTATTAAGTCGATTACATCGACCCCAGTGCATAACTGGTACTTTATTTATCGACCCTGAAAGGATGACAGACAAAGTCAACCTCGGTGGAATTTGAACTCAGAACGTAATGGCAGACAAAATGCCGCTAAGCATTTCGCCCGGCGTGCTAATGATTCTGCCAACTTGCCACCTTGGTTTCAAATTTTGGCACGAGGACTAAAATTTCATGTTGTGGGCTAAGATCATTAGATTGACCCCAGTGCTCAACTGGTACTTGTTTTATTGACCCTGAAAGGATGTATAGCAAAGTTAACCTTGGTAGAATTCGAAATCAGAGCATAAAGATGGACAAAATGCCGTTGGACATTTGACCGGCATGCTAACAATTCTGCTCATTCGCTGCCCTAAGAACACAACTATCATCATCATCATCATCATCGTTTAGCGTCCGTTTTCCATGCTAGCATGGGTTGGACGGTTCTACTGGGGTCTGTGAAGCCAGAAGGCTTCATCAGGCCCAGTCAAATCTGGCAGTGTTTCTACGGCTGGATGCCCTTCCTAACGCCAACCACTCCGTGAGTGTAGTGGGTGCTTTTTACGTGCCACCCGCACAGGTGCCAGACAGAGCTGGCAAACGGCCACGAACGGATGGTGCTTTTTATGTGCCACCGGCACAAGGGCCAGGCGAGGCTGGCAACGGACACGAAACGGGGCGGTGCTGGCAACGGTCGCGAAACGGAAGGTTCTCTTACATGCCACCGGCACTGGTAACACATCTGCAATTTCCATTGATCGATTTCGATTCTGATCCTCACTTGCCTCAACAGGTCTTCACAAGTAGAGTTTTGTGTCCCAAGAAGGGAAGGTATGCATACGTAGGCTGGCTCCATCCCAAGTAGAAGGCCACGGGTTATGGACTCACTTGTCCTGCCGGGTCTTCTCGTGCACAGCACACTTCCATAGGACTCGGTCTCTAGTCATTTCCTCAGTGAGACCTAAAGTTCGAAGGTCGTGCTTCACCACCTCGTCCCAGGTTTTCCTGGGTCTGCCTCTTCCACAGGTTCCCTCAACCGCTAGGGTGTGGCACTTTTTTACACAACTATCTTCATCCATTCTCGCCACATGACCATACCAGCGCAATCGTCTCTCTTGCACACCACAACTGATGCTTCTTAGGTCCAGCTTTTCTCTCAAGGTACTTACACTCTGTCGATTATGAACACTGACATTACACATCCATCGGAGCATACTGGCTTCATTTCTTGCGAGCTTACGCATATCCTCAGCAGTCACGGCCCATGTTTCACTGCCATGTAGCATGGCTGTTCGTACACACGCATCATACAGTCTGCCTTTCCCTCTGTGCGAGAGGCCTTTTGTCACCAGCAGGGGTAAGAGCTCTCTGAACTTTGCCCAAGCTATTCTTACTCTAGCAGTTACACTTTCAGCACACCCGCCCCGCTGCTGACTTGGTCACCTAGGTAACGGAAACTATCAACTATTTCTAGTTTTTCTCCCTGGAAAGTGACGGAAGTTGGTCTCAGAGCATTTTCAGTGTTTATTGTTCCTGAGCATCTGCCACATACAAAAACCATCTTCCTAGTTAGCTTTCCTTTGACATTGCTGCATCTCTTATGTGTCCATAGCTTAGGGAAATGTGTGAAGCACCCGACAAGTGCAAATATCTCACATGGATATAAATCCTATGATGATGATCCCCAGGTGCCCCACAACTTGTCAAAAGTGCGTGTAAAGCATATGCAGTAATGTACAAATGTCTGGAAAGTGAACAGTGTATGAGTCAGATACATGCTTGTGTGTGTATGGAGGGGAGAACACCAGGTGTAGTGTTGGCGAATATCAGGAAGCATGGAAGTTTTGAAGGATGCAGTGCTCCGACAACTAACAACTGATGCCGGCAGTTTGTTCCATGCTTCAGCAACTCTTAGCATGAACAAATGTTTCTGAAAGTCATGGGAGCTGTGTTGTTTTCTGACGTTGTTAACATGTCCACGGGTGTTAGACAGATGGAGTTTGAAAAGGTGTGTTACATTTCTGCAGTGGTTGACTTTGCCTTTCATCCTTTCAGGGTAGATAGACTCAATATAATCAACTGACTCCCAACTCACCCAAAACCTCAGGCGTTTTGCCAATAGACAAAAGGATTATTCATGGCTTTGTCTGCTTCAAGATCTACTGTTCAAAAAACAAAAGAATTATCTTACATTCTCTCAGAGGTTTATAATATTCTTATGATGTCAACAATATCTGTTAATTTATTTTTGTTTTAATTATCACACTAATTACTCTTAAGAAAGGCATAAATATTTCTTATCTGAAACATTAATGTGTTATACCAACCAGGAAAAGACAATGACATGCCACTCCAGTTGGACTGCACCGAGATAAATTAAATATGAAAGTTAAGTTGATCTGAAAATATATTTTAATAAATAGAAAATATTCTGTTATCATTGCTATTTGTATCTAGAAAACATTCACTGACTGTTATGGCAAGAGTCATTGACACCCCTGTTCAATTGGAAGAATGGCCTAGCCGAACTCTTATAGAGAGTAACATATTGGTTGAGATGAGAGAACAGTGGTAGGAGTTGTTGAGAGTTTGTAACAGTTGTAGGAAGTCACTGAGATTGTTGGGTGTTTGTATTTATTGGAGTATCGGGTTTAGTGGAGTAATTTGAATCATGTCGTGTGAAGACAGTTGTGTCTATCCCCGCTTTGTGAAACCTGTATATCAAACACATAGAAGGATATAAAACTAATGGCAGGATGCCCTTCCTAACTGTAGATCTGGCAGAGTTTCTACAGTTATGAAGGGCATCCAGCTGTAGAAACTGTGCCAGATCAGATTGGAGCCTGGTGCAGCCATCTGGTTCGCCAGCCCTCTGTCAAAATCGTCCAACCCATGCTAGCATGGAAAGCGGACGTTAAGCGATGATGATGATGATGAATGAAATTAGTTTATTTTTATCTGAGGATTACTAATATGTTCTTAATAAGGTTTCTGATTTTGACACAAAGCCAGTAATTATGTGGGGAGAGGTCGTAGTTTATGCCACCAGCCCCAGTGGCTTAATGGTTAGGGTGTTTGGCTTCTGATCATAAGATTGTGAGTTTGAATCCCAGTAGTATGTTGTGTCCTTGAGCAAGGTACTTCATTTCACTTTGCTCCAGTCCACTCAGCTGGCAAAAATGAATAATACCTGGAGTTCAAAGGGGCCAGTGTTGTCACATTCTGTATCATGCTGAATCTCCCTGGGAACTATATTCTCTGTGGTGGGGTGCTCATTGAGGATCTCCCTTCCCAGTTATGCGGGTTCAGGTTCAGTCCCACCGTATGGCACATTGGGGAAGTGATATCTACTATGGACTCAGGCTGATCAAAGCCTTGGTAGATGGAAAATGATAAAAACTCATTGTATATATATATATATATATATATAGCAAGGTCGTTGCCAGTGCTGCTGGACTGGCTCCTGTGCAGTAGGTGGAATGTAGAAAACACTATTTGGACATAGCCATTGCCAGTACCACCAGACTGGCCCTCATGCCAGTGGCACATAAAAAGCACCCACTACACTCTCGGAGTGGTTGGCGTTAGGAAGGGCATCCAGCTGTAGAAGCTCTGCGAGATCAAGATTGGAGCCTGGTGCAGCCATCTGGCTCACCAGAACTCAGTCAAATCGTCCAACCCATGCTAGCATGGAAAGCAGATGTTAAATGATGATGATGATGAGATGATAATATATATGTTTGTTGCACACACACGTCTTTACTAGTATATACACAGTGAAGCTATACAATAGCGTCGTATTTATTACGATTGCTATTTTCCAGTAAATATCGGTGCTTCGTTGTGCCATTTATTTACTTTTATATATATGTATGTATATATACATATATGTGTGTGTGTGTGTTTTCCTTTGTCTAGATGTCATGTGGTGATTGAAAATAAGCATCACTGTCACATAAACATTGTTGTTTGTTTCTACAAAAAGCTTGCTTGCTCATACAGAAATATTCCTTGTTTGAAAACAAGTAATAATAGTTGGTTGTCGGCAGGGAAAGCATTTGGCCATAGAGAAATCTGCCTCACTAAAACCCATACAACCCATGCAAACATGGAAAAGCAGACATTAAATTATGATGATGATGATGATGATGACGATGATGTAATCATTTGGTTAATGCAAATATATACTGAGATGTAATACTAATTTTGTAATCAGTGATGGTCAATTAAATCAAGCAAGAACAGGTGAGAGAGATGAGAGACTATCATATGGGGGCAGGCAACATGACCCACATATACTTGTGATAGCTCTGCCTAAAGTTGAATTCATTCACCTTTTGCTCAGAAGTTCTAGAACCTTCTATAGACCATTTGGTAATAAGATTTCAGCTCACCAATTGATCTAATTGGTTGAGTATGCAGCCTAAGTCTGAAGCTGGGAAATATGATGCTTCAAAACACAGACATCTTACAAAAAAGTCAGACAAATGAAGTGAATTCATGGCTCACAGGACAGCTGCTGTGCTTACCTTGGATTGTAGGGTCACCTGCTGTGCTTGAGGAGACCTATTGAGTCAAGTACATCAACATCAATATCAAAATAAAAATCAAATGGAAATTGTAGTTGTGATAACCGTGCCGGTGGTATGTAAAAAACTCCATCTGAATGTGGTGGATGCCAGCGCCACCTTGATTGGCCTCCGTGCCGGTGGCATGTAAAAAGCACCAACTGATCGTGGCTGTTGCCAGTCTCCTCTGAACCCTGCGCCGGTGGCATGTGAAAAGCACCCACCACACTCACAGAGTGGTTGGCATTAGGAAGGGCATCCAGCTGTAGAAACACTGCTAGACCAGACTGGAGCCTGGTGCAGCCTCCTGGCTTCCCAGACCCCGGTCGAACCATCCAACCCATGCCAGCATGGAAAACGAATGTTAAACGATGATGATGATGATAATGATTTGGCAAGTTGTTATGTTGGTGAACGATAGAAATAGGTGAAGGTGTTAAACTGCTGTAGATAGTTCAGAATAACAAATGATTCACTTTCTACCAAGTAGAGTAGGATTGGGGAGAGTATAAGAGAGATAAGAGGGGGTGCCTGAAGTCTACAAGGACATTGACTTCATTGAGAGATAGATGTGATCGTCATGGCAGGACAACAGATACTCAAATATCTGCTGGTAACTGAAAGAGTTCATAAAATGGTTTGTGACAATAGATGACCCAAGAGGAATAATAAGAGATCTTGAGCCAGAGTAATTACAAGTCTTCATTGCTGATGACCAGGTGAGAGAAATGACAGGTGCAATCAGTGGATTCTATATAAGTTTAGATATCACCTTTCAGGTGAAATTTTGAAACTGTATCATGTCTGATAGAGATAGGATAATAATAGACGTAGAAAAATCTGTGATTGAAGATATTTAACAATTTTTCACAAACCCAAGTCAAGTGTTGTCTTGTAGATCTTTACCATTTATAACGACTGACTTCTTTGTTTATAATTTACTCACTTTTTTATATGTATTGAAATTTTTTTAATTCATCATCATCATCATCGTTTAACATCCGTTTTCCATGCTAGCATGGGTTGGACGGTTTAACCGGAGTCTGGGAAGCCAGAAGGCTGCACCAGGCTCCAGTCTGATCTGGCAGTGTTTCTACAGCTGGATGCCCTTCCTAACGCCAACCATTCCGTGAGTGTAGTGGGTGCTTTTTACGTGCCAGGCGAGGCTGGCAATGGCCACGATCGGTTGGTGCTTTTTATGTGCCACCGGCACGGAGGCCAGTCAAGGCGGTGCTGGCAACGGCCACGTTCAGATGGATCTTTTTACATGTCACCAGCACTGGTATCACAACTACAATTTCCATTTGATTTTATTATTATGAATTATTGAAGACTGATCTCAAAATACTGAGTCTTATGAAGGAGACGACAGGGGACTGAGATCTGTGGTGTATTGTTGTAGTTGAGAAGACCTGCCCACCACAACAGAAATGATATCGCAAAACTAACATACTATGTAAAAAGCACTGATGTTGGTGCTGGTGCTACATGAAAAGCAATGGTGCTGGTGCCATATAAAAAGCAGTGGTGATAGTACCACCTATAAGTTACTAGTGATAGTGTCACCTAAAAAACACCGGTGCTGGTGCCATGTAAAAGGTGTTACATAAAAAGCAGTGGTAATAGTACCAAGTAAAAGGCACTGGTGATAGTGCCACCTAAAAGGCACTGGTGATGGTGTCACATAGAAAGCAGTGGTAATAGTACCAAGTAAAAGGCACTGGTATGGTGTCACATAAAAAGCAGTGGTGATAGTGCCATCTAAAAGACACAGGTGCTGGTGTCACATGAAAATCACTCAGTACACTCTGTAAAGTGGTTGGCACTAGAAAGGGCTTCAAGTGGTAGAAACCAAGCCCAAAACAGACTCTGGAAACTGGTGCAGCCCTGGCATTATCAGCTCCTGTCAAACCATTCAACCCATGCCAGCATGGAAAATGGAAGTTACACGATGATTATGATAATGAGAGAAATGCATATCATTCTGTTATCAAATATGTTATTACTAAAGTGATACTCATTATATGGACTTTGGAAGAATACTTTTACCACCCTTGGATTGATATCTGGAAACATTGTGTGCATAATCTAACTTTTATCAAATCTCTTGGTACTTATAAAAAAAAAAGCACTAAAATGAATGCTGATATTCAAAAGAAAAATGCTTTTTACCTTAAAATAAAATTAAATAAAGCAAATTTCTCATTTGTATAACTTCTCCCATAATTACTCTGGTATTTACTCTTTCTTCTCTTTGTCTGTCTCTATCGCTTTTTCTCTTTCAATGTGTGTGTATGCGTGTGAAGGGCATTCTCTTACTCATTGCCTGCCACCAAGCTTAGTATAGAACTCTCTTACTTATGTTAACTCTGCCTGTATATCTTTTTTATTCTCTCTCCCTCTCTATATGATGTAAAATCTGACTAGAGAAATCAACCAACCAACCGGCTATTATTAGCTTTTTTATTCTTTAGCTGTTTCAATCATCAGACTATGGCCATGCTGGGGCATCACCTTGAAGAATTTTAGTTGAACCAATCAACCCCAGTACTTAATTTTTAAACCTGGTACTTATTCAAGAGGTCCCTCGTGCCAAACAGGGATGTAAACACACCAACACCAGTTGTTAAGCAGTGGTGAGGAAAAACATAGACACACGCACATATATATGATGGGCTTCTTTGGTTGGCCCAAAGCTATAATAGAAAATACTTGCTCAAGGTGGGATTGAACCTAGAACCATGTGGCTGGGAAGCAAACAGTGTTAGGAACATAAATTGTGACTAAGGTTTAGTGGAAGATTTTAATTTAGAACCTATGAAAACAAGACATTTGTACTACAGAGCCAGAGGTGGTTTCAGCCACGTTAGCACACTGGGCGAAATGCTTAGCGGTATTTCGTCTGTCTTTATATTCTGAGTTCCAATTCCACCAAGGTCAACTTTGTCTTTCATCCTTTCAGGGTTGAAAAATTAGATACCAGTTGCGTGCTGGGGTCGATCTAATGGACTGGCCCCCTCCCCCAAAATTTCAGGCCTTTTGCCTTGAGTAGAAAAGTACCAGAACTATTTACCATTTTTACAGAATAAGGTGACCATAACTGATAGATGCATATTAGTTAATGCTTAATTTCATTTGCTCTCACATTGAATATTAATTAAAACAAACCTAGAGTGTTTCAACAAAAATATGGTAATGGAAGGGTTAAATATAATTTCATGCACTATTTTTAATTAAATAAAGTTGGATTTTGATAAATTTAGGTGGATTAAGATTATCATATTTCTATTTAATCTTTTCCTGCTTTTATTAAGCTGGGAGATCCCTAATTCTATTGTTTTATTGAGATGGTGTTGGTGAAGGATCAACTATATAGATATGGGAATTAAACAAATGATAATTGATCTACAAAAGGTGGGCGGGGATTAAAAAGAAAAAGTAATAGAAAAAAAAGGGGAAAAAATGAAATAATGTCATAAGAATCTATGAAGATAAATTCGTGTTTTATGAGTTCAGATTTTCTACGTTCTTATGATGTCAACAACAGACAATTATTGGTGGTAAGAAGAAAGTTTCTAAAACACAGGGAAATTTGAAGGGATGCTTTGAGCCAATGGTAGAACATCTCTCATGTTTACAAGAGATATGGGGGCAAGTCCCACTGGCAGGCTTTGACTTTTTTTCTATCCAAAAGGGGTTCTATAATCTGATATATACATGCTGTTATTTATAGCCTTATCTACTTCAAGTTCAAATATCAAAAGCAAATTATTTATCCTTTAACTTGTTCCAGTCACTAGCCTGTGGCTATGCTGGAGCACCGCTTTGAAGAACTTTTTTGTTGATTGAATTGACACCAGGACTTAATTTTTTCAAACCTGGTATTTATTCTATTGGTCTCTTTTGCTGAACTGCTAGGTTACTGGGATGTAAACACACCAACAGTGGCACTGGTTGTCAAGCAGTGGTGGAGACAAACACAACCACCCCCTATATATATATATATATATATATATATATGGAACACTTAGCCATTAACAGAATGAGAACAGTGAAAAAGTTTTCAATAGAAAATACTGCTTTACAAATGTATTACTTTCTAGTATATATATATATATATATATAAAGGGATTCTTTCCATTTCTGTCTACCAAATTTACTCACAAGTCTTTGGTCATGGCCAAGGCTATAATAGAAGATACTTTTCCAAGGTGCCATGTAGTGGGACTGAACCCGGAACCATGTGGTTGAGAAGCAAGCTCTTCTTACCACACACGTAAGGAAATAACAATCTTTTTAAAAATAGATTTTAAGTATAATTTCAACATTTATATCAGTAGTTTTGGGATATATTTTTTATGTTTTTTTTCGGAATTTGTTCAAAAAAGAAAATAGTTTAACAATGATGTTGAAGAAAAAATACCAAAAGAAATCTTACCTGATGAGGACAAGATTGCAATAAAAGCAAGAATGATATGTTTTGGTAAGATTCTTGACATGATAATTCTTGGGAATTAATTAAAGTTTTGGTTTCAGCTTCTGTTTTTCTCAAATGAAATGCTGTGAAATCACCCTTATTAATTATACTCATGTTAATCAATTCTGACATTGAATATCAATAATCATTAAAATCTGTTCTTTACATGAATGGATTGATTTGAAGACAATGAAGAGATTTCATGTTAGGAGGAAATCAATTGAAACAGATGGCAAATATTCTACTGTATGTGGTTTTTTTTGTTTCATTTTTTCCATTTTGATACTTAACTCGTGTGAATGTTTCAATCCAGCAGCTTTATTCTCTGTTTGATTAAGAATGGTGAGGAAGTAGAGCAAAATTTCTTTATAAGTTATAAAGAAAAAAATCATTGGTGTCTTTGGCTTTTTGTTTAATTTGGTGTTAATTTATATCCTCCTTCTAGGATTATGTAAGATTATAACTATTTCAGAAGTGAAATTCAACACTGCCATCTTCCTTTATTATTTAATCAAATATATGAAGATAGATTAGACAGTTTCAAAGATAATTCTCAATGGTATTGATTCTCATACTAAAACCGTTGAAAAATAGCTCATAAAATACAGTTTTTGTACACTAAATCCTTCAGTCAACAACCATTGTTCATGAACATCATATCAATACTTTCATGGACACCGTTTCAAATAAATTTGTACTTGTTGTCTGCAAATCAATCTGTATGGTTTATTGATAAAAAAATGTTTCTCTTGATAGGTGCAGGAGAAACTGTGTGGTTAAGAAGTTTACTTTGCAACCAAGTGGATCTAAGTTCGATCCCACTATGCAGCACCTTGGGCAAGTGTCTTCCACTGTAGTTCCAGTGAATTTGATTAATGCAAACTGTATAGAAGCAAATGCCACTGACTGATGCCATTGTTGCCAAACGATGTCAGTGCTGCCAACAGATTCCAGTACTGCTAACCGATGCCAGTGCCACCAACTGAGGCCAGTGCCGCCTGACTAGCACCCATGCTGGTGGAATGTAAAAAGCACTATTCGGGCATGGTCGATGCCAGTGCTGCTTCACTGGCTCCTGTGCCAGTGGCATGTAAAAAGCATCCACTACACTCTTGAAGTGGTTGGCATTAGGAAGGGTATCCAGCTGTAGAAACCATGCCAAATCAGATTGGAGCCTGGTACAGCCTCCCGGCTTGCTAGTTCTCAGTCAAACCGTCCAGCCCATGCCAGCATGGAAATTGGACGTTAAACGAACACATTGATGGTGATGCATACATATAACATTAATTCTTGTCCCCATTCTCAGTCACAATTGCCCAACGAATGGGAACGTGAAACTCTGAGGAGCAGTTTTTTGTGAATTTTTGTGATGTTTTTGCAGCTTTAATAATAAAGAGTATATATGGTCCGGCATTCACCATGATAGATCACTAGCCACTAAACCTTATTCTGTTTTCTCTCTCTATTTATTTTTGTGTTCCTGTCTGTTGAAGAGCATAGGCTCGAAACGTAAAAGACTTTCTCACTTCCCGAGCATTAAACTAATATATCTGTTTGTTGTTTATACACCCATGTTCATCTTTTGTTTTTTTGTAAATTCTCACTATATATATATATATATATATATCTATTATATAAAATCCGTTCTGTCTGTCTGTGTGTCTTCTAGGATCTCGGGCATCCTTCATCCGATTGCGCTCAAATTTGATATGTAGATACCGACGGTATCACGGCATGTATAAGTCTTGAAAAAATTACAAAAATCAATTCCAGGTGAGAATGCGATCGATAGAGCCGTGGGAACGTGCATTTGTATGTGCAAATATATCAGCTGTGGTGATCGATACTACGTGTATGCAAGAAAAATGCACGTGCAGTTTGCGCAAAAAATCATGATGCTTTTCCATCTAGATTTACCTCCAGCTAACCCATTTGCATGCATCGTTTTTGTCCTGCTTTTCTTCTGTTAGCCTGTGCATAACTGCACCTTCCATTTTTTGTTGTTTTTGTACTGCTTAAAGGCACATTTCTTTCCTGCCAAGCTTACTGTTTAAACCATGTTTGTGTTCTCCCAGTCAACAGCCTCATCATTTCTGGTACTTTAAACTCTTCAGTTGCATATTTGTGGGAATAAAATCGTTTTTCTTTGGAATAGAAGAAAAGTCTATCTTTATTTCTTCTTTTGCTAGTGTCTCAAATTTAGGTTAACTCAGTTTTTCTCAAAGGGGAGGCCTATGGGACAAGTTGTTTTGAGAAAATTTGGTTTAAATGTTTTACAACTCAGCACTGTCAATTGGATGGAGGGGGGGGGGAGTTTTGCTCGTATCTATCTATCTATCTATCTATCTATCTATCTATCTATCTATCTATCTATCTATCTATATATATATATATATATATATATATATAATTGTGTCTGGGGAGAGTCATTCTGTTTTAATACCTTATTAACACACTCACTGGTTTGATTTCCTCTCATTTACTTATTTTATTTTCATTGCATTTTGCAACCTTTTCAATAGTCGTTGACTCTGTCCATTATCAGAGCTGTGTTCCTTTTGTTTGTTTGTGCATGTGTGTGTGTCAGAGTGCATATGTATACACATATGTATATATATATATGTATGTGTGTGTGTGCATGCACATATATATGCATGCATGTTTGTATGTTTCCATGTATGTATTCTGCATATTCATGTGTTTGTGTGTTCATGTTTGCGTATGTGTGTGTGAATTTGTGTGTGTATGTTTGAGTGTGTCTATGTGTATGTGTTTGTGTGACTACGTACGTGCATCTGTTATGTATGGATGTGTGTCTCCATATGTCTCCTTGTCTGTATATGGTCATGTGTTTCATTCTTCATTTGTGTATGTATGTGTGTATGTGCTTGTCTGTCCGTATTACCTATGTACCTATCTGTCTATTTATCTATCTGTTTACTTACATTTACCTATACACACACACACACATATCTATATAACAGCCTACTAACAACTCTACTTACCAACAGTCTATATAAACTGTGGGTATTGGGGTATGACTACCTTCTACACATATATCCTATTTAGTAATGGAGATGTTTCATTTATGAGGATGTACTCCTGTACTAGTCTGAGTGTTGGGTCCTTCGGGTCATGGGGAAATATTATTTTGTCTGGAAACAAATGAGAGTTGGCAACAGACAGTAAAAGACACCTGGTCAAGGTGCCTCAAAGTGGGACAGAATCCAAAATCATTTGACTGGGAAGCAAATTTAAGACAAGAGGCTATCAGTGAACTCAATTTGGCATCAGTTTGTAACAATTTTATGTTTCTGGAGGATGTGATTGGATGTGACAAGATTTTCATAAAATAATTTACTGTAATAGGCATAGGCATACCTGTGTGGTAAGACACTTGCTTCCCGACTACATGGCTCCATGTTCAAGTCCCACTGTGTGGTACCTTGGCTTCAGGCAGACCAAAATCTTGTGAGTGGATTTGGTTGTTGGAAATTAAAAGTCACAGGATTATTCAATTTTGCCAGCTGAGTGGACTGGAGCAACATGAAATGAAGTGTTTTGCTCAAGAACACAATGCATCGCCCAGTCCAGGAATCGAAACCACAACCTTACGATCATGAGTTCAACACCCTAACCACTAAGCCACATGCCTCCACTATATGCCATGGAGACCTGGCAAAAGGTTTTATGCATCTTTAGTTCAAGAAGAGTATAACAATGCTATGTGGCAATGAAAATGAGAGGAAGAAAAATATTACGAATTGGTTGAAATGGCCGTTTATTTTCATTGTTCCAGTCTAAGATACAATGTTTTCAGGTTGTACAATTATTATTCACAGCACTAAAATCCATTCTGTAGGTAGTTAAATTTGCTTTTTGTTGACTGCTAGAAGACAGACAAGAAAAGAGAGAGAGAGAGAGGAGAGAGAGAGAGAGAGAGAGAGAGAGAGAGAGAGAGAGAGAGAGAGAGAGAAAGAGAAAGAGAGTCTAGACAAGTAGAGAGGATAAGAGCTGTACAAAGTGTTTTCTCTGTCGGTGCCAAAAGAAAAAAGGAAGAACCAAATTTGGGTTTGGAAAGCTGGATGTGGGTCAGAAAATAATGGAAAGTAATGAATTTATCTCCCTTGAACTCTATTTAACCCAAGTGTATTAACTTAAACAATAGAGCTTAACTAAAGGTGAAAGTTGACCCTTGTAAATTTCGTAAAGTGCACGAACAATGGGAAAAGAACTTGTAGAAAAATGTAGATTCAATTTTGAATCTTTGCTTAGAATCTAGGAAGCTATTCGTTACAAGAGAGCATTTAAGCCAGGTCTCCAGTTTGAGTATATCCTCCTCCCATTCACAAGTCTCAGAACCTTTGTATAAGTCATGGACTCTGCCTTCCTTCTTGACCAAAAGAGGAAGTCAGTGTTCCCATTTATTCCTGTTATATCGAATTGGCTCCAAAGAGGGGGGTTTTGTGGATTTAATTTGTTATTAACATTCCAACTCTTGTAGTGATGGCTCTTGTAGTAATAGCCGAAGAACCTAAAAATTGATGGCAAAGTCTATTAAGAAGTAATTTATTTTTAAATCAAGAAATTAAAATTTTTCTGGATACAATTAAGGAAAGTTGGTACTACTTAGGAAGAGTGGTCCCGGTGCGCGCACTCGCGCTAGCTAGTCGTGACTAGTCGATCCTTACTTTGTGTTTTATTTACTTTGTTTTAAAAAAATTATTTACTTTGTGTAAAAAAATTATTTATTTTGTTTTATTTACTTCGCTAAGTCGTTGGTATAGGATCGACTAGTCACGACTAGCTAGCGCGGCTGCGCGAGTGCGCGCACCGGGACCACTCTTCTTAAGTAGTACAAGGAAATTTATGACCATCGAAGGTGTTTTAATTTTTCAAAACTTCAGACATTAATTCTTTAGAGAGTTTATTAAAAAATGTCCGCCTCCTCGACAGAAAAAAAAAAAAAAAAAGTAAAAAAGCAGCGCAGCATCCGTGGCTTTCAGAAATATTCTTTTCCCGCTCAGAACTGTCGAAGTATGGAATAAACTACTTTCGTCAGCTGAAAGCTGCAAGAACGATTGCATCTTCCCAAAATTCGCTGACACAACTTCTGACTCGCATATGCACCATTTCTTGTTTACGACTCTTTTACTGTTTAACTTTCCTGACATTTTGTGTTTCATCCCGTAAACTGTGCACCACTTCAAGCTTTCGTTGCTGCCTTTCTTTATTTGACTTTATATGTCTCCATTCTGTTCCCTCTATTGTCGAGATGTAGTGCACATGAACCCATTATCTCACAAAATCATGTTTCTTGACAACTTCAACCCCGTTGTATGTAGAATACTGGTGTCATGACAATAATTTCCTTCTTCGGGACAACATATAAATAAATAAGTACATAAACAAACAAATAAGTAAATAAATAAACAAATAAGTAAATAAGCAAACAAATAAGTAAATAAATAAACAAACAAATAAGTAAATAAACAAATAAGTAAATAAACAAACAAATAAGTAAAGAAACAAATAAATAAGTAAATAGGCGTAACTTCGGTATAGGTACCGGAAGTACCGGATACATTTCAAGAAAGTATTTCTTTTATATAGGGGTGGGAGAAAAAGGGTTTCTCCTATTTTCAGAAATGTAAATAAAGTCACGTGTGTACCTATACCGAAGGATCGCCAGTAAATAAATAAATGAGTAAAATAAACAAACAAACAAACAAACAAATAAATAAATAAGTAAATAAATAAATAAAGAAATAGAGAAAGAAAGAAGCGAGTTTAAGATCTCTTTTTGAGAAGAAGTAATAAAGGCGAGTGAAGCCAATTAGAGTAATCCCCCTTGTCTCGTCAATCATGGCGCATCAGTGGAGTTATGGACAAGTAAGTTGAATTTTTGTTTTGACTCATCGGAGGCTTTTGCGGTGTCCGATTTGAGTCAGAAAGAAAAAACACTAACGAAAGCAAAAAACAAATCATTTACTGTAAAAATGGTACCCGTCTTAAAATACCACCCCCCCGTTTCCCAAAAATTTCTGATATTTCTCACCTGTGAACGACACGGAAATCCCTTTTTTTTATAATTATAATTATTATTTATTAATCGACCCCTTTTTTTTTTTGTCCCTTTCCTTTTCCTTTTCCTCGTCCTGAAAATTTTTATTTATTTTGGCAAATATTTCGATTTAGATATTTCTGTCTCTGATGAAATCTTTGAAAGAATGTAACGGACATTCTCTGGAACGACACGGAAATCCCTTTTATAATTATTATTATTAATCGACCCCCCTTTTTTTTTTATCCCTTCCTTTCCTCGTCCTAAAATTCATTTATTTTGGCAAATATTTCGATTTAAATATTTCTGTCTCTGATGAAATCTTTGAAAGAATGCAAACGGACATTCTCTGGAAGACTTTAATTTCACAGAAAATTCTTTCGTTTCGCCTCTTTCTTTAAATACTCAGAAAAAAAAAAATTTCTTTAATAATCTCGAAATATTTCCTTTTTTAACGAAGGATTGCTTTTAAAAACAAAAGAAATACTAATAATATTCATGGTCTGAAATACGTCAAGGAATCTCATTTTCCTCTTTGTTTCAAAATTAACGAAATGATTTTTTTTTTTAGGTAATTAATGAAATTTTATTTGGAGAATTTGTATTGTTTCTTTTTTATCTTTTGTATGTTTAAAATCAAAGAAGGGGCTGGATCCCAATTTATTTTAAGAAACCGACGTCGTCGTAATTTCGAAATAAAACATGTCATCAGCAAAATTATCATAAAACTGGGGATGACAAGGCAAATATATTTCAATTACTTTGCGTCACGAACGAAGCAGCCATTAACAAAAAGAAAAAAAAAAAAAACCGTTCCTTTTTCTCTCTTTTATTTTACTCCAAGAAAAAAATCGCGAATCTAAAAACGGTCAGCAAGAAGCAATAAATCGAAATAAAGACCTAAAAAAATCCTTCACCATTCAGTGTTTCTTTTGTTTTTTGTTGCATTTCCAACTCATGTTATTTTCTCTGCTATAAAAATGACCCGAAATGACAACCATTTTGTGGAAATGATTGGTTTTTTCCCCCCTTTCTTTTTATTTTTAAACAGATACCAACGTCTTTTCGAACGTTCGCAAAACTGTAACACACGATTTTTCTTTATTTAGTGCACAAACACTAGCTTCCGCTTTCTTCTTGTATCGCTTACTACAATTTCGTACAGACTTCGTAACTAAGCGCTATTTTAAGTACCGTTAAAGTGTCAGGTGTTTTGTTTATATATATATATATTTTCTTTTAATATATAATTTCTTTTTTCCCTCTCAGAATGGCTCTCTTCAAATTAATAAATTTACGACTGGCGATCTTTCGTCTCTAGTAGACCTTTCCGTCGATTTCCGTAAAAAAAAAAAATTAATTTTTTTTTTACATATGGGCTTGCGGGAACTTTTGAAGTAATGAGAGCGAAAGAGACTAAGAGAAAGCGATTGTATGACGAGGGAAGTTCTTTTGAAGTTACCGTGCATGGGAAGCATTGATGTACATGTGTGTGTGCGTGCGTGTGTGTGTGTGTTTGATGGGGTGTGGGAGACAGACAGTATGTTGTGTAATCGACGGAAAGGTCTACTACAGACGAAAGATCGCCAATTTCTTTTTTCCCTCTCAGAATGGCTCTCTTCAAATTAATAAATTTACGACTTGCTAGAAATTTAGGCGATCTTTGATTTTTAAGTTCAGCTATATATATATATATATATATATATATACATACACGTACACACACACACACACACACAGAGAAAGATCGCTTAAATTTGTGTTTAACAGCTGGATGTCAGTTTTATTGTTAATTAAAATCTAGGATTTTGATTAGCTACTAGATTTAAATGACCTTATTTCAACACGTCAGTTTAAAATGCATTTAAAATGCATAAACCATTATTTTGTTCGAACTGTCTAAGATTCTTCCAACGTTTCTTCTGTATCAGTTTGTTTAAAGTCTATACACCCGCGCTTCTCATCCGCAGCTCGCAGGGCCGCATGCATCCCCTAGACGATCTTCCGTCTATAATAAATTTTTATTCACTTAAAAAAAAAAAATTTTTTTTTTTTGGTGCGGCCCCCTGCAAAAAATCGCCAAATCATCCCAGTTTTTGGATTTGGCCCGGATATTAAACAGGCTGAGAGCCACAGCTATACACGGTTCGTCACTACAAACCGAAAGTAACTTTTCTCTAGTATTCTTGTTCTCTGTCATACCTCCCTTCATTCACCTCATTTCTTTGTTTCAGCTTAAAACTACCGCAGTTCCTGCCGCGCCTTTCTTTCTGTGCTTTTTTATCTTGAATTATAATCTTCATGTACTTGTTATTGAACCAGAAGAGATAAGATTAGGTAACTGACTTGTTAGTGATAGTTGACAGTCTTGAACCGACAAGGGAATCAGTGACACCACTCGGGGCAATCCTTGACTACCCTACCCCTGGTTTATACAAGTGCCTCCACTCCTTGCAAGCATCGTTCCTGGCGGATCGACCCTCGACCTCCTCTCACTATGTTTCGTCGAAGGAGTCATTAAGTGGTGGCTTCACTTGCTAGACATAGCAATTATATCTCCCTCAAATCATACTCTAACGTTAGAGTATGATTTGAGGTAGATATAATTTCTGGACCAGGGTTTTTTTCGTGGGGTCGACCAAAAAAGTAAAACGAAAAGAAATTAAAGAAAAATTTATATTTATAAAGAGAAGACCGTTGAGGGCCGCATGAGGCCCTAGGAGCTGTGTCTGAGAACTGCTGCTCTGACGTCTTAGGAAAAGACACTGGATAATTTTGTCTTTGATGTATTATGAATGAAAATAAGTCAGGGTGGTCATGACTGGAATGCTTTTAATGGAGGCTTGCCTCACTCCAAGATGAGCTAGGACTAATAAGCAATGAGTGGGAAGAGTGTGAAGGGAAATGATTTATTCTTGGAAGCATTGAGTTTTGGAAAATGTGTGGAACTGATTTGTCAACCAGGCCAATTATTGGCACTCTGTATATTATGGTTTAAGGCAGTTGGGAAGTTTGACCTGAAAATTTGCAAAAAATATTTTGCCAAAGTCTTTAATATTGAATTCCAACTCTCATTTCCTCCATTGATTGCTTATGTTTTGTGATTTTTAACCATAGATTCATAATTTTTATTGCTCTAATGCCCAGCTTTGCATTTATACACACTGTTGTGTTCAGCTCTTTTAAATGTTAATATTTTCATGCTACGAAGACAGCGAGCTGGCAGACTCATTAGCGTGCTGGGTAAAATGCTTAGCAGCATTTCTTCTGTCTTTATTTCCTGAGTTCATATTCTGCTGAGGTCAACTTTGCCTTTCATGCTTTCAAGGTTAATAAAATAGACCCAAGTTAAGCACTGGGGTTGTCCCCTTCTCTGAAATCAATGGCCTCGTGCCAAAATTTTAAATCATTATTTTCACTTTGGTAAGACACTTTACCCTCTTGTTTTTGTTCCATTCATATTTTAAAGACTCTAAATTTTAGTACAAGTAGAAAGATATATTTTTCAAGGCATAAGTGCTGATGGAACAGCAGTATCATCATCATTTAACGTTCGTTTTCCATGCTAACATGGGTTGGACGGTTTGACTGGGGTCTGGGAAGCCAGGAGGCTGCACCAGGCTCCAGTCTGATCTGGCAGTGTTTCTACAGCTGGATGCCCTTCCTAACGCCAACCACTCCGTGAGTGTAGTGGGTGCTTTTTACGTGCCACTGGCACAGAAGCCAGTCAAGGTGGTGCTGGCATCGACCACGTACGGATGGTGCTTTCTACATGCCACTGGCACAGGTGCCAGGGGTGGCTGGCAACAGCCACGATCGGTTGGTGGTTTTTATGTGCCAATCCTTACAGAGCAGAAAAATCTGGTTGCTCTTAAATATGCTGTTCTACCAGTACTTAAGCTTTGAAAAATATATCTTTCTACTTGTACTACGATACATTTCAGCACTTCAAAAGCAAACTTAAGTTTGTTTACATATGACATAATTACTATAAATTTTGTAAATTTTGTTTAGTATTTTCATCTTCCTTGTTTTCCAATTGGAGTAACCATATATCTTTCTGCAGCTACACACCTGATCCTGTCTCTCTGTCATACTTTTTAACCTCTCATCATCAAGCAGAAAGCCATCTTCCTCAATACTATATGCATTGGCTCAGTTGAAGGATCTTGTGTTACAAACTACTTGGTGACTCCACGACTGCCAGTGTCATGTAAAAAGCACCCAGTGTACTCGGTAAAAGTGATGTCAAGAATGACATCCAACTGGAGAAACCACACCAAAGCAGACATTGGGGTTCAAGTTAGTCTTCTGGCTTGCTTGCTGCTATTGAGTTGTTTGTCCCATGCCAGTATTTATGATCGTCATTTGATCACATGCTTGCTTGATTAGGGCTACACGGTAGTTGAGGATGTAATTTGGACATTGTAAATCCAATATTAATAATATGTCTAATCTTCAACAGAGAAGAGAGAGAGCTAAAGAAAGAGCATGGCTGTGTGACTAGGAAGTTCATTTGTTGACCGTGCAGTATCAGGTTCAATACACCACATTGCACAGCAGCTTGGCTAAATGTCTTCTATAACCTTAGGTTGACCAATGGCTGTAAGTAAATTTGGCAGATGGAGACTGGATATAGGTTGTGTGTGTGTTTGTATATATATATGTATGTATGTATGTATATATATATATATATATATTATAATAATAATATTAGGGAGTAAATTTTAACTTTAAATTTAAATAATTTAAATTTTATATTTTATATATTAATTTTATTTCTATGTTTTGGTTTATGTTTTTCATTGTTTGATTTGCCTAATAGTGGTTTTATCTCTAATTTAATATATATATATATATATATATATGTGAGACCTATTGAGTCAAGTACATCAACATAAATAAATCTGTGGAAATTGTAGTTGTGATCCCTGTGCCGGTGGCACGTAAAAAGCACCATCTGAACGTGGCCGATGCCAGTGCTGTCTTGACTGGCTTCAGTGCCGGTGGCACGTAACAAGCACCAACCGATTGTGGCCGTTGCCAGCCTTGCCTGGCACCTGTGCTGGTGGCATGTAAAAAGCACCCACTACACTCACGGAGTGGTTGGCGTTAGGAAGGGCATCCAGCTGTAGAAACATTGCCAGATCAGACTGGAGCCTGGTGCAGACCCCGGTTGAACTGTCCAACCCATGCTAGCATGGAAATTGGACGTTAAACGGTGATGATGATGATAGATAGATTTTATTATTAATTAATAGATAAGTGGCCAGCAAACATTAAAGCCAATAAAAGGGCAAATCCATAAATTTTATGATTAATAATTATAATTGAGGGTCTGTGAAGCCCCAGCATTACTGTAAACAAGAGTAGAAAAATACTGTAACAAGCCATGATTTCACTGAAAGCAGAATAGGTCGAGGGAAATGGAAGGTTGAGCAAATAAGTTAACATTGCAGCTGATAGTCACAGATGAGGTGACAGATGAGAACCAAGAGAATCGTCTCAAAGTTCAAAATCGTATGAGACAGGGATATCTGTGACCTTGTTTGTGACTATCGGCCATGCCGCTAAGTTAATTTCTTTGCTTGTCCCTCAACTTCCCTCAACCTGTTGTGCTTTCAGTGAAATCGTGGCTTATTAGGGTATTTTTCTACCCTTCTTTATAGCAACGCTGGTACCTCATGTACCCTCAATTATAATTATTAATTAATTATAAAATTTATCTAGGAGTGGCTGTGTGGTAAGTAGCTTTCTTACCAACCACATGGTTCCGGGTTCAGTCCCACTGCGTGGCACCTTGGGCAAGTGTCTTCTACTATAGCCTCGGGCCGACCAAAGCCTTGTGAGTGGATTTGGTAGACGGAAACTGAAAGAAGCCCGTCGTATATATGTATATATATCTATGTGTGTGTGTATTTGTTCCCCTAGCATTGCTTGACAACTGATGCTGATGTGTTTATGTCCCCGTAACTTGGCGGTTCGGCAAAAGAGACCAATAGAATAAGTACTGGGCTTACAAAAGAATAAGTCCCGGGTTCGAGTTGCTCGGTTAAAGGCGGTGCCCCAGCATGGCTACAGTCAAATGACTGAAACAAGTAAAAGAGTATATATATATATATTTTAAATTCCAGGAGTCAGAAAAGACCGGCACTCGTATATCTGTTAACAGAATGGGCGTATTATTAATGAAATATAATATTTACTAATTGGTAAAGTGGTTGATATCATCATCATCATCGTTTAACGTCCGCTTTCCATGCTAGCATGGGTTGGACGGTTCAACTGGGGTCTGGGGAGCCCGAAGGCTGCACCAGGCCAGTCAGATCTGGCAGTGTTTCTACAGCTGGATGCCCTTCCTAACGCCAACCACTCCGAGAGTGGAAATATTGTATTTTATTAATAAGAATAATGATTTCAAATTTTGGCACAAAACCAGTAATTTCTGGGGAGTTGGGTTAGTTAATTAGATTGGCTCCCAGTGTTCAACTGTTACTTATTTTATCAACCCCGAAAGGATGAAAGGCAAAGTCAACCTTGGTGGAATTTGAACTCGGAACATGAAGATGGATGAAATGCTGCTAAACATCTTGTTTGATGTGCTAATGATATTATATATATACACGGAGTGGTTGGCGTTAGGAAGGGCATCCAGCTGTAGAAACTCTGCCTGATCAAGATTGGAGCCTAGCACAGCCATCTGGTTTGCCAGTCCTCAGTCAAATTGTCCAACCCATGCTAGCATGGGAAACGGACATTAAACGATGATGATGATGATGATTATATATATCATCATCATCATCGTTTAACATCCGTTCTCCATGCCAGCATGAGTTGGATGGTTCAACCGGGGATCTGGGAAGCCAGAAGGCTGCACCAGGCTCCGGTCTTATCTGGCAATGTCTCTACAGCTGGATGCCCTTCCTAACGCCAACCACTCCGTGAGTGTAGTGGGTGCTTTTTACGTGCCACCTGCACTGGTGCCAGGCGAGGCTGGCATCGGCCACGGTCGGATTGGTGCATTTTACGTGTCACCGGCACGGAAGCCAGTCGAGACGGCACTGGCTTTGGCCACGATTCGGATGGTGTTTTTTACGTGCCACCGACACGTATATATATATATAAAATGTATCTGTGTGTATATGTCCCTGTGAATGTTTATATTCTGTATTTTTGCATAAAAATCACTTTCTTTAAAAGCAGTTATGGGTTAGTGACAGGAAAGGTACCAAGCTATAAAGCAATACTTTAATAATACTTGTCTAACTTGTACTAACTTGGAAGAACTGACATAACAAATGAACTATTGATTTCTGTTATTTATATTTGGTCGCTTCATTGCAGAATTTGGAATGATCTTGTCAGGACCTCTTTACTAAAGTAGCACAATTTGTAGAGTTGCTATAATGAAATAGTCGTTAAATATGTAAAGACAAATTTAATGTCTGTGTTTGATGCTGGCATGGGTTGGATGGTTTGATTGGAACCAACTCACCTGAGGGCTGTGTTGGTGTCTCATGTCTGCTTTGGTAAGGTTTCCATGGCTGGATGGCCTTCCTAATGGTCAACTACTTTTGAGAGTGTACTGGGTGGTGACTTTTTTTTTTTTTGGTGTCACCAGCACTAGGGGGATCACCAAGTAACTTGTAAGACAAGATTCATTCCCAGCTTGCTGGTACAATATTGAGAGGGTGTGTCTTTGCAACCAGGTGTAGAAAGTGTAAATAGGAAAGAAGTACAGGAACAAGTATCTTGCTGAGAAGGAGATACACGAGTGCCCCAGCAAGAAAAGGAGAAAGAATGAAATATAATAATATTTACCAATTGGTAAAGTGGTTGATATGGGAATATTGTATTGTATTAATAAGAATAGAGATTTCAAATTTTGGCACAAAACCAGTAATTTCTGGGGAGGTGAGTAAGTTGATTAGATTGGCTCCCAGTGTTCAACTGTTACTTATTTTAACAACCCCGAAAGGATGAAAGGCAAAGTCAACCATGTCAGAATTTGAACTCGGGGTGTGCCCGCAAGATACAGGAATGCGGGTTGAGAGGATAAGGGCAGAGAATTGAGGATGGCTGTCTGGGTGTGTGGGTAGCTGGAGGATGGGGTGAAGTGTGGGGGAGATGGAAGATGATAGAGGTGGATATAGTGAGTTAGAAGGGCTACTTTGTAGTTTCTGTCTAAAAACCTCACTCAGGGAACTTTTGTCAGTATAGTAGAGATATGTTCTCAGGGTTCCACACGGCGACTGAACTGGAAACCCTGAGGTTGGGAAGCAAGCTGCTTAACCCCACAGCCATGCCTGCAGCAATTGAGTAATCTATTTCTTTATTGTTAGATTCTGAGAATTCTGGTGTTTATTTTGAGAATGTGGTATTTCAGTTTCTGTTAAACAATGCCAGTACCCCCTGAGTGGCTCCTGTGCCGGTAGCATGTAAAAAGAACCATCCAAACGTGATCGATGCCAGGTCCGCATGACTGGCTTCTGTGCCAGTGGCACATAAAAAGCACCATCCAGATGTGATCAATTCCAGGCCTGCATGACTGGCCCCTGTGCTGGTGGCACGTAAAAAGCACTCACTACACTCTGAGTGGTTAGTGTTAGGAAGGGCATCCAGCTGTAGAAACTCTGCCAGACCAGATTGGAGCCTGGTGTAGCCATCTGGTTCGCCTGTCCTCAGTCAAATCGTCCAATCCATGCCAGCATGGAAAACAGATGTTAAACGATGATGATGATGATGTTTGATGTAGTGGACGGCCTGGCTTGGCTCTTTTGGTTACAACGATGAGTGTTCCTGTTGATCTGATCAACAGAACAGCCTGCTCATGAAATTAACATGCAGGTGGCTGAACACTCCACAGACATGCATACCCTTAATGTAGTTCTCAGGGAGATTCAGCACGACACAGAATGTGGTATGGCTGGCCCTTCTGAATTACAGGCATAATTCAATTTTGTCAGCTGAGTGAACTGGAGCAACGAGAAATAAAGTACATTTTTTTTGACGGATATTTGTCCTCATCTTGGTTGTTGTTACACAACGTTTTGGCTGATATACCCTCTAGCTTTCATCAGGTGTCTTGGGGAAATTTCAAACCTGGGTTCTCATTCCTAAGGTATTTTATGATATTATTCAGGTCACTGCCTGGAATCGAACTCAGAATCTTGGGGTTAGTAACCCCATGCTCTTAACGACTACGTCATATGCCTGCGGGCATATGGCATAGTGGTTAAGAGCGTGGGCTACTAACCCCAAGATTCCGAGTTCGATTCCAGGCAGTGACCTGAATAATATCATAAAATACCTTAGGAATGAGAACCCAGGTTTGAAATTTCCCCAAGACACCTGATGAAGCCGAAACGTGTTAACAACAACCAAGATGAGGACAAATATCTGTCAAATATAAATAATGTACATGATTCCTCATCTCTTAAAGATAAAGTGTCTTGCTCAAAGATGCAATGCAACCCCAGGAATCGAACCCATGGCCTTACGATTGTGAGCTGAATGTCCTAGTTACTGGAAGGGTGGATGTAGTATTGATACAGTTTGGGTTTCAGTTATTGAATGATTCTCAGCTCTTTATGTTCTGAGTTCAGTTGCCACCAAAATCAATTCAGTTTTGCATTTCATCCTTTTGGGATGTTGATAGAATAAATGCCTTTGGAGCACTGGGGTTAATGTAATCGACATTCCCCTCCCCTCAAAATTGTTGGCTGTTTGTCAGGAATAGAGAGAACTATTGAATGGTTTGCCTACAAAATTGGTGGATGTGAATTGTAATCAACTTGTATGGTGGACTTTAAACCTGTGCAAATATTGGTTTAAGTTATCAGCAGTTGGATTGTGTTCATGGCAAGCCTGAAAATATTTTGGCAGAAACATTTACAACCTAATAGCATTAATATTTCCAACTTTTATTCTACATCAGAATAAAAATTCAAATGGAAATTGTAGTTAAGACACCCGTGCTGGTAACACATAAAAAGCACCGTCCGAACGTGGCACATGCCAGCACCGCCTGATTGGCGTCCGTGTCGGTGACACGTAAAAGCACCAACCGATCGTGACTGTTTGCCAGCCTGCTCTGGCCCCTGTGCCGGTGGCACATGAAAAACACCCACTACACTCTCGGAGTGGTTGGCATTAGGAAGGACATCCGGCTGTAGAAACACTGCCAAATCAGACTGGAGCCTGGTGCAGCCTCCATGGCTTACCAGACCCTGGTCGAACCATCCAACCTATGCTAGCATGGAAAACGGACATATGATGATGATCTGACTGATAAATCAAGACTATTATATGTATATCTGGTTTTGATAGATTATTAAAAGGATATTTAAGACCTTGAAACTGTCTTCACCATTATTTCCAATGTTCACTTTTTAATGCTTGCATGTGTCGGACGGAAATTGTGAAGGCAGATTATTTTAAGGAAGAAAGCTCTCCCTCTTGCCGACTCTCATCTATTTCTAAGCATTAGAAATATTTCCCTATGGCTGGACATGTTTCTGCAGAAGATTTGACACAAATGACACCACCAATATGACAGTGGCACTGTTTGCAACCATCACATGATGTCAAGACAATGAGAGAGAGAGAGAGAGAGACACACACACACACACACAGCTTCTTTCAGTTTCTGCCTGCAAAATCCACTCACAAGGCTTTGTTTGGCCCAGAGGAAGTGGACTTGAAACCAAGTGGTTGGGAAGAAAACTTCTTAAAAGCACAGCCATGCCTGTACTTATATGGAGGATAATAATTGAAGGTTTTTCATAGATTTTTGGAAGTAAAATAAAAAAAAAATAACTGATGAAAAGAAAATTTTGAAATTACGGTAAACAAGTCTATAACCATTCAGTATAGGTGTGTTTTGTTAGTTAAGTGGAACTCTTGTCAAAATGAGTTAAAAATTGTAATGGAAAGGAATGTTAAAAAAAGGCAATGGGAATGAAAGTATTATGACGGGCCCTGTTAATCTAGTATAGTCTGGAAAGCAATTGTAGATAAGAGAAATACTTAAAGCAGTTGGTCATTGCTTTGTCCATCTAGCAAAGACTTATTAAGGATCTCTTTCTTTCACTCTCTTTTTCTATGTGTGTGGCTTAGTGGTTAGGGTGTCAGCACCATGATCGCAAGATTGTGGTTTTGATTCCTGGACCGGGCGACGTGTTGTGTTCTTGAGCAAAACGCTTCATTTCATGTTGCTCCAGTCCACTCAGCTGGCAAAAATGAGTAACGCTGCGATGAACTGGCGTCCCGTCCAGCTGGGGAACACATACGCCATAGAAACCGAGACTGGGCCCATGAGCCTGGCTAGATTTTAAAAGGGTGCATTTATATATATATATATATATATATATATATATATATATATATGTAAAGTGGTTGGCATTAGGAAGGGCATCCAGCTGTAAAACCATACCAAAACTGGCAATGAATCCTGGTGCAGCTCCTGTCAAACCATCCAACCCATGGAAAATTGATGTTTGATGATGATGATGATATATATATATATATATATATATATATGGTGTTAGCATTCTATATAAAAGATTTCTATGTTTTGGATCTTTCTTGTAGATATGAAGTTGTTTGAAATGAAATTGAAAATAATTGTTTGGTATAGAATTTGAAGCTCAAATTGTGCTCAACCCTTTGGCATTTAAACCAGCCATATTCAACCCAAATACTATACTTGTTTTATGTTCAAACTGTCCAGAAAGAGGTGTCATTCTATAAATGAGCAGTTCCGTCATTGGAATCGGAAACCTAGCAGATAATGCATGATTAATTCAAAACAATGTGAATAAATAAGCATTACATTTGACAGAATAATCTGAAAGCTTAAGGGTTAAACATCTAGAGACTAGGATTTAGGAGAAGATAATGAAAGGGAGTTGATTTCATAAATTATTCTTATCAATTACAAAGTCCAGAAGGGTTAAAAGTAAATGAAGTGAATGTTGTCAGGGGAAAAAAATATCATTTGGCTGATATACAAATATAAAAGAATGAGATATGGAAAATTGAATGCCTTTGTCAGCTCTGTGTAAATCATGGCATGAAAGGAACAAATTCAACACTTGTTGGGGCAACTCAAATACTGTCACATTTCAAACAAGTACTAAATATCTTTGACAGAATGTAAACTTCAAAATATTCTCCATGAAACTCCTCTGTATTTGTTGGTTCATGCATGGCTGTGTGGTTAAGGAGTTTGCTTTGTACTCGCGTAGTTTTGGGTTCAGTCCTACTGCTTGTCACCTTGGGTATGTGTTTTCTACTATAGCCCCAACTCAACAAAAGTCTTATGAGTGGATTTTGTTAGATGGAAACTGAAAGAAGTCTACTGTGTGTGTGTGTGTGTTGTATCCCTGTTTTAACACTGCATCCTGGTTGTAAACAAATGTTGCTCTCCTACAAGTTGGTGTTGTCCATTTACATTTTTCAGTGAAACACGCCCAGACATTATGCTGTTTGTGTTCAACAGATTAATGGAAATATTACTTTATTTGGAAACTGGAGGGTTGATGACAGGAAGAACACCCAGCTGTAGAAAATTTTTTATGTATATCTTTTGACTCATGCAAGCATGGAAAAGTGAACATTAAAATGATGATGATGAAGATTTATCTAGTTTAGTTTAAATTTCTACTCTTGATTCAGTGTTCTACTTTAGTCTGTAGGGGTTCCCTTCTTTGTTTACAAAGCTTATCAAGATAGTTACTTTGATAACACCAGAGTGTAGTGATAGTGGCGTATGTTTTATAGCAAGCCCAACAGGCTGCAGGAATTCTATTTCATAGTAGAAATTGGTATTTTGGTGCAAATACAAATACCCACACACATAAATATATACATATATACGTATATATTTACTGTTTTCTTCCAAGGAATCTAATGCTCTTAGCTTAGTTTTTCCTTGGGGCTGGCCAGATTGGAGCAATCTCGAGTATAACCAGCCAAAATTGCAAAGATAATCTGGAACTTGACTGAGAATAGAAAACTCCGAATGACCCGTCCTTGTTTTTTTTGTATCGTCTATCTGGATGTTTTGTTGTCCTTTTTTGTATCACCTAACCGTGTGGATGTTTTGCGTTCTTGTACCATTTTTGTGTTCATATATATTTAATCAGCCAAAATTGCGAGGATGATCCAGTTCTTGACTGAGGATAAAAAGCTTTGAATGACCTGTCCTTGTTTTTTTGTATCGTCTATCTGGATGTTTTGTCCCTTTTTGTATCACCTTGTTGTCCAGATGTTTTGCGTTCTTCTCCCATTTTGTATTTTATATATATATGTGTGTGTGTGTGTGTGTGTGTATCCTCTATAGCAAGATGTCTTATCTCTATTCCTCTATCATGAACTGACATAAAGCCACTTCCCTCAATACTTCCTCCACTCCCAGTTGGATAGGGGTGTCTTGGAAGTTACTTGGTGATACCTCCAGTGCACCCAGTACACTCTATAATGTGGTTGACATTAGGAAGGACACCCAGCCATAGAAGTCATGCCAAAGAAGAGAATCAGAGCTTGGTGCAAGCTTCTGACTTGCCTACTCTTGTCAAACTGTTCAAGTTAGCATGCAAAAATAGATGTTAGATGCTGTCAGTCTTATCTGTCTCTCTGTCTATCTATCTAATCTTGTCTGTCTGTCTGTCTATCTAATCTGTGTGTCTATCTTATCTGTCTCTTTGTTTATCTGTCTGTCTTTGTCTAATTTCTGTCTGTCTGTGTGTTTAATCTCTGTCTGTCTGTCTGCATGTCTAATCTCTGTTTGTCTGTCTATCTATCTAATCTGACTGTCTGTCTGTGTGTCTGTCTAATCTGCCTGTCTGATTTCTGTCTGTCTAATCTCTGTCTCTCTGTCTGTTTAATCTCTCTAATCTCTGGCTGTCTATCTAATCTGTCTGTCTATCTTATCTGTCTCTATCTAATCTGCCTCTCTGTCTATCTATCTAATCTGTCTCTCTGTCTGTTTATCTAATCTGTCTCTCTGTCGATCTCGTCTGGACATCTATCTAATCTATCTCTGTCTGTCTGTTTTTCTCTCTAATCTGTCTCTCTCTCTGTTTGTCTGTCTAATCCGTCAGTTTATCTAATCCGTCTGTCTGTCTATCTAATCTATCTGTCTGTCTCGATAATCCATCCATCTGTCTGTCTATCTAATCCGTCTGTCTAATTCGTCTATCTATATAGATTTTTCCTTTTGCCGAGGTTACCGTGGTTTTTGTTCGTAGGTTTTTCTCTCTATGGATAAATCTAGTCAATGTTATATTTTCTCCCCCTTTTGGGAATTCAAATTGTTAAAAAAACATCACCTTGTTATCTATTTGTGAACAAAACCATCTTTTTTTGATCCCTTTTGATCGATTTCGAAAAAGAAAAATTCTACATTGTATTGTCCCCTCTGTGTTAAGCACTGTGTGGCTAAATAAAGAAATCTATCTATCTAATCTGTCTTGTCTTATCTGCCTTGTCTCATCAGGTCTTGTCTGGTCTGGTCTCGTCTTGTCTCGTCTCATCATGCCTTGTCTTGTCTTGTCTCATCTCTTGTCTTTTGTCTTGTCTCGTCTCATCTCGTCTCATCTCATCTCGTCTCATCTCATCTCGTCTTATCTCGTCTCGTCTTGTCTTATCTTGTCTTATCTTATCTCAACTTGTCTCGTCTCGTCTCATCTCGTCTTGTCTTGTCTCATCTCAACTTGTCTCGTCTCGTCTTATCTCGTCTCATCTCATCTCGTCTTGTCTCGTCTTATCTTGTCTTATCTTATCTCAACTTGTCTCGTCTCATCTCATCTCGTCTTATCTCGTCTCATCTCATCTCGTCTTATCTCGTCTCATCTCATCTCGTCTTATCTCGTCTTGTCTTGTCTCGTCTTATCTTGTCTTGTCTTATCTCAACTTGTCTCGTCTCATCTCGTCTTGTCTCATCTCAACTTGTCTCGTCTCATCTCGTCTTGTCTCATCTCAACTTGTCTCGTCTCATCTCATCTCGTCTTATCTCGTCTCATCTCATCTCGTCTTATCTCGTCTCATCTCGTCTTGTCTTATCTCGTCTTATCTCATCTCATCTCGTCTCATCTCATCTTGTCTCATCTTGTCTTGTCTTATCTCGTCTCGTCTCGTCTCGTCTCATCTCATCTCATCTCATCTTGTCTCATCTTGTCTTGTCTTGTCTTATCTCGTCTCGTCTCATCTCATCTCGTCTTATCTCGTCTTGTCTCATTTCGTCTTATCTCGTCTCATCTCATCTTGTCTTATCTCGTCTTGTCTTATCTCGTCTTATATTATCTATCTAGCTGTCTGTCTGTCTCACTTACACATAATGAAGCTAATAATCTTTTGTTACAAGTCAATATATTTACGAATGAAATAAAATATCAAAGGGAACAGGAATGATGTAATCAACTTCCTTGACACATTCCTGTTCCTGCTACGAGAAGGAATGCACTGCCCCTTAAAACAGAAACGGCTGTAAGCTGATGGAGTCAATTACATCTTTTCAGTTCTCCTCTCATTCAATTAATTCATATATATCACATGATTGACCAGACTATGAGATGTTGTTATACATCACTGGTCACAATGCACTTGAAATTGTTTTGTTTTTTTAGCTATGAAATGATGCCACCTGACTGGCTAGGTAGGCAGGCAGGCCAGTATTCGCCCTGATTGGTTAAAAGGCCAGTCTGTCACAGAGTCACTCATTTACAGCTGAGTGAACTGGAGCAACATGAAATGAAGTGTCTTGCTCAAGAACACAACATGCTGCCCAGTTTGAGAATTGACTCCATGATCTAGTGATTGTGAGTGCAACACCCGAACCACTAGGCCATGTGCCTACACTCACATGTTGGCTTTATGCTAGAAGAGAAAGGGCCTGAACAGGTTTCATGCTGTAGAGGAGTTAGATGGCTACTCATATTCTTTTCTACTCTAGGCACAAGGCGCGAAATTTTTAGGGAACGTAGTGGGGGGGGGGAGCAGTCAATTAGATCGACCCAAGTATGCAACTGGTACTTAATTTATCAACTCCGAAAGGATAAGTCTACCTCGGCGGAATTTGAACTCAGAATGCTAGTGTTTCTGCCAGCTTGATGCCTTAATGGCTACTTGTATTATAGAAGAAAGCATAGAAGTACCAGAGGTGGTGCTGGAAGGAGAGCTAAAATAGAGGCCTTGACATGATAGCATTCATTCAGTCCATGCTGTGAAGTAGTTAATAAAGAAGAGGGCATCCAGTTCTAAAAACCAATGCCTTAAAAATGCATGTTTTATGCAATAACAGGTTTTGGCATTGCTTTATGTTTTTCTGTATCGTATATAATAATAATAATAAAAATAATAAAAATAATGAAATTATTGTGTATAGTGCTCAGGTGATATATGTACAGTACATAGAATTATGTTCAAAAGTAAGGAAATTGAACAGTGTATGAGTCATGATAATTATGTGTGTATGTGTATGGAGGTGGGTGGATATCAGGTGTAGTGTAGGATGCATGGAAGTTTTAAAGGATGCAATGTCTTGGCAACTAACTACTGATGCAGGTGATTTGTTCCATGCTTCAGCAACTCTGAGTGTGAAAAGAATGTTTCTGAATGTGATGGGAGCTGTGCTGTTTTCTAAGACACGGCAACAAAACTGTCCGGCCATGACCGTACAGAAAATTGGTTGCAAAACAATGATGATGACAATAAACTTCACTGTTTTAATGATCCCGCTGTTACAGCTTTCTAAATCAGTGTAAGTGGTGTTTAGTAGATACTGTTAGTTATGGACTAACTGGCCGTGTGAAAAGTCCATGGTTTAGTTGGAAACAACCACTAAGCATTACGAACCAATACAGTATTTTAAATGTTTTGTTTATAAGTTACTAGCAGTATCGCCCGGCGTTGCTCGGGTTTGTAAGGGAAATAACTATATAAGCATTTTTAGAGAGTTATAGCCAAAAAATGCATTAAAAATGGAAAAAAAATGATGGTAAATTTTTTTTTTAAATCGTTGACTCATCATAGACATTTTTAGAGAGTTACTTCCCTTATATAATAGCGAAAAAATGCATTAAAATGGAAAAAGATAATGGTAAATTTTTTTTAAATCGTAGACTCATCGTAGACATGCGCTAATACCCAGAAGGGCTCGATATGAATCACGACTGCACCGCAAAATGTGGGAGTAGTTAGGAATCTAAATCGTAGGAGACAGACATACAACTTCTCTTTTATATATAAAGATATGACATACTCTTTTACTTGTTTCAGTCATGTGACTGTGGCCATGCTGGAGCACCGTCTTTAGTCAAGCAAATTGACCTCAGGACTTATTCTTTGTAAGCCTAGTACTTATTCTATCGGTCTCTTTTGCTGAAACACTAAGTTATGGGGATGTAAACACACCACCATTGGTTGTCAAGCGATGTTGGGGGACAAACACAGACACAAACATATATATACACACACACACACACACACTACACACACTCACACACACATATAGATATATATACATATATACGACGGGCTTCTTTCAGTTTCTGCCTACCAAATCCACTCACAGGGCTTTGGTCAGCCCGAGGCTATAGTAGAAGGCACTTGCCCAAGGTGCCATGCACTGGGAATGAACCTGGAACCATGTGGTTGGTAAGCAAGCTACTTACAACACAACCACTTTTGCACCTATTTATTTATTTATTTATATATTTATTTCTTTATTACCCACAGTGGGCTAAACATAGGAGGGAAAAACAAGACAGACAAAGGGATTAAGTCAATTACATCGACCCCAGTGCGTAACTGGTACTTATTTAATTGACCCCGAAAGGATGAAAGGCAAAGTCGACTTCAGAGGAATTGCAACTCAGAACGTAATGGCAGACGAAATACAGCTAAGCATTTTGCCCAGCATGCTAACGATTCTGCCAGCTTGCTGCCCTAAAGTTATTTGACATATTGCCTTATAAGGCTTTTTTCACTTAAAATCTTGTATAAAATAATGCGATTTATGCCTGAGCAAATATGGCTTCCTGAGAGCCCTTAAAACGAAGTGTTTGCAACCCACCAAAAGAAATCAAATTAAACAAATGTGTGGTAAGCAGCTTGCTTATGAACCACATGGTTCCGGGTTCAGTCCCACTGCATGTGTCTTGGGCAAGTGTCTTCTATAGCCTCGGGCCGACCAAAGCCTTGTGAGAGGATTTGGTAGACAGAAACTGAAAGAAGCCTGTTGTATATATGTATATATATATGTGTGTGTGTGTGTATGTTTGTTCCCCCAACATCACTTGACAACCGATGCTGGTGTGATTATGTCCCTGTAACTTAGCGGTTCGGCAAAAGAGACAGATAGAATAAGTACTAGGCTTACAAAGAATAAGTCCTGGGGTCGATTTGCTCGACTAAAAGTGGTGCTCCAGCATGGCCACAGTCAAAATGACTGAAACAAGTAAAAGACTGAAATGGTGTATTTTCCTCGTTTATAACTTGTGGATAAACAATATTCTTTTGTTAAAGTATGTCTTTGTTTAGTTTCCACTCATCCGCATGCTAATGATGTGTGCACATGTACATACATTGCCACTCTCACATACACACACAAAGACACAGCTAATTGTTGTCTGTGTGTCATAGGTGGAGGCACGGCTGTATAGTTGAGAAGTTTGCTTCCCAAGCCCATGATTTCAGTGTCAGTCCCACACCATGGCACCTGGGACAAGGGTTTTCTGCTAAGCCCTGGGGTTGACCAAAGCCTTGTGAGTGGATTTGGTAGACAGAAACAGGAGGTCTGTCGTGTGTGTGTGTGTTTATACCTCATCTTGACTTTGCATAATTGTTGCAAAATGATTGTCATTGTCATACAGTGTCATTCATTTTGAATTTTCTGTGTGAAACACGTTTGGCCAGGAGTAAATATTACCTTTCTTAGAAACAGGGGAGGGTTAGCAAGAGAAAGGGCATCTGGTCATAGAAAATCTGCCTCAGTATATTCCATCTGACTGAGGTGGTGAGCTGGCAAAAACGTTAGCAGGCCGGGCGAAATGCGTAGCTGTATTTCGTTTGGTGCTATATTCTGAGTTCAAATTCCGCCGAGGTCGACTTTGCTTTCATACTTTCGGGGTTGATAAATTAAGTACCAGTAACGCACTGGGGTCGATGTAATTGACTTAATCCCTTTGTCTCTCCTTGTTTGTCCCCTCTGTGTTTAGCCCCTTGTGGGTAGTAAAGAAATAGGTATTTCATCTGTTGTTACGTTCCGAGTTCAAATTCTGCCGAGGTCGACTTTGCTTTCATACTTTCGGGGTCGATAAATTAAGTACCAGTAATGCACTGGGTCGATGTTATCGACTTAATTCCTTTGTCTGTCCTTGTTTGTCCCCTCTGTGTTTAGCCCCTTGTGGGTAGTAAAGAAATATATATTCCATCTGACCCATGTAAGTACAGACAAGTGGACATTACAAAATGCACGTGATGATGTGCATATGTGTACACCAGTAGTGTTTGTATGTGTGTGTGCATGCGTTAGTAGCATTCATTTGACTCCCTCCCTCTTCTGCTCTCTCTCCCACTCTTTCTCTCTCTCGTGCATAAACTATTACCACCCCCTTTCCACAGTGTGACAGGCTGTTTATACAACAGGAATTTTCCATTAGCATTTTTAATCCAATAAACTGATGCTGAATGAATAGTTTATGAAAATGTTAAGTTTTCTCTCTCTGCTGACATTAAGCCTATTTCATTGGCAAACGCTGCAGCTCGTGTAAACGTGCTAAATAATGACATCATTACACTTCAGTCCATTATCAATAAACGTATCATAAACAGAACAGATAACTCGTGGAATCTTTGAACCTTTAATTGTCCTTCAGAATCACACCATACTCTTGCGTTGGCTGAATTTCCTGATAGCATTTAAAAATTTTTTTGATTGTACTTTTGTTTTTGTTTCACTTTATAAATACTTATAAAAAAATATCTCTGTTATTTGTGTTCTGTATTGTATTTTTAATAATTTTCAAGTGGTCCCCGGAAGTCCTGCTTATGTCCTCTATCGCTTACATAGACAAACGAACAGATGGTAGCAGCTACTTGCAGTATTTGTTCTACTTGGTCTGCATGTGTATCCAGTTTCAAGCTGGCCTCCACACTCTGGTCTATTTTGTGGTTGGTTTAATGGAATGCTACAATGTTATCGTCAAAACATGCTGTGTCTCTCTTTTCAGGTTTTATCTTGACTGACACACATGTATATATGTGTCATCATCATCATCGTTTAACGTCTGTCTTCCATGCTAGCATGGGTTGGACAGTTCGACCGGGGCCTGGGAAGCCAGAGGCTGCACCAGGCTCCAGTCTGGTCTTGCAGTGTTTCTACAGCTGGATGCCCTTCCTAATGCCAACCACTCCATGAGTATTGTGGGTGCTTTTTATGTGCCACCGGCACAGGTGCCAGGCGAGGCTGGCAACGGCCGTGGTCGGATTGGTGCATTTTACGTGCCACTGGCACAGGTGCAAGGCGAGGCTAACAACGGCCATGATTGGTTGGTGCTTTTTACATACATACACACACGCACGCACACAATGTATCTATAATCGTTAGTCTGACAAAATAAGGTTTATTGTTTGCCTATGGTAGACTAATGATTATAGATTAAGTGTTCGTTCTCTCTCAGACTTATATTTGTTTCTTTGTTTTGTTTTTTTTTTGTTATTCTAAGTGGTTGCACATTGATTCTTTTCAACTTGTCTCATATCATGATGATAGCAGCTTCTTCTTGTCTAAAGATAATGAGAAAGAGCAGCACACCTTCAAGCTCTTATGTAGACCAATCCTTGATGCTACCAAGCTTTTCTTCATGTTTGTGCTTTATAGTTTTAAAAGGACAATTGGCAAATGCAATCCAATCCTCCTCTTTAGTCTTGGAGGTCTGACCACAGTGGCTCAAAGGTCTAAGACAACTGCAGTGCCCAGCAGGCTGCTTAGGTTTTACATTGGAGCAATTTGCCATAACAGGGCTGGAGGAATGTCAGAGTGGGCACCGGGACTCTTTGATTTACAGTTGACGTTGACTCTCCTACCCTTTTCTTTACCCAAGGCACTCACGACATAATGAAGATTTGTGTCTGGAGTTTCTTCCATAACATGTTAATTAGACCATAACCGAGACCATTTTAAATGCTACTACTTTGGATCAGAGTAGATCTGGGAGCAATCGTTGTTGAGAGGTGGTTCCATGCTCTTCAAAACCCTGGAACTACTCAACCAAAGCCTCACTACCAAATGAAGTTTCAAGTTACACCTTGGATAGGAATCTGCATATATAGTATATTTGGGATAAATTTGATGATTTTTTTTTTAATACTCTTTACTCTTTTACTTGTTTCAGTCAGTTGACTGCGGCCATGCTGGAGCATCGCCTTTAATCGAGCAACTCGACCCCGGGACTTATTCTTTTTGTAAGCCCAGTACTTATTCTATCGGTCTCTTTTGCCGAACCGCTAAGTAACGGGGACATAAACACACCAGCATCAGTTGTCAAGCAATGCTAGGGGGACAAACACACATTTATATATATATATATTATATATATATATATATATATATATATATATATACATATATATGATAGGCTTCTTTCAGTTTCCGTCTACCAAATCCACTCACAAGGCATTGGTCGGCCCAAGGCTATAGTAGAAGACACTTGCCCAAGGTGCCACGCAGTGGGACTCAACCCGGAACCATGTGGTTGGTTAGCAAGCTACTTACCACACAGCCACTCCTACGCCTATGTCTCCTTTTATTCAGGAACAGCTTGTTGTATTGGTTGAACAGTCAATGGTGTTGGAGAGCATAGAGATTAAAGTTGTAGTTGAGAGAAAGTTAGCTGACATGGAGGACTGGAAGCCATTTGAATGTTGGAAAGGAGTTACCTGTATCATGAGGATGGATTTGTAGTGGGTATGAAAATGCTGACATCATAACTGCCGCTCAATGCCCTGTGGTCACTAAAGGCTGTAAGATGTGACGTGGACAGCTTCAATGGAGACTATGAAGCCGTGACCAGCAGGAAGGGACACAGCAGGCATCTGACTGCATCCATATGCTGGACTTTATCCAGCAACTGCAGGATAAGGTGAATGAAAATTCAAGTAAGGGGCTTTGGCAAGAAATATGGGTTTTGGAGTTGCCACCATGAAGCTGGTACTGAATGAGGACCTTACCACTTGTACAGGAGGTGCAAGGAACAAATTCTGATAACCAAGGCCAATGAGGACCATTTGACAGAACAACAAGCGGCTTGCCTACAATCCATGTGATGTCCCATGTATTAGCAAAACCATGGTCTTTGGGTGCGTCTCCAGTGGATGACATCATGCTGCCCTGCATCTTTGAACAGGGCAGCCTTGGGCTCAATTCAGATGGCAACGTGAAGCTGCTGGAGACTGTGGTCAAACCCATGCAAGTATGGAAAACTGGACATTAAGATGATGATGATGATGATGACAGTTTCCTTGTTTAGTCCACAAAGTGATGCACATAGACATCTACAGCCATGTTGAATTTCATATGAAAACCAGTCCTTATCCAAGTTCATAGAATGGTGCTGGGTAATGAATTGAACTCCATTGAAACAGAAATATTAGACATCCTGTGGACATTGAGGAACCATTACTTCATCCATGAAATACTCGAGCTTCAACAGCCAGAGTCATCTCTGTGTTTGCATCTCCATTTTATGGTGGATTTTTTCTTGATCCAGTTGATGGTTTCTGATCTTATATGCTTAAGTCATCCATAACAGACATGAGGGTGTGTCTTCCACTGTGCATTTGTAATGGTGTTAATGCTAGTTGTTACCCACTGTCAGGGGCTGAATAAATCTGAATCGGTCTACATCTCTGTCTAGCACAGAGAATCTATCCCTGTAGGCTTCCTTGATGATGGCCACAAAACTAAAATATTCTCTCAATGTTCTCTCTGAATATTTCAGTTGGGAGTTGCTTCTTCATAGCATTGTATAATATTCACCATTTTTTGATAATTTCACAGACTTTGCTATGCCAGGATCTCTACCCTGTCTGTCTCTCAACACTCTCAGCTGAACTGACACCCACCCTTGTTCGTGTCTTTCTCATGAGTGTTGAGATGTATGGCAGAGATCGTGGATTATCGAGGAAACCCAGGTATTAGAGTCTCACTGAACAATCTCTGTAAGATGGCCTTTAGGAATGTTAGACACAGTAGACATAGGCCTCCTTGATCAATCATTTGACAACAGCTGATTGATTTATTGATAACCACACTTTGTGAGCAGCTGTACAGTTATGGCGCCTGCTTCTCAACTGTGTGGTCTTGGTTTCAGTCCCTCTCTATGGCATCTTGGGCAAGTGTTTTCTACAACAGCCACAGGCTGGTCAAAGCCTTGTGAGTGCATTTGGCAGATGGAAACTGAAAGAAGCCTGTTCGTGTGTGTGTGTGTGTGTGTGTACTCTTATCTAGACTATCATGTGATGGTTGTAAATTAGCATCATCGTCATCCAAGCAGTTTGTTGCTTTCTAATTTTCCATGGAAACTGTTCATGGGAAAGTATTAATTTGCTTGGGAACAAGTTAAGGTTGGCAACAGCAAGGGCATCCAACTGTAGAAAATGTGCCTCAACAAATTCTCTCTGATCCGTGCAGGCATGGAAAAATGGACATTAAATGTATGAGTGATGCTTGTTAACCGTTGTGGTTTTTGGTGTTTTTGCATAGACATACTTACTTTTACTTTTTTACTTGTTTCAGTCATTTGATTGCGGCCATGCTGGAGCACCGCCTTTAGTTGAGCAAATCGACCCCGGGACTTATTCTTTGTGAGCCCAGTACTTATTCTATTGGTCTCTTTTTGCCGAACCACTAAGTGACGGGGACATAAACACACCAGCATCGGTTGTCAAGCAATGTTGGAGGGACAAACACAGACACACAAACATACACGCACACACACATATATATATATACATATATATGACGGGCTTCTTTCAGTTTCCGTCTACCAAATCCACTCACAAGGCTTTGGTCGGCCCAAGGCTATAGTAGAAGACACTTGCCCAAGGTGCCACGCAGTGGGACTGAACCCAGAACCATGTGGTTGGTAAGCAAGGTACTTACCACACAGCCACTCCTGCACCTGTTGGTATTTATAGCGAATGTGCAACAGGAAGTTGTGCTATTTCTGCCATTTCAGTACTGTCTGAAGATGAAAGAGCAAGAGATGGACTTCATCTATTGATAGCTTATCAAAATGTCATTGATTATTGATAAAATCGAATAAAGTGCTTATGCAAATGTTTTTAGAAAGTAAACAACATTTATTGGTCATTGAGGGCATTTGATATTGTTCATTTTGGTAATGTTTTCTTCATACTGTGACACTTGAGAAAAAAATGGCTCAACCATTTCATTACTATATTTCTGTTGAGATGTTCTGTGTTTCTTTCAATTAATTTTAAATATAGCAAAGAATTTAGTAAAATAACTTAGTTATCATTCAGTTAGTGTTAGGAACATAAATTGGGACTAAGGTTTGGTGGAAGATTTTAAGTCAAAACTTATGGAAACAAGACATTTGTACTACAGAGCCAGAGGTGGGTTCAGCCAGGTTGGTATCAAAAGGGTTAAAAATATCATGGAGACTTTAACTATTTTGCTACCATATTTCTTTTGAGATGCTCTGTTTCTTTCAATTAATTTTAAATATAACAAAGAATTTAGTAAAATAACTTAGTTATCATTAAGCTAGTGTTGGGAACATAAATTGTGACTAAGGTTTGCTGGAAGATTTTAATTCAGAACTTAGAAAAATAAGACATTTGTACGACGGGGCTGGAGGTGGTTTTAGCCAGGTTGGTATCAAAAGGAGTAAATGGAGTTGACCCTTCTGGTGTCATATTTCTGTTGAAATACACTGCCTTCATTTCAGTCAATTTTGAAAATGATCTTTATATTTTTGTCTTTTATTTGTTTCAGTCATTAGACTGTGGCCATGCTGGGGCAGCCTGGCTGGAGGAATTTTAATCAAGTGAATTGACCCCCACCCCACCAATGCATATTTTCTTTTTAAGCCTGATATTTATTTTATTAGTGTATTTTGCTGAACCACTAAGTTATACACACTAACAACAGTCGTCAACTGGTTGTGGGACACAAATACACACACACACACGTCTGTTTCTTATTTCTTTACTGCCCACAAGGGGCTAAACACAGAAGGGACAAACAAGGACAGACAAAGGGATTAAGTCGATTATATCGACCCCAGTGCGTAACTGGTACTTAATTTATTGACCCCGAAAGGATGAAAAGCAAAGTTGACCTCGGCAGAATTTGAACTCAGAACGTAAAGACAGACGAAATACCAGTTTCTTTATTACCCACAAACAAGGACAGACACATGAATTGTCGATTACATCGACCCCAGTGCTGCTGGCATGTAAAAATCACCCACTACACTCTCGGAATGGTTGGCATTAGGAAGGGCATCCAACTGTAGAAACTCTGCCAGATCAAGATTGAAGCCTGGTGCAGCCTCCTGGCTCTCCAGACCTCAGTCAAACCATCCAACCCATGCCAGCATGGAAAATGGACGTTAAACGATGATGATGATGATGGTGGTGGTGGCAGTAGCAGTGAGCTGGCAGAATTGTATTGTTTGCACATCAGGTAAAATGCTTAGCAGCATTTCATCTGTCTTTTATGTTCTGAGTTCAAATTCCACCAAGGTCAACTTTGCCTTTCATTCTTTCAAGGTTGATAAAATAAGTACTGGTCAAACAGTGATGTCGATGTAGTTGACTAGCCATCTCCCTCAAAATTTCAGGCCATGAGCCTATAATAGAGAGGATTACCAAGCTGGTGTTTGGAACATAAATTTGCATGGGATTTTCATAGAAGGTTTCATTTGAAACCCTTTAAAATTGAGTCCCCCTTTGGTCATGACTGACTGTGGGATTGCACTTAAAAAGTTACCCTCCCAGGCACAAGTCTGGGCAAGGTTGTTTATGGAAGACCAGCAGTCGCCCATGCATACCAGCCTCCCCTCTCCACGCCACCAGTGTTATCCAAGGGAAAGGTAACAGCCGATACAGCTTGGCACCAGTGATGTTGCAACTCATTTCTACAGCTGAGTGAACTGGAGCAATGTGAAATAAAGTGTCTTGCTCAAGAACACAACATGCAGCCCAGTCCAGGATTCGAACTCACAACCTCACGATCATAAGCTTGATGCTCTAACCACTGAGCCATGCACCTTCACTCCTTTAAAATAGGAAGTTTGTATTATGGAACCAAGGGCAGTTTCAGGCATGTTGGTGTCAAAAGGGTGGGCATGGAAGGAGCTAAGAAAAGGCCATGAGGGCATTCTGAAGCCCTGTTTTCAGTGAAGTGGCACTAATAATAAACATAAAGTGCAGACCTGGATGTGTGGTTAAGAAGTTTGCCTCCCAACCACCTGGTTTTGGGTTCAGTCCCACTGTGTGACACCTTTGCCAAGTGCTCCTTGTGAGGGGATTTGTTTGATGGAAACTGAAAGAAGCCTATTTTATATTTATGTATCATCATCATCGTTTAACGTCTGCTTTCCATGCTAGCATGGGTTGGTCGATTTGACTGAGGTCTGGCGAACCAGATGGCTGCACCAGGCTTCAATCTGATCTGGCAGTGTTTCTACAGCTGGTTGCCCTTCCTAATGCCAACCACTCTGAGAGTGTAGTGGGTGCTTTTACGTGCCACTGGCACAAGGGCCAGTCATGCGGTAGTGGCAATGGCCATGCTCAAATGGTGGTTTTACGTGTCACCTGCACAGGAGCCAGTCTAGCGGCACTGGCAACACCCTTGCTCGAATGTTGTTTTTCATGTACCATGGGCATGAGTGCCAGTAAGGCGACACTGGTAACAATCATGCCCAAATGGTGCTTTTTACATGCAACCAAATCAAACTGTTTTACATATAATATATAAATATTCTTTTCTACTGTAGGCACAAAGCCCAAAATTTTTGAGGAGGGGGCCAGTTGATTAGATTCACCCCAGTAGGCAACTGGTACTTAATTTATCGACCCTGAAAATATGAAAGGCAAAGTCGACCTCGGCGGATAATATATATATATATACTAGCAGTATCGCCCGGCGTTGCTCAGGTTTTTAAGGGAAATAGCTATATAAGCATTTTTAGAGAGTTATAGCCAAAAAATAGCATAAAAATGCTTTAAAAATGGGAAAAAAATGATGGTAAATTTTTTTTTAAATCGTTGACTCATCGTAGACATTTTTAGAGAGTTACTTCCCTTATATAATAGCAAAATGCATTAAAATGGAAAAAAATTATGGTAAATTTTTTTTTAAATCGTTGACTCATCGTAGACATTTTTAGAGAGTTACTTCCCTTATATAATAGCGAAAAAATGCATTAAAATGGAAAAAAATGATGGTAAATTTTTTTTTAAATCGTTGACTCACTGTAGACACGCGCTAATACCCAGAAGGGCTCGATATGAATCACGACTATAAGATACCTGGTTTTGGTTAAACTGCACCGCAAAATGTGGGAGTAGTTAGGAATCTAAATCGTAGGAGACAGACAGCACACAACCTCTCTTTTATATATATATATGATGTATGTGTGGCATCACGTGTTTGTTGTAAATGGCTGTCGTTCATTTCCAATATCGGTCACGGGGAAATGTATACTTGCTTGGAAATAGTTTGGGATTGACTATAGGAAGCACGTCCAGTTGTAGAAAATCTGCAACAAATTCCATCCAAGCATGGAGAAATGGATTTTAAAACAATGATGATGATGAACCAGATATTATCCGGTTTAATCTATTTTAAGTCTCTCCCTCCTCTCTGTCATTCTCATAACGACACAATTCCATTGCTATGCTGAATGTTTTCCTGTTGGAGGCTTGAGAGTCCACTTGTAAACAGGAATTTGGGACATCTGTGTCTCTGAAATCTGCCTGGTAATTGTAGTTTATAAGCTAGCTTATACGCATAGGAGTGGCTGTGTGGTAAGTAGCTTGCTTACGAATCACATGGTTCTGGGTTCAGTCCCACTGCGTGGCACCTGGGCAAGTGTCTTATACTATAGCCTCGGACCAACCAAAGCCTTGTGAGTGGATTTGGTAGATGGAAACTGAAAGAAGCCCGTTGTATATATGTATATATTTGTATGTAATGCAGAGCTGGAGCACTCAGTCTCACCATTTGATATTAGCATTACATGTTCTTGAGGAGACCTATTCAGTCAAGTTTGTCAAAACCAACATCAAAATAAAAAATCAAATGGAAATTGTAGTTCAGATACCCGTGGCGGTGACACGTAAAAAGCACAGTCCGAATGTGTCGGTGACACGTAAAAGCACCAACCGATCGTGACTGTTTGCCAGCCTTGCCTGGCCCCTGTGCCGGTGGCACGTAAAAAGCACCCACTACACTTGCGGAGTGGTTGGCATTAGGAAGGGCATCCAGCTGTAGAAACACTGCCAGATCAGACTGGAGCCTGGTGCAGCCTCCTGGCTTCTCAGACCCCGGTTGAATCGTCCAACCCATGCTAGCATGGAAATCCAACCTCTTGAGGATAATAACTCTGTATGACTGGGGGTCGTTACAGTACCAGATAGAAACATTTTATCGATGACTTCGGAATATAAGAATATCTGTCAGAGCGACAGCCGTTGTCAAACGACAAATACAGCAGTGGCAAAAGACCACTTTACAACACATGCATATACATAGCAATAGCAACAGTGATTCAACGGCTGAGAGTTCTGTGTGTTGGCACTTGTCAAACCTTTCCTGTTTACATACATTCATACAGTGTGTGTGTACTGTTGTCTTAACGTCACACGATGCTTGTAAATGAGTGTCACCATCAAACAAGCAATGTTTTCATTTCCTGTCTTCGGTGGAAAACATGTCTGGCAGTGGGAAAATATTACCTTTTTTTTGTTAAACAGGTGGAGGCTGGTGACAGGAAACGCATCCGACTGTCGGAAACCTGCCTTAACAAATTCCATTGAAACCATGCAAGCATGGAAAAGTGGACATAGAGCCATGTTGATGTAATTTTTGCTCATCATTTGCCAGATGATTTTATAAAAATAGATTGTCAAGTGAAAAATAAAAAAATAAAAAAACTACACATCCGTCTAGACGTAGGAGTGGCTGTGGTAAGTAGCTTGTTTACCAACCACATGGTTCCGGGTTCAGTCCCACTGCGTGGCACCTTGGGCAAGTGTCTTCTACTATAGCCTCGGGCCGACCAAAGCCTTGTGAGTGGATTTGGTAGACGGAAACTGAAAGAAGCCCGTTGTATATATGTATATATGTGTATGTATATATTTGTATGTAATGCAGAGCTGGAGCACTCAGTCTCACCATTTGATATTAGCATTACATGTTCTTGAGGAGACCTATTGAGTCAAGTTTGTCAACACCAGCATCAAAATAAAAATCAAATGGAAATTGTAGTTCAGATGCCCGTGGCGGTGACACGTAAAAAGCATAGTCCGAACGTGTCGGTGACACATAAAAGCACCATCCAATCGTGGCAGTTTGCCATCCTCCTCTGGCCCCTGTGCCGGTGGCACGTAAAAAGCACCCACTACACTCACGGAGTGGTTGGCGTTAGGAAGGGTATCCAGCTGCAAAAACACTGCCAGATCAGACTGGAGCCTGGTGCAGCCTCCTAGGTTTCTCAGACCCTGGTCGAACCGTCCAACCCATGCTAGCATGGAAATCCAACCTCTTGAGGATAATAACTCTGTATGACTGGGGGTCGTTACAGTACCAGATAGAAACATTTTATCGATGACTTCAGAATATAAGAATATCTGTCAGTGACAGCCGTTGTCAAACGACAAATACAGCAGTGGCAAAAGACCACTTTACAACACATGCATACATAGCAATAGCAACAGTGATTCAACCGCTGAGAGTTCTGTGTGTTGGCACTTGTTAAACCTTTCCTGTTTACATACATTCATACAGTGTGTGTGTACTGTTGTCTTAACGTCACACGATGCTTGTAAATGAGTGTCACCATCAAACAAGCAATGTTTTCATTTCCTGTCTTCGGTGGAAAACATGTCTGGCAGTGGGAAAATATTACCTTTTTTTTGTTAAACAGGTGGAGGCTGGTTACAGGAAAGCATCCTACTGTTGAAACCTGCCTTAACAAATTCCATTGAAACCATGCAAGCATGGAAAAGTGGACATTAAGCCATGTTGATGTAATTTTTACTCATCATTTACCAGATGATTTTATAAAAATAGATTGTCAAGTGAAAAAGAAAAAGAAAAAAAAAACTACACATCAGTCTAGACGTAGGAGTGGCTATGTGGTAAGTAGCTTGTTTACCAACCACATGGTTCCGGGTTCAGTCCCACTACGTGGCACCTTGGGCAAGTGTTTTCTACTATAGCTTCGGGCCGACCAAAGCCTTGTGAGTGGATTTGGTAGACGGAAACTGAAAGAAGCCCATCATATATATATGTGTGTGTGTGTGTATTTGTGTGTCTATGTTTGTCCCCCCACTATTACTTGACAACTGATACTGGTGTGTTTACATCACCGTAACTCAGCGGTTCGGCAAAAGAGACCGATAGACTAAGTCCTGGGGTCGATTTGCTCGACTAAAGGTGGTGCTCCAGCATGACCACGGTCAAATGACTGAAACAAGTAAAAGAGTAGAAGAGAGTCTGGATGGACTGGGTGAATGTGAGGGAAATGAGTTGTAGTGGTTTTTCCATGGTTTTTAGCTTCATAAAAGTTATCAGTATCTAAATGTCATTCCCCGACTCATTATCTCTCTTCAATAATTAAACAGTAATTATTGTTTTGTTGTTCTGTTAGACGATCTGTTTCTTTTAATGATAGTTATTTGTATGAATTGCTGCTTAGAGCAACGTTGATAATTGCTGTACACATTGCTTGCTATCAGTCATTTAACAATAAACCTTAACGACCTCATCCACAGTTTATCATTTTGCTCACACTCAGTGACTGAGGCTTACACAATCAATAACACTTTTCACCTGGTAATGCAACAGTTTATCTTTTCTCCACATGAAGCACTGCCTTTAGTCAAACAAAAATATCCCAGGACTTATTCTTTGTAAGCTTGGTACTTATTCTATCTGCCCCTTTTGCCAAACCGCTAAGTCACAGGGACGTAGACACCAACGTCGGTTGTCATGTGATGGTTGGGGTTGGGGACAAACACTGATGCATAAATACACACACACACACACACACACACACATATACAATGGGCTTGTTTTAGTTTCCGTCTACCAAATCCACTCACAAGGCTTTGGTTGGCCCAAGGCTATAGTAGAAGACACTTGCCCAAAGTGCCATGCAGTGGGACTGAACCCGGAACTATGTGGTTGGTAAACAAGCTACTTACCACACAGCCACTCCTACACCTATGTATATATATATATATATATTTATTACCAAATCCACTCACAAGGCTTTGGTAGCCCGAGGCTATAGTAGAAGACACTTTCCCAAGGAGCCATGCAGTTGGACTGAACCCAGAACCATGTGGATGGGAAGCAAGCTTCTTACCACACAGCCACTCCTGTTCCTATTTCTGCACAATGTTAGTAAATAATGGGTGTAGTTGCTTTAAATCCCACAAGCAGTAATGGAAATTGCTTACTAGTCGGTATCCTAGTTCCAACTAGTTCTGTTTTATGGTTTGGTTGCTACCATTAGAAAAATATCATTTGCTATAAGACAGAGCAGTCTTAGCTGTATTGTAGGGTCCTGAGAAAATCAAAGCACTGGGCCCTCTTGTATTTATTTATTTATTGCTTGCTTACCTGCTTATGACAGCCAATCAAAGGTGATGACAGCATTGAGCTGAGACATTCCGCCTCCTCCACCTGCAACACACTGTTTCTCATGGGAGCTGACATGGCTGACGATAGAGAATGGGAAGATCCTGTGGCATTGAGAGCAAAGCATACATAGGTCAGAATTGGGCCTCTACACCCATGAGGCCTTTGGGTAACAGCCTGGTGTTCCCATACCTTAAGATGGCACTGCTATAAGATGCTTGCTCCAATCTCTTTTACAATTATATTTAAAATAATTTTAAGAACTATAATCCATTTTAGTAAATGTATATTTTAAAATTTAAAAAGAAAAACAAAAATGAATTCTTTTAAATCCTTTTGTGACCATATTTCTCTTAACCCTTTAGCTTTCAGATTATTCTGTCAACTGTAATGCTTATTTGTTCACATTGTTTTGAATTAACCATAAATGATCTGTTATCTTTGAAATTTCTGATGTGATTATCTTTAGAATGGCATTGTAGGGCAGGTGTGAGAGGCTGGATATGGCTGGTTTTAATGATAAAGGCTTAAATTACACTGCCTTTGTTTTGATTAATTTTGAAATTAAAAAAGATTCTAGTGAAATTACTTTGTCATTATTTATCTGGTGTGTGAAACATAAACTAGCGTAATTTTGCCAAAGTTTTAATTTAAAACACTTTAAAAACTGAAGTTTGTATTGTTTGACCAAGAGTGGCATTGAAAGGATTTAAATAAGTTCTGATAATGGTTTTCAATTTCTGAATAACAAATTTTGTATTTAATGTTTTGTCTTTTTTTTTCATGTAGAATCCTCCGTTGGATTTATACAGTAATCCAAACATGGCTCACCAGCAGTACATTCAGATGCCTGGTCAAGTCCCACAAATGCCACAGTATACTCAGTTCCAACCAATGCCAGGCCAGTCACCATATGGCCAGCCACCCTATGGATATGCGGTCCCGCAAGGGTTTCCTCCTACTCAACGTAAGACGGTTGTTTTTTATTTTTAATTCTTTTGTTCCAAGAATATCTGATTAGTACAGTTAGCTTTACAAGTAAAAAAAAAATAATAAATTGTATAAAATTAAGAAAGTATTTGTTTAATGAAATATTTCTTGTTGCTCATTACAGTTAAGTAATTAATTACATCATAAAAATTTGAATTGAAAATCTGCTCATGTTTCCCTGATACTCTTCTAACTTTATCAGTCCTCCCTCCTCCTCCTCCCATTTCCTCCTCCTCCCCTTCCCCTCCTCTTCCTCCGTCCCTTCCCCTCCTCTTCC
>NC_042999.1:4582775-4610275 GCF_006345805.1 Octopus sinensis | reverse complement strand
CACCAGCACAGGTGCTAGCTGCATGACACTGGCACAAGTGCTAGCTGGGTGACGCCAGCCCAGGTGCTAGTTGCGTGACGCTGGCATCGGCCACATTGCCTGCATGAGGCCCAACACTCAAGAGGTACTTTTTATGTGCCACCAGCACTGACAACAGCCAACAACTATGATTTTACTTAGATTGATGGATCTTCTCAAGCATGGCATATCAACAAAGGTCTTGGTCACTAGTCATTGCCTCCGTGAGGCCCAATGTTCAAAGATCATGCTTCACCACCTCATTCCATGTCTTCCTGGGTCTACCTCTACCACATGTTCCATCCACAGTTAGAGATCAGCACTTCTTCACACAGTTGTCCTCGTCCATATGCATCACATGTCCATACCAACACAGTCGTCTCTCTTACAAACCACATCTGATGCCTCTTATGCCCAACTTTTCTCTCAAGACCCATCGAACCAAGTGAAACTGTTATTGTACTAGATTCTTCATTTCAAAATTAACCAGTGCAACGGCAGTGTATTTCAACAGAATTATATTAATATAAAATGGTTGATAGGCGCAGGAGTGGCTGTGTGGTAAGTAGCTTGCTAACCAGCCACATGGTTCTGGGTTCAGTCCCACTGCATGGCATCTTGGGCAAATGTCTTCTGTCATAGCCTCGGGCCGACCAAAGCCTTGTGAGTGGGTTGGGTAGACGGAAACTGAAAGAAGCCTGTCGTATATATGTATATATATATATGTCTGTGTTTGTCCCTCTAGCATTGCTTGACAACCGATGCTGGTGTGTTTACGTCCCCATCACTTAGCGGTTCGGCAAAAGAGACCGATAGAATAAGTACTGGGCTTACAAAGAATAAGTCCCGGGGTCGATTTGCTCGACTAAAGGCGGTGCTCCAGCATGGCCGCAGTCAAATGACTGAAACAAGTAAAAGAGTAAAGAGTTAATAATGACATAGTTATTTGACTAAATTCTTCATTATTTTCTTAATTAATTAAAACAAAGGTTTTATGTTTCAACTGAAATATGGTAATAAAGGGGTTAAGTTATTAATAAATTATTTTTAACAAAACCAATCTGAATTTTCAATTATTTTAGAATTTAATCCAAATACATAGGGAATGTATTTTAATTACTAATAAAATACTAACGAAAGTATTAAACCTTACCATATCTATAATATTTCTAAAATTTAATTTTTTTTCTTTTTTGTTTTCCGAATGTCTAGCAATGTTTTCTAAAGACCACAGTGACACGATTGACTTGATCCAGTTCCAACATCTCTGGAAATTTCTCCAAGATATGCAGGTTGTTTTTAACAGATTCGATCCAACTCGTTCTGGAAAAATTGGTATGGGAGAATTACAAACTGGTGAGTAATGCTAATTTTGGTTGAGCAATTTTTTTCTCTTATTCCAAAATTTTATCATTTTGTTGAAGGATGGTGGAGAGGTGACCAAAATTCTTTTCAATGCTTTGTTTTATCTCTTTACATTCTGAGTTCAAATCCTGCCAACTGACAAAATCCTGTTCACTGACAAAATTCTGTGCATCTCGGAATTTTGTCAGTGATCAGGTCACGGTCTCAAAGCGACGAAAATATTTTGGCAAATTAAATTTAAATGTTGAAGTGAATCTAACGGTTTTTGTGTGTTTCTTAAATGGCTTATAAACACCTTCCTTGCTGCAATTGTATGTATGTGTGTGTGTGTATATATATATATATATATATATATATATATATATATATATATATATATATATATATATATATATATATTTGTGTATTTGTGTCCATTGGTTTGGCAAAAGAGACTGATAGAATAAGTACCAGGCTAAAAAAACTACGTTCTGGCATAAATTCATTCAACAAAAATTTTTTGATGTGATGCCCCATCATGGCCATAATCTAGTGCAGTGGTTTTCAACCAGGGTTCCGCAAGAAGTTACAAAACTGCTAAAATCGACAGTAATTTTTAATTCTCCTGTGCAGAAGACTATTAAATTATTGCACAGGGGTTCCTCGAGCCGGTGGAATATTTCCTTGGGGTTCCGCTCCAGCAAAAAGGTTGAAAAGCACTGATCTAGTGACTGAAACAAGTAAAACATAAGAGAGACAAACGTGTTGACTAGCCATCCCCCACGTTTCTCTTTTTTTTTTCTCTTTCGATTCATAGCGTTTCAACAACCCTGGCCACCAGGGGCTACACATCTTCACAGGGTAAACTCAAGTAACTTCATAATTACATTACTTCATTTAATAGGCGCAGGAGTGGCTGTGTGGTAAGTAGCTTGCTAACCAACCACATGGTTCCGGGTTCAGTCCCACTGCGAGGCATCTTGGGCAAGTGTCTTCTGCTATATACATAAATATGTATATATGTGTGTGTCTGTTTGTCCCCCTAGCATTGCTTGACAACCGATGCTGGTGTGTTTACGTCCCCGTCACTTGGCGGTTCGGCAAGAGAGACCGATAGAATAAGTACTGGGGTTACAAAGAATAAGTCCCGGGGTCGATTTGCTCGACTGAAGGCGGTGCTCCAGCATGGCCGCAGTCAAATGACTGAAACGAGTAAAAGAGTAAGAGAGTAATTGTTTTCTTGACAGCAAAGCCTTTTGTTTGGTGGCCAACAAATGAGACAAAAGTTGATATAAGGGAGACAACTGTAAGCATTTGCTTTGTTCCCTCTACTAGAGTCACAAGGCCTGAAATTTTGTGGAAGGATGCTACTCGATTACATTGAACCCAGTGCTCAACTGGTACTTATTTTATCGACCCTGAAGAGATGAAAGGCAAAGTCGACCTCTGCAGAATTTGAACGTAGAATGTGAAGCAGGAGGAATGTCTCGAACCATTTTGTCTGGTGTGCTAACAGTTCTGCTAGTTGCTTCGATTAATGGCTTTAGTTTAACTCCACATTCGTTTATAACATTCTTTCCTATATAAATCCTCATGAAATATCATGGTTTCTCACATTGACATAGAACTTGATGTCTTTAGTGGCCATCATGTCAGGAAAAACGTAGCAGTAGTTCTGCCAACTTTACATTCTGAGTTCAAATTTCACTGAGGTTGATTTTGTCTTTTGCCCTTTCAAGGTTTATTAAATAATTTACCAGTTGAACATTGGGGTTGATGTAATCCACTGACCCCTCTCATGAAATTGCTGGCATTGTGCCAAAACATGAAAATAATATTCATTGAGTGAAATGAAATTGATTAAAATTTTTTGTTGGTGATATTTTAAAGGCGGCGAGCTGGCAGAAACATTAGCACGCCGGGCGAAATGCTTAGCAGTATTTCGTCTGTCGTTACGTTGTGAGTTCAAATTCCGCCGAGGTCGACTTTGCCTTTCATCGTTTCGGAGTCGATAAATTAAGTACCAGTTACGCACTGGGGTCGATGTAATCGACTTAATACCTTTGTCTGTCCTTGTTTATCCCCTCTGTGTTTAGCCCCTTGTGGGTAGTAAAGAAATAGATATTTTACTTACTCTTTTTTTCTTTTATATTTCAGCTTACCAACAAATTGGTTTTAACATATCTCCAAGAACTATCGGCATTATTATGATGAAGTTTGCTGATCGTCAACCTGCTCTGGACATCGCAAGCTTTATCCACTCTTGTCTTCTGCTACACCTGCTGACAAATTCTTTCAAACAACGCTGCCAATCTTCACCTGAAACTGCGTCTATGCATTACGATGACTACATGCTGCTGGTGGCAACCTACATGTTCTAATTATTTTGATTTTTGATTTCAAAAATTCTCTTTGGTGGTTTATGTCATATATAATAGAACTGTACCAAGTGCTGTATCTTTAAATTAATTAGTCTTTTGGAGTGGATTAAAACTGCGCCTATTTTCAAGAATCTCTTTTTATTTTTCTATCAGATTCTACCAATCAAAACGGTTCCTAGTTTCTCTAAGTGTACCATCAGTCTTTTCTGATTTTTAGACCAAAAAATGGATTCCATAAACACTCATTTCATAAGATCTGCTCATTTTTGGAGTTAACAGTCAGTTTTTAAAAAAATAAACGAATTTATTTTGGATTCATTTCCCCCCCAAATATTTGAATGAAGAAATCAGTTTTATCATTGAAGTATATTTTTTATTTAATTTCATCCATTATTCAATTTCAACTCTGTGTAAGAACACATCTAAATTTTCTGCTGCTGATTATAATTTTTTATTTTATTTTTGTTTTTTCACTTGATTTGCAATCCAAGAAATTAGACTTGTTGTCTAAATAACGTTCTAAGATTTATAAACTAACCCCATCTTTTTTTTATAGACTCCTTATTTTCTTAAGAAATGAAATTGAATAAGACTCATTTTTGGATTTGGTTTGCAAGATTCTTTATACGAGTCTGTGTGTTGAAGCATATTCTCACCGGTAAAATTTCCACTTATTTCTTATTTTTATTGTCCTAAAATTTTCGTTGCATCTTGCAACCTTTTCAATAGCCTTTCAAGAGTCAAGACTATTGAAAAGGTTGCAAGACGCAACGAAAATTTTAGGAAAATAAAAATAATAGTGGAAATTTTACCGGTCAGTGTGTTACATTATAAGACACAAAAAGAAAATGACTCTCCCCAGACCATTTTTTTTTACTTTGATCTCCCTAATATATTGATTGTAAATTAATCTGAGAAGTCTACAAAAGTTTTATTATTTTTCATAATTTCTGACTAATATCCATAAAAATCATTTCATCATGGGAAGCAATGAAAATAACGATACCATTTTCTTATACCTCAAAACTACTAAAACTAATATGTCTGTACATATGTTGTATAAACCAAACTCTTATTTGTGCTGCTTTGATTTGAACACTGAATATTGTGATGACAAAAACTTGTATAGTTCATTGCTTGTTATTTTTACTCTGAGTAATAAAAAAAAGTACAGCAGTTCTTTGGAATTCTTGTTCTTTTAACTACACAAAATTTGTTTCTACAGGCATGGCTGTGTGGTAAAAAGTTTGCTTCCCAACCACATGGTCTTGGGTTCAGTCCCACTGCATGGCACTTTAGGAGCTGATCAAGACCTTGTGAGTGAATTTGGCAGATGGAAATTGAAAGAAGCCTGCCATAGATATATATATATATATATGTGTGTGTGTGTGTGTGCATGTTTGTTGTTACCCACCACTTGGCTACGAGAGTTGGTTTATTTACATCCCTATAACTTAGTGGTTTGGTAAAAAGAGATCAAAAGAATAAGCACTAGGCTTAAAAAAAGTTCTGGTTTTAATTTGTTCAACTAAACCCTTCAAGGTACTGCCCCAGCATGGCCACAGTTGAATGACTGAAACGACTAAAAAAAATCAAAAATACCCACCCACCTCATCTCCCTTTCTCTCATCCTCTTCACATGTACTGTTTTATTATTATTATTATTCTGCTAAGGTCGACTTTACCTTTCATCTTTTTGGGGTTGATAAAAAAAGGTACCAGTTGAACACTGGGGTCAATGTAATTGACCTATCCCCTACCTCAAAATTGCTGCCATTGTGGCAAAATTGAAACCATTATTATTATTATTATTATTGTCAATTTGACTCAGGTTTGTTGTCAATCCTTGTAGAATTTACATGGGTAGCAGGTTACTACCTGGGTAACCTTAGGCATCCACAATCTTTCAATAGTCTTTCAAGTGCTTAAGACCCACCTGATAATCTTTACTGTCCCTAAGTGACAAACGTTTTGTAAGAGCTTCACCAGACATTCCATTCTAATCTCCTTCAACCATTTGTCTATATCTTTGCTTACGGTTCCCAATGCATCCATTATAACAGGCACGACCTTTACAATTTTCATATTCCAAATTCTTATAATTTCAAATTTTAAGGGATTGTATATTTTCTTTTGTTTTCCATCTGTCTTTGTGATCCTGGAATCAAATGGACATGCTGGATCAATTAATTGTCAACTTCCCTTTTCCTTATTATTATTATTATCAAGGTGGCGAGATTACTGAATCGTTACCGGTATTTCACCCATCACTGCATTCTGAGTTCAAATTCTGCCGAGGTCGAATTTGCCTTTCATCCTTTCAGGGTTGATAGTACCAGTGAAACACTAGGGTTGATGTAACTGACTAGTCCCCTCCCCATAAATTTCAGGCCTTGTGCCTATAATAGAAAGGATTATTATCATTATTATTATAAGGGTGGCGAGCTGGCAAAATCGTTAGCACACTGGGTGAAATGCTTAGCAGTATTTCACCCGTCGTTATATTCTGAGTTCAAATTCTGCTGAGGTTGACTTTGACTTTCATCCTTTTGGGGTTGATAAATTAAGTAATCAATATTGGCTTTAAATTTTGGCACAAGGCCAGCACTTTCAAGGGAGGGGGTAACTCAATTACACTAATCCCAGTACATGACTGGTACTTATTTTATCGACCCTGAAAGGATGAAAGGCAAAGTAGACCTTGGAGGAATTTGAACTTGGAATGTGGAGATGGACAAAATGCTGCAAAGCATCTTGCCTGGCATGCTAATGATTCTGCTAGCTCACTTTGGCAGGATTTGAACTCAGAATGTAAAGACAGAAGAATTTTGCCTGGCTTGTTAACAATTCTACCAGCTCACTACCTTAACAACAATAATAATAATAATAATAATCCTTTTTGTTATAGGTACAAGGCCTGATATTTTTGGGGAGGCGGGGCAGTCGATTAAATCAAGCCAGTATGCAACTGGTACTTAATCTATTGATTCCAAAAGGATGAAAGGCAAAGTCGACCTTGGTGGAATTTGAACTCAGACTTAACAACAACAATAACAAAACTGATTTCAAATTTAGGCACAAGGCCAGCACTTTCCAGGAAGGGGTTAAGTTGATTACACTGACCCCAGTGCTCACCTGGAGCTTATTTTATCAACTCGAAGAGGATGAAAGTCAAAGTCCACCTTGGAGGAATTTGAACTCAGAATGTGGAGATGGACGAAATGCTACACTGCATTTTTCCAGCTTACTAACGATTTTGCCAGCTCATGTATATGTATATGTATATAAAGCTGAAGTTGTCTGTGTATGGCAGGTTTGGTAGCCTTCAACTAACACTATCTCCTCCGAGACCCTGCGGCGCAAGTTGACCAAAATTGAGAGTATGATAGAAGAAGGCTTGCTCTTCCTTACGTAGAAGAAAAAAATCAAATCAGACCATGTTAACACCAAAAATTATTTACATCAAAAAGGTGTTTTTTTTCTATGAAAATCCCTATTTTTTACGATTTTTTTACTGCTGTGTCGCCATTTTTTGGTGTATTTCATCCAGAAAAATGTTCACTTAAAGAGAATAACAAGCTACATAATGCAAAATTTTTACTTTTCAAAAATTCCAATTCTAAAGGGTTGAAAAGAAAACAAACCCGAGCAACGCTGGGCGATACTGCTAGTCAATATTAAAATCTGATTGTTTTGGGTGAACAATTCACACTTTGAAATTTCAAGCAGGATCTTTCACCTACTTTTTCTCTCCTCCAACTTGGCTGAATTTTTCTCTGAACCTGAATTGTATGAACATTATGCATAAAAGGCATAATGCTACCATAAACGTAAGCTGAACTCCCTCATTACACAGATATACGTGCATCACACACATTCGTGACAGTGTATGAAATACACAACTTTTGGAATCCACAACACTATGAATTTACTCTCTCTGTGGATCAAGTTTGACGTCAGAATATATGAAATTCCGTAATTATGTGTAAATATGAAAAATTATGTGCACCCATTCAAACATGAACAAAATGCATAATGCTGCTGCAAGTGTGCATATTCTGCATGGATGTATATGTGCATAGACATATTTTCATACATATATTTGTAAATTTAACGTGGCAAGAATTAATGCAAGGGAAATAATAATTAGAGTTGTTTCCCATGATCTCTACTCTTTTACTTGTTTCAGTCATTGGACTGTGGCCATGCTGGAGCACCGCCTTTAGTAAAAAAATCGACCCTAGAACTTATTCTTTGGAAGCCTAGTACTTATTCTATCGGTCTCTTTTTCCGAACCGCTAAGTTACGGGGACGTAAACATACCAGCATCGGTTTTCAAACGATGTTGGGTGGACAAACAAACATATAACATATATATATGTATATATATACATATATACGACAGGCTTCTTTCAGTTTCTGTCTACCAAATCCACTCACAAATCCTTGGTTGGCCCGAGGCTATAGTAGAAGACACTTGCCCAAAGTGCCACGCAGTGGGACTGAACCTGGAACCATGTGGTTCATAAGCAAGCTACTTACCACACAGCCACTCCTACGTCTACGATCTGTATATTTGTTTACTCCAAAATCCCACATAGCTTCGTTGTATTCTTATCCAAGTGATAGGCTCGATAATTGCAGCGAATTTACTGCATGAAACCACCAGTAGCCTTGTTAACCCACAGATAAAGGACATTTATTCACCAATGTGGTCTTGGGCTCTCATTCTCACTGTTCGATATTCGCGTTTATTTATATATATATATATATATATTATATATATATATATATATATATGTGTGTGTGTGTGTGTGTGTAGCTATATGTTAACTTATGTTTCTTGGGGTGCATGCCTTTTGCGGAAAATGAAAGTAGTGTGTGGGACAAAAATGGTTGAATCACACTGGACTAAGCTAACTCCGATATAACTTAAACTTTCAAGTAACCAGCCCAAAACATAATTAGCAAGCAACAAAGGAACTACTATGTGGTTGCTTAGTCTGCTAAAAATAGAAATCAAACCACCCTACTAGTGTCTTAAAAATGGAAGGATTCATTGTCTGAAATGTGTTTGTCATGCCTGGAATACATTTCGTCATAACTCTGCTTGATGTGAGTCAAAGGAGTTGACATGAGAGGCCACTATATGGTTGTTTGATGTATTAAATTAACCTGTTTGAAGCATGTAACCACAGACGCTATTGTTCACCAATTGCGACATATAAAAACAAGAAAAAAAATAAATAAGTACGGGAGACAACTCTAGGTATATTTTGACCTTGTCACTTTAATTATGGAGAATACATTTAATTAAACCTATATCTCGTTCAGAGATTTATTATATCAAGGAGTCACGAAATGCAAAAGATTTTACACAGGTTGATGTCGAAAAATAGGGATGGTTTCGGGAATAAATAACCAATAGATGCCATCTGCATGGAAAACAATAGTTATAGTTCAACTAGTGTTAATTGGCACATTAGCCATTGATTAATATTGATTTTCCTGGTCGCATTTGTAGATAGCTTAAAATTATATTTGCATTAAATATATCAACTGTGTAGATTATTAAATATATTTGCATGAATTGTCCCTCTAGCATTGCTTGACAACAGATGCTGGTGTGTTTACGTCCCCGTCACTTAGCGGTTCGGCAAAAGAATAAGTACTGGGCTTACAAAGAATAAGTCCCGGGGTCGATTTGCTCGACTAAAAAAAGGCGGTGCTCCAGCATGGCCGCAGTCAAATGACTGAAACAAGTAAAAGAGTAAAGAGTATATGAACTGTAATTATAATAGTTTAGCATCTAGCTAAGAACCCAGCTTTGAAGTGTTCGGCTTTCTTAAGAATATTCTTTCTTGAATTGTACATCAATCATTTAGCAAACCAGTTCTGCTGATAGTTTTTGTGTAAAATTAGTCGCTACACGAAGTGGAGAAATCGAAAGTGGTTCTTGGAAGAGGCATAAACAACATCAATAATAATAATTCTCTCTACTATATGCAGAAAAACTGAAATTTTCTGAGAGGGGGCTTCTCGATTATATCGATCCAAGTGCACAACTTGGTTTATGGATCTCAAAAGGACGAAAGGCAAAGTCGACCTCAGTGGTATTTAAACTCAGAACGGAGTGAGGAAATGGCCATATGACGTCAGTGAGAATGAGCAGAAACAGTTTCGACTTAGAACCGAAACCGAGTCGCTGACATAGGTCGCTACGAAGTTACATTAGACATAGAGAGAGAGAGTACGTTTCAGATAAAAGTGCTAACATTTTTAAATATATTTCTTTATTGCTCACAAGGGGCTAAACATAGAGGAGACAAACAAGGACAGACAAAGGGATTAAGTCGATTACATCGATCCCAGTGCGTAACTGGTACTTCATTTATCGACCCCGAAAGGATGAAAGGCAAAGTTGACCTCAGCGGAATTTGAACTCAGAACGTAGCGGCAGACGAACTACTTATTTCTTTATTACCCACAAGGGGCTAAACACAGACGGGACAAACAAGGACAGACAAACGGATTGAGTTGGTTACATCGACCCAGTGCGTAACTGGTACTTAATTTATCGCCCCTGAAAGGATGAAAGGCAAAGTCGACCTCGGCGGAATTTGAACTCAGAACGTAGCGGCAGACGAACTACCTATTTCTTTATTACCCACAAGGGGCTAAACACAGAGAGGCCAAACAAGGACAGACAACGGGATTAAGTCGATTACATCGACCCAGTGCGTAACTGGTACTTAATTTTTCGACCCCGAAAGTCGACCTCGGCGGAATTTGAACTCAGAACGTAATATCAGACGAAATACCTATTTCTTTACTACCCACAAGGGGCTAAACATAGAGGGGACAAACAAGGACAGACATAGGTGTTAAGTCGATTAGATAGACTCCAGTGCGTAACTGGTACCGAATTTATCTACCTCGAAAGGATGAAAGGCAAAGTCGACCTCGGCGGAATTTGAACTCAGAACGTAACGGCAGACGAAATACCACTAAGCATTTCGCCCGACGTGCTAACGATTCTGCCATTTCGCAAATAAAACCATGTCTACATAATACCCGTCTATTACTAAGTGTGTCAGTATACACCGTGTATAGACGGTGTTAGGTGAAAAGTGAACCGCGTCGTGTCTCCTCCGCCACATCAAGGTCAGCGAAACGAGTCCGGACAAACAGCAACGCAAAGATGGGTGCCTCTAGCAGTACCAGACGTGTAATCGTCGAAGAAGACGAAAAAGGCGGTGGATTTCTAATTCAGGTCTAATAACTTTTAATTACATATCCCTGTGTGTGTGTCTGTAGCAATTATAAACGAGATGTATCATTATTTGGTTGAAAGGGTAACATGCTGTGTTCTAAAATCGGGGATTACTTCATAAAAGCTCAGAACGAAATACTATTTCTTTCTTTTTTTCTTTTAAATATTAAGGTTGAGCTGACCTTTGCGTATTCCAGATGACTTTACGGTCCGAATTAAACCGATAGCACTAAGTGAGGTCATTATATGTGGACTTAATTATTTGTTTCTCTTCGGAATTATTCACGAAAAATATTTTTTTTCCCAATTAGGACATCTTAAATAATTATCTCTTAATTATTAAAAAATATATATCCGCTTTATTCAATGTTAAATTAATTTTTGCTACACCTTTTTTATCCTCATTTGCCAAATTGGATCGATAAATTTAATTCACTTGGAGCCAAAAAAGCGTTTTGAACACAGGAGAAATATTTAAAAATCCTTAATATTTAATTGTTAATGGGATGCAAAGGGGTTGAGCAAGTTTCTGTTGAATGTCCCAGGCATCTAAGAGACAAATTTCTTAAGACTCGGTTATGATATTGGTAATAATATTTCGGTGAGTACATCACGAAGGCTTTTATTCACTTTGTACAAAGACGAATCTTGGGTCGTACGTTCAATCTCTGTTTCTTCTGCATTTTTGGCTCATTATTCACGGTTGTTGGCTCCGAACAAATATATCTCACCGACCGTTTCGATACACTTTCGTATATTTTTAACCTCCAGTACTTTTATAAATGTCAGTTAAAAACTTGTTCATTTTCTCGCCTCACCTGTCATCACTTTGTTGCTATTAATTAGCGAATAACACCTTAATCCACCCTCCGTCACGTACACAGGTGTATTTTCATATTTATCTATATTTAGCAGCATTTCATTTCTATTATTGTTTCATTTTTCACTTTGTTAGGTTTTTTTCTCTCACTTCATTCATATAATTCACCTTTCATTACAAATAGGACAGGTATAGAAAGCACATAGGTTTCCTCTATAACAGTAAAATTAAGCGATTAATGAATAACGAAAACCCCTTTCGCTAATTTCTTTTTCAATCAAAATAAACCCCTCACTCCCCAAATATTTCTTATCTTCATTATGACCGAATTCTTAACATTCTTAATTTTCGGTAGACATCAAATGTTTTTATAAATTCTCTGTCTAATTCCCGTTTTTCATCTCCGCATATTTTGCATTTCTTTCACCTTCAACTCACATTTCAGCTAAAATCTATTTTTATTGAAGCTAAATCACCTCAAAAACTCAAATAGATATATTCTGCAATCACACCTTTACAAGTTTGTTCTCGGATCCCCTTCTTGCTGTCACTAATTTCTTTTCATAGAGAAAATAAAACAAAAACTAATCGTTTCACCTTACCTATCCTCAATAAAATGATGTTAGGCAATACTATAGACTAAGTATCTTATTTAGACCCAAACAGTGATACCCGGCTTCTGAATTTATTCAGAAGCCGGCTATTAAATTATTTTTTATTCATTAACCTTGTCATTGATAAGTCTTTAAAAAAATTCATTGCCAACCTTTATTAAAACCATATATTCTGTTAATTGTGCAACATGTCTTGAAGTCCCCCTATTTCTCGGCTTAATCTGTATCATTCCAATCTGTAGCAGCTGATATATATATATATATTATAGTAATTACATCGTCGGAGGCTTATTTAAGCCATTCAAAAACCAAATTGTTAACTTCATATAATTATTTATTTACTTGGTGTCAAAATCTTCGTCGCACCACGGAACTGTGTTCCGTTGTAGACGGTGCTAAGCAAGTATTGACACCAAGTCAATACGTTAAGTGAAGCTTTTTTTTATGGCTAAAATGTGTCTTTCACGCTGTAATTACCTTAGTTTCGATCCACGGTCTCAAATCAAATCATTTGCTAGACAAATAAATATTATATTTATGCGCGTGTGTGTATGAGCCACTCTGAGTTTGGCCCCAGACTGGGCTGTTCACGGCAAAGACGGAACTCAGGGTAAACTGTCAATTTTTAATATAATAAACGTATCAATCCACTCTACCAGATAGTGTTTTGATTTTGGAAAATAAATTTCAATATATAGGTGCAGGCGTGGCTGTGTGGTAAGTAGCTTGCTTACGAACTGCATGGTCCCGGGTTCAGTCCCACTGCGTGGCACCTTGGGCAGGTGTCTTCTACTATAGCCTCGGGCCGACCAAAGCCTTGTGAGTGGATTTGGTAGACGGAAACTGAAAGAAGCCCGTCGTATATATATATATATATATATATATATATATATATGTGTGTGTGTTTGTCTCCCCAACATCGCTTGACAACCGATGCTGGTGTGTTTACATCCCCGTAACTTAGCGGTTCGGCATAAGAGAGCGATAGAATAAGTACTAGGCTTCCAAAGAATAAGTCCTGGGGTTGATTTGCTCGACTAGAGGCGGTGCTCCAGCATGACCATAGTCGAATGACTGAAACAAGTAAAAGAGATATAGGTGCAGGCGTGGCTGTGTGGCAAGAAGTTTTCTTCGCAACCGCATGGTTCCTGGTTCAGTCAGATTGCACGGCACCTTCTCTTCTACTACATCCCCGGGCCAACCAAAGTTTTGTGAGTGAATTTGGTAGGCGGAAACCGAAAGCTCTCCATCATTTATACGTGTGTGTTTCTGCATTTCCCTCCCAGCTCTGCTTGATAACCACTGCTGGTTTGTTTATGTCCCCGTAATTTTGCGGTTTGGCAGTAGAACCCGAGAGAATAAGTATAAGGCTTAAAAGTAAGGGTTACAATTAATTCAACTAAACCCTTCAAGACGTTGCCCCTGCATGGTTACAGTCCAATGATTAAAATATATAACAATTATACTATATCATTATGTGTGTGTATGTACATATGTGTGGCACATGAAAAAACATTCGAGCGAGGTCGTTGCCAGTACCGCCTGACTGGCCCCCGTGCCGGTGGCACGTAAAAGCACCCACTACACTCTCAGAGTGGTTGGCGTTAGGAAGGGCATCCAGCTGTAGAAACATTGCCAGATCAGACTGGAGCCTGGTGCAGCCTCCTGGCTTGCCAGTCCCCAGTCAAACCATCCAACCCATGCTAGCATGGAAAACGGATGTTAAACGATAATGATGATATATATGGCACAAGTGCCAGTAACGCGACGCTGGTAACAATCACGCTCGAATGGTGCCTTTTATGTGTCACTGGCATGGAAGCCAGTTAGCCGCTCTGTCAACGATCATGTTCGGAAGGTGCTCTTTGATGCCAGTCATCGAATTTGATTTCGATTTCACTTGCCTCAACAGGTCTTCGCAAGCAGAGTTTAGTGTCCAAAGAAGGAAAGGTACACATGTGTGTGTGTATATATATGTACATATATATATATATATAGTTGAAATTTACAGAAAAACAAAAGATGAAGGCAGGTGTGTAAGCAACATACAGGTGTATTAATTTAATGCTCCGGAAGGTGAGAAAGTCTTTCATGTTTCGAGCCTATGCTCTTCAACAGAATGGAACATGAGGAAATAAACTGAGAGAGAAATAAAAAAGCTTTTTGATTTAGCGGTCAATATATATTTTATACAGGGTGGCCACTGAAAGACTGAACGATATAAAACAAAAATTACTTTTACAAACACATAGTTTAAAAAAATTTTTTAATTATTTTATTTGGATGGAAACAGTTTTTAAGTCCAGTTTCAGAATCTTCTGAAGCGATGTTCTGGTGATGCCTTGTTGAACAGAGCGATGGTGGGTAGAGGCTGATGGATCCTCAAGGAGACTCTGCCATACAACTTCTGCCACTTAGGACCTCTTCCCGGAAGATTGCCGGCTGATCCAGTTCATTCAAACCGGTTGATTAGGTTCCGAATCATGTCATTGCTAGGAGATACTCTGACAGTAAAATGTTGCTGGTATTTTCTCTGAGTTTGAATAATTGATCTTTCACTCGAATAGAAAAACTCAATGGGTTTTACTCCATTTGCTGGACATCATATGTAACCATTTTAACCTGCAAGGGATGCTCTATAAAACATGCAAAAAAATAAAAAAGATTGAAAATGAACAAGTTTATTGGCCAATGATTGAAGGATGCTCTTAAATGGGCTGGTTATGCTGCACTGGCATGGTTAAAGTCTCAGGCACTGCATATCTCCAAAGGTCTCGGTCGCTTGTCTTCACCTCCATGAGGCCCAACGTTCGAAGGCCATCACCACCTCAACCCTTCAGTTTTTCAGTGGTCACCTTGTGTGTATGTGTCATCATCATCATCATCGTTTAGCGTCCGCTTTCCATGCTAGCATTATATACACACACACACACACACACACACACAAAATATTCTATTATATGCATAATTATAATCAGTGCTCAGCTACTTGGTAAAATTATTAATTAATTAATTTTACCCTATATATATATATGTATTTAGAATGGCTCTTGCTCTGATTTGAGAAATTCTTTATTTGTTGGTATTTGTAAACCAACCAAACAAAGGATTGCTGTGATGTAAATGTGATTGTCACAAAGCATCATTTTCCCCAGCTTCTCATCCCTCTGGCACTTGAAGTTATCTCTGCTGTGTGCTGTCTCTGACAGCAAATATGTTTTACCTCTGACCCATCCCAGACAGCAAAGCTGATGAGTGAACCCATCCTCCTAGACGTGTCCCCTCGCAGTCAACACACATTCAAAGTCTGTTCCCCTCCCCCTATGGGTGTTACCCCCCAGCTGTTGTTGTAGCAGTACAGGCTACGCATTTGTGAAGGAAGCTATCCATCACCACACCACCATCAAGTGGAAGGTTTTTTACTTATCACTGCATTGCCTGCATGGCTGCTGTTTGAGAAGCTGTTGTCTTTGATACAACCCATAAGCTACCCCACTTACCAAACTACAGCAGAGTTTTCTGGTGCTATGCCAAGAGAATATCTACCTTTCCATCCACCATTTTAAATCGAAGATAGTGCTGTTAGAAGTACTCTTAATAAAAAGAAAAAGCCTCTCTCTATGCTGCTGTTCTTTTTGCAATTCATTCTCTTTTGTTTCCATTCAATTCTTCCCTGTCTTACCACCATGTACACAATGTCGCCACAAATGAACTCCCTCATCCCAATCGCTCCAACCCACCAAGGGGACCAGAACCAGTGGTGTTTCCTCCATCATCCTCAAACTGTATGTCTTAGAGTTAGCTCCTGTCTATCATCATCATCATCATCATCATCATTTAATGTCCACTTTCCGTGCTAGCATGGGTTGGATGGTTTGACCGGGGTCTGAGAAGCCAGAAGAGTGCACCAGGCTCCAGTCTGATCTGGCAGTGTTTCTACAGCTGGATGCCCTTCCTAACGCCAACCACTCCGTGGGTGCTTTTTACGTGCCACCGGCACAGGGGCCAGAGGAGCCAGGAAAATGTCCACGATTGGTTGGTGCTTTTTACATGCCACCGGCACAGAAGCCAGTCAAGGCGACGCTTCTTCAATCCCCCCACCCCGTCTCTTTGCATGACCCTATCCAAATTTTTGGAAACGTGTTGTAGTATATCTCATCCCCAGAAAAAGCAGTCTTTCTGTTCTGTCAGCAGTTCTCAACTTATTTCTTTTCCGTCATCTCAAAGATGCTGGAATCAGTTAACGGTCACTTTGAATATCTCTTCATCCCTCAATGACCATCAGTATGCCTTCCACTCTACTGGAAGGCTAATTTTCCTCTATCATTCACCACTCTGAGAACTTTTCAAATGTTCTTAAACTTGACATCAACAAAACCTTCAACTGTGTCTGTAATGGCAACATCCAAGCTAAGTTCATCATCATCGTTTAACGTCCGTTTTCTGTGCTAGCATGGGTTGGACAGGTCGACCGGGGTCTGGGAAGCCAGGAGGCTGCACCAGGCTTCAGTCTGATCTGGCAGTGTTTCTACAGCTGGATGCCCTTCCTAACGCCAACCACTCCGTGCTTTTTACGTGCCTCTGGCATAGGTGCCAGGGGTGGGGGGACTAGCAGCGGCCACGATCGGTTGGTGCTTTTTACATGCCACCGGCACAGAGACCAGTCGAGGCAGCGCTGGCATTGGTCACATACGGATGGTGCTTTTTATGTGCCACCGGCACAGGTTCCTTGTCTATATTTTTTATTTCTTGGATTGAAGTTTTTTTTATAAAGTGGTTGACATTCGGAAGGGCATCCAGCCATAGAATCCTTGCCAAAACAGATGGTTGGAACTTGATGCCGCTCTCCTGCTTGTTAGTTCCTGTCAAACCATCCAATCCATGCCAGCATCGAAAATGGATTATGATTGCACGTGTCCCTATCCTCATTCCATAAACTCTGGTGTACCTCAAAGTTCATTCTGGTTATTAGATACCCACTTGTTGTCACCCCTAAGGATACGCATACTTTCGGAGATGTTATTTTGTTCCTCTAATCTCCAACACATACATTCTTAACACGTGATGTTAAAAATATACCTATTTCTTTACTACTCACAAGGGGCTAAACACATAGGGGACAAACAAGGACAGACAAAAGGATTAAGTCGATTATATCGACCCCAGTGCGAAACTGGTACTTATTTAATCGACCCCGAAAGGATGAAAGGCAAAATCGACCTCAGCGGAATTTGAACTCAGGACATAGCGGCAGACAAAATACCGCTAAGCATTTTGCTCAGCATGTTAACACTTCTGCCAGCTCGCTGCCTTCATGTTAAACATATACCAACTCCAGGAACAAAGACTTTCAGGGAATTCCTCAGCAGAGACATGGTGACCTACTCTCTTTCAACAGTATCAAAACTGAATCCCTATATACAGCAAAGAACCAATACTTCCAGAGTTGCTACAAATCCTAGACCTCACAGTCTTGTATTTCACTAACAATGACCCCTACTCAAACACACACACACACACATACGTATATATCAAGCATCTCCAGGACTATGTTGCAAAGATTGGAATTCTTTTTCAGTGTCAGGAAATACTTTTTATAGAAATAAACCTCTTATTTTTCAAAGGGAAATAATTCTTCATTATTCAACTACATTTATTGAGGTAAAGAAAGTTTTTCTGCCATTAATATAATAACAGGAGAAAAGGGCGGCGAGTTGGCAGAACCGTTAGCACGCCTGGTGAAATGCTTAGCGGTTTTTCGTCTGCCATTACGTTCTGAGTTCAAATTCCGCCGAGGTAGACTTTGCCTTTCATCCTTTCGGGGTCAATAAATTAAGTACCAGTTACGCACTGGGGTCGATGTAATCGACTTAATCCATTTGTCTGTCCTTGTTTGTCCCCTCTATGTTTAGCCCCTTGTGGGTAGTAAAGAAACATAATAACAGGAGAAAGTTTAGAGCTTAATCATCTAATGATGATGAAAATGATGATGGCAGTTGGTTAGGAAATTAATTTTCAGAGATTTGTGGCTTACTTTCTTATTAGTTTACCTCTCAACAAAATTTTGATGCAGAATAATGGAATTTTAGTTTAGGAAATTCTGAAAGACTGATCATTATGATTGACACCAACAAGAAAACCTGTACATGGTTGATTGACCTGCTAGATATAGTGACCAAATCACCTTTACATCGCACTGTTGTTTTGAGAAAGAGACATTTAGCAAGTGTAGTCCTAGATACACAATGTCTTACAAAAAGACAGGATGGTCATTTTTGTCATGTTATGGTCAGGTTTCTTTTTTGTTATTGTTACCCTACTGGTATATCATCATTATTGTCGTTGTCGTTTAATGGCTGCTTTCCATGCTGGCATGGGTTGGACGGTTTGACTGTGGGCTGGCAAGCCAGAAGGCTACTCCAGGCTCCAATCTGATCTGGCAAAGTTTTTACAGATGGATGCCAATTACTCTGAGAGTGTAATGGGCGCTTTTTACATGCCACTGGCATAGGAGTCAGTTCAGCAGCACTGGTAATGACCATGCTCGAATGGTGCTTTTTTCATGCCAATCAGGTGGTACTGGCATCAGCCATGACAATGACTTCACTTGACTCAACTGGTCTTCGTAAGTGCAGTTTATTGCCCAATGTTTGAAGGGTACTCTTAAATGGGCTGGTTATACTGCACTGGCATAGGCCATGGTTACTGTCTCACTTGGCTTGCCAGGTCTTCTCAAGCACAGCATATCTCCAAAGGTCTCGGTCACTTGTCATCGCCTCCGTGAAGCCCAACGTTCGAAGGTCGTGCTTCACCACCTCATCCCAGGTCTTCCTGGACCTACCACAGGTTCCCTCTACCGCTAGGGTATGACACTTTTTCACTCAGCTGTCCTCATCTATATGCAATACATGACCATACAAGTGCAATCGTCTCTCTTGCACACTACATCTGAAGCTTCTTATGTCCAACTTTTCTCTCAGGATGCTTACACTCTGTCATACATGCATACTGACATTACACATCTGGCAGAGCATACTAGCTTCATTCGTTGCAAGCTTACGCATGTCCTCAGCAGTCATGGCCCATGTTTCACTACCATGTAGCATGGCTGTTTGCACATATGCATCATAGTCTACCTTTTACTCTGAGCGTGAGGCCCTTTGTCACCAGCAGAGGTAGGAGCTTTCTGAACTTTGCCCAGGCTATTCGTATTCTAGCAGCTACACTCTCAGAGCATCCACCCCTGCTACTGACTTGGTCAGCTAGGTAACAGAAGCTATCAACTGCTTCTAGTTTTTCCCCCTGGAATGTGACGAAAACTGTTTGCTGCACATTTTCAGTGTTTATTACCCCTGTGCATTTGCCATGCACAAAGCTATCTTCCCAGTTAGCCTTCCTTTGATATTGTTGCACTTCTTGTGTGTCCATAGCTTCCACCAGGTACATCTTATGGACTTCCTACCTATGCGGCCATCTACCTGAAGGGATTTGTGGTTTGTCTGCCTTCCTACTTATTAAGACTTTGGTTTTAGCTAGGTTGACCCTAAGGCCCTTTGATTCTAGACCTTGCTTCCACACCTGAAACTTCTCTTCTAGTTCTGATAATGACTCTGCTATCAGAGCAAGGTCATCAGCATAGAGAAGCACCCAGGGGCATCCTGTCTTGAATTCCTCTGTTATTGCCTGGAGGACAATGAGGAATAAGAGGGATCTGAGGACTGATCCTTAGTGGACCCCTATCCCTACCCAGAATTCTTCACCATACTCATTGCCAACCCTTGCCTTACTGACAGCATCCCTGTACATTGCTTGCACAGCTCTCACTAACCACTCATCTATTCCTAGTTTCCATATTGACCCACCAGATAAGGGATCGGGGGACCCTATCAAAGGCTTTCTCCATGTCAACAAAAGCCAGGTACAGTGTTTTATCTTTGGCTAGGTATTTGTCCTGCAGCTGTCTTACCAGAAATTTCGCATCAGTGGTGCTTTTCCCTGTCATAAACCCAAACTGCATTTCATCTAACCTAACTCTCTCCCTAATTAGTTGGGCTATGACCCTCTCCATGACTTTCATTACCTGATGCAACAACTTGATACCTCTGTAATTATTCGTATCGAATGCATCGCCTTCACCAGTCATTGGATATGACTCCTTCATGTATCACCTCATTGACTATACGGGTGACTAGACTATAGCTGACACCGCCAGATATTTTAAGCATCTCCGCGATGATTCTTGATGGGCCGGGGGCTTTCCCTGTCTTCATACCCTCAATTGCTTTATCTACCAAAGTACTGTCAACTTGGATAGCTGGTCCCTCTGTTGGGTTGACATTTGACAGACTCTCTTTCTCCCATTCACTTCCTTGATTTAGCAACCGTTCATAGTGGTGTCTCTAAGTCTCCTTCTTTGCAGCCTCATTAAATGCAAGTGAGCCATCATCCATGTGGACACATTTCTCTCCTATGACATCATGATTCGCTCTCACACACTCTCTTGCAACATGAAACACTTCAAGGTCTTTGGTCCTCATGATGTAGAACATTAGCAAATTTTTTCTTATCTGCTTCCCCTCTGGCTTAATAAACCTGTCTCCTAGCTTCCCTTCTGGCAATCTGATAGAATTCCCTACTACCACCGTTCTTCCAGTCCTTCCATGCCTGTTTCTTTTCCCTAATGGCCCTGTCAACTACATTGTTCCACCACTACGTTACCTTGGGTCAAGAGGGACTTTGCACCATCCACAGATCTCATCATCATCATCATTGTTTAATGTCTGCTTTCCATGCTAGCATGGGTTGGACGATTTGACTGAAGACTGGCGAACCAGGTGGCTGCATCAGGCTCCAATCTTGATCTGGCTGAGTTTCTACAGCTGGATGCCCTTCCTAATGCCAACCACTCCGAGAGTGTAGTGGGTGTTTTTTACGTGTCACCGGCACGAGGGCCAGTCAGGTGGTACTGGCAACGGCCATGCTCAAATGGTATTTTTTTACATGTCACCTGCACAGGAGCCAGTCTAGCGGCACTGGCAGATCTGGTCAGGTTAAATAAATGTGCAGTGTAGCGTATTACGTGATTCTTCATAATGCTGTCATTTCTCTCTCCAAAAGTCCAATATATTCATATCTAACCTCACCACCCTTTTGACCTGCCTTTTCCATGGGCATCTCCCATTACCAGTCCACCACCAATCTAATGCTTGTTTTTAAATGTCAACACGGCTTAGAATTGTTTGTAAAATTTTATCTTACTTCAATATTTGTTCACTGCATTAACATGGTTGCCTAACGTTCAGTGCAATAACCATGGATTGTCCTGTAGTAAAATGTATATTTTTTTGTCCATTACTGTTCGTCTTTGTGACTTCCTACAAATAATATATTTAAAGTTAACCATTTTTTAACCATATTTGTGTTGAAATACACTACCTTTTCTTCAAATAATTTCGGAAAAAAAAAGAATTTATTAAAATAATTGTCATTATTGAGCTGACATTGGCAACAAAATAAAAGATTTTTATGAAAATTTTTTAGATAATTTTAAAACCATCCTTGGTTCTGTATCATAGAACCAGGGGTGGTTTTAGGCAGGTTGTTATCAAATGGGTTAAATTAATATTGTTTTAAGTTTTAGAGTAAGTCCATTTATTCCGGTCCACATATCTAATAGGAAAGTAGTTATTGATTCTTCTAAATTTCAAGAATGAGATTTACCCTTCAAAGTCTTTGCATTAAATTAGACATAAATTGAAGACAAAAATGACCACAGGATATGAGGAAGATTTATATTTTTTTAACACTTATTAATGTATTAATTATTACCAATCTACAAGAAAACTAATTTGTTCATTAAATGTTCTCTTTGTTTTAGGTTTCGGATTCCGTTGCCAAGCAGATTTATGGCATCAAGGAAAAACCCAAAGGTAAACGATTGGTCCTTTTGAAGCTCCTTGAACCCTTTAGCATTCAGATTACTATGGAAAACGTTTTGCTTATTTATTCACATTGTTTCGAAGTAATCATGTATTATCTTGTTGTTTATCCATGACTTTTTGGACTTTATGACTATTATGTAAGTCTAAGCTCCCAGAAACAGCTGTCGAGTTAAAAAAGACAATGCATTCTCTCCTTAGTTTTCTGTATTTTTTCATACCCCATGTAAAAGTAAGTTTATTTGTCAATATATGTAAATATCTATATGCTTGTACATATGTGTTTATATTCTGAATATATTTAGTTTTTGTATCTATCTATCTATCTATCTATCTATCTATCTATATATATATATATATATATATATATATATACATATCTCCCTATATATGTGTATGTATATGTATGCATATTTATATATATATCAAGCCTAATTGTGTTTATCAGTATTACTGTCTCCCTATCAGCTCACCTGGATTTCTCTTATGACCACTCTTTACTCTGTGGACCTGGTCCTCAATAAGGACTCCAGAGTGAAAGTTCAAATCATTTGAGTACTACTCTGTTTCCTATATTGAGCATCTCTAGCTCTTACCTTTTGACTCTGTGTGTGTGTGTGTGTGTGATGATGATGATAAGTACAGTACTGTTTCTACTTCGTGGATTTTCACCTATCACAGGGGGTTTTGGAACATAACACCTGCGATAGTTGAGGGATTACTGTGTATATATGAGATTTTGCAGAAAGTACTTGATACAGTCATGATATTTAAAGAAAAATTAATTATATCATATCTTGGAAAAATCGAATGACATAAATCTTTTGAGCGTAAGTTTTTGTATTGTGTATGTGTAACCACTTTTTTGTTCATTTTTTTTCAAGTTCGTGTTATGGAATAATCTGCAGAGAGGAAATTATTTTTAGTATCCGTGTCGACTATTTCTGGTCTGGTTCCAGATTTTGAATTCTAATCAGTTTTCTTTATTTGATTGATAATTTTCCTTCTTTATTTTGAAAAAAACCCCAAATATTTTAAATTTTCTATTTGCACAAAGTCCACCCACAACTCTTCACTGAGCCTCTGTATAAAGAAACTGCATTGTATCCAACACATAGCTCTATACTGCCTTCTCTTTGATATTAGTGCTGCAATTGGTGCAATTTACCAAGTAACTTCTGTCAAATTTGCAATGATGTTAAGCCCTTTTTTTTTTTTACCATAAAAGTTTTGGGATTTGCTTGAAAATACCCAATAATCAGCTTTTGTTACTTTATGATATTCTTCTCCCATTTACCAATTATTAAAATTTATTTTTCAGTTGAAACATTATCTCCCTCTCTCTCTCTTTCTCTATTTGTAGTTACCAAGAGCAATGAACCACTAAAAAGAAAGGTGATTGTTGAAGACAAGCGTAAAGCCCCTGCAGTAGAAGCACCACCAGAGAAACCTCAATTACCGGTACCGAGTTTCCCAGTTATACCCGTTATCCCTGCTACTCCTATTTTACCGCCTTCGCCCACTATCCCTGTTCCTGGTTCTCCTAAAAAATCCCCTATTTCTCCTGTTACTAAACCTGATTTGCTTTCCAAGGAAAAAGAACAGAAGCCTGTTGACAGTAAAAGCAAGGAAGAGGCTGCTGTGTTGAGCCCTAAAGTGGAAAAACTTGCACCCAAAGAACCTGAAAAGAAATTGGGTCTTCCAGCAGTGCTGGGTTCTAAGGCAATCGCACCCAAAGAATCTGAAAAGAAAGAGTGTGTTTCAACTTCTCCAGTCTTAAGTTCCAAAGTAGATAAAACTGCCCCTAAAGATAGTATCGCGGCAGAACCAGCGGAAAAGACCCCACAGAAAGAAACTGAAAAGAAGGCTAAAGTGGAAGAAGCTGCCAAGGAAAAAAGTACCCCAACGAAAGCAAAAGCAGCAACAACAGCTCCTTCTATTTCAGAACCAGCTGAATCTCCAACTCCAAAACCTTCTCCTAAGAAAGTTATTCCTGGTCCTAAAATCCCTTCTTCTTCTATGTTACAACCTTTGATCCCCAGTCCTGCTGCTCCCAAGATTGAGGTAAGATATTTTCTGGCTTTTTTTAAAATTAATTTTTGTTGCTTGTTTGCTTTAGCTTCTGCTGTTTATTTCTTATAGAGTATTTCATATTTTTTCCATCTCTAGTTTTCCATTATGAACAGGAGGCACTGTCTTTAAGATATGAAGCAGAGCTACAAATTGGAGTAATTATTATTTCGTGTCCATATTCCATGCTGCCACGAGTTGGATGGTTTGACCGGATTCAGTGGGCCAAGGACCGCATCGTGCTCCAATGTCTGGTTTGATATGATTTCTATGGCTGGGTGCCCTTCCTAATGCCAACTATTTTACAGAAAGACTACAAAGGATGTAACTGTATATTCTCGTGTACTTCCACTGATACATGCTGATACATGTAACACGCATTGTGTATTAGGTGCTTGTTTTGTATCACCAGGACTAGTGATGTTGCCATGCAGCTTCCAAGACTCTGAACCTTAGAAAGGTGGCTTTATGCTTGGAGATGGAGGGGTTAAATTATGGGGCAAGGGCCCAGAGCAGAACAGGTTTCTTGCTGTTGAGGAACTACATGACTACTCACATTTTAGAAGTGAGTGTAGGAGTAACTGGGGTGGAGGTGGAAATAGATGAAAAAATAGTGGTGATGAGGTGTCAAAGTAGAGGGGGTGGGGTAGAAATGTGTGGGGGGTGATGGACTAGGAGTGTGGCTGGGTGGAGGTTGCATGTAAGTATGGTGGGGTGTAGGAGATGATTAACAATGTGTGTTACATGTTCAAATCATATTACAGTACAGTTCCACTACTAAATTTGATTTGCTTTCCAAGGAAAAAGAAAAACCTGTTGAAAGTGAGAGAAAGGAAGAGGCCCCAGTGTTGAGTTCCAAGGTAGAAGAAACCCAACCCACGGAACCTGAGAAGAAAGTGGATATTTCGACAATTCCGGTGTTGGGTTTAAAGGTGGAGGAAACCCTACCAAAAGAACTTGAAAAGATCGAAGGTATTTCAGCAACACCAGTATTGAGTTCCAAGGTGGAGGAAGCCCCACCAAAAGAACTTGAAAAGGTTGAGGGTGTTTCTGTTATACCAGAATTGAGTTTGAAGGTGGAAGAAGCTCCACCAAAAGAACTTGAAAAGATTGAGAGTATTCCTGTTATACCAGAATTAAGTTTGAAGGTGGAGGAAGCCCCACCAAAAGAACTTGAAAAGATTGAGAGTATTTCTGTTATACCAGAATTGAGTTTGAAGGTGGAGGATGCCCCACCGAAAGAACTTGAAAAGATTGAAAGTATTTCTGCAACCCCAATATTGAGTTTGAAGGTGGAGGAAGCCCCACCTAAAGAACTCGAAAAGATTGAGGTTATTTCAGCAACCCCAGAATTGAGTTTGAAGGTGGAGGAAGCCCCACCTAAAGAACTTGAAAAGATTGAGGTTATTTCTGTTACACCAGAATTAAGTTTGAAGGTGGAGGAAGGTCTGCCAAAAGAACTTGAAAAGATTGAAAGTATTTCTGCAACCCCAGAATTGAGTTTGAAGGTGGAGGAAGCCCCACCTAAAGAACTCGAAAAGATTGAGGTTATTTCAGCAACACCAGAATTGAGTTTGAAGGTGGAAGAGGCCCCACCAACAGAACTTGAAAAGATCGAGGTTATTTCTGTTACACCAGAATTAAGTTCAAAAGTAGAAGAAGCTCTGCCAAAAGAACTTGAAAAAGTCGAGGGTATTTCAGCAGTGCTGAGTCCTGAGGTGGAAACAGTCCTACCCAATGAAACCAAGCAGGAAGAAAGTGTTTTGGCAATTCCAGAGGAAATTGCCCCTAAAGAAGCTGCTGAGAAAGAAATTATTCCAGCAGTGGTATTGGAGAAACTTCCACAGGAAGAAACTGAAATGGAGAGCATACCAGCAGCTCTGGCGCTGAGTTCTGAAGAGGAAAAACTCCCACAGAAAGAAGCTGCCAAAGAAGAGAGTATTTTGGCAGCCCCAGCCCCAGCAGCAGCAGCAGCTGCTCTTTCTGTTCCAGAACCAGCTGAGCCTTCAGTTGAGGAACCTTCTCCTAAGGAAGATATTCCTGGTCCTAAAATTTCTACTTCTTCTATCGTACAACCTTTGACCCCTACTCCTGCTGCTCCCAAGATTGAGGTAAGATATTTTCCCATTTTTTTTTTTTTCCTCCCACTTTTGCATGTCTGGTTTGGCTTCATAAAATTTCTAACATTCAAAATAAAAATAATCAAAACAGCAGTTTATTTGTTACAGAATATTTCATACTTTCTCCATCTGTAGTTTTCCGTTACGAACAAACACTATGGGTTTTTAAGATTCGAAGGCAGAGCTACAAATTGTAGTATTTATCATTTAGTGTCTATTTCCCCTGCTGGCCTGGGTTGGATGGTTTAGCAGGACCCAATGGGCCCAAGGCCTGCAGTTTGTTCCAGTGTCTTCTTTGGCATGTTCCTTGTGGCTGGATGCTCTTCTTGTATGTAGAGGCCACATGCCGGCTCTTGACATGGTCCTTGTTTATTATGTCCTCATATTTCAATTTCTTTACCTGGTGGGACCTATCGAGGTATAGTTGTTCTACCATCAAATTCTAATCTCAGTCTTCTGAATTTTGGAAAATGTGTGTTACCAATTTAATGGTACCGAAATGTATTAAAAGGATGTAGAGTTCACGGATGGGGCAGTTTCAAGTAATTTTTTCCTTTCTACTTGATTACTGTAGCTTGGTGGTTAGGGTGTTGGACTCCTGATCGTAAGAGTGTGGTTTCAATTCCTGGACCAGGTGACACATTGTGTTCTTGAGCAAAACTCTTCATTTCACTTTGCTCCAGTCCACTCAAACTTGCAACAGACTAGCATCCCATCTGGGGGAAATAGATTTGCCATACAAATCAGGAAACTGGGTCTTTGCCTTTATATGACTTGGGAAGAATCTTCATCCTTTTGTTGGTGCTGGTGTGGCTGTGTGGTTAGAAGCTTGCTTCCCAGCCACATGGTCCTGGGTTCAGTCCCACTGCGAGGCACCTTGGGCAAGTGTCTTCTACTATAACCTCAGGCTGGCCAAAGCCTT
>NC_042999.1:4572775-4577775 GCF_006345805.1 Octopus sinensis | reverse complement strand
TACTTTTTCTTCTTCCTTTGCTAATCGCTTTCGCTCTGTTTCCCTCACAAAATGCTTTGCCATCTCCCCAACTCCTGACATTAGTTCTCTGCAACTTAATGTAATAAAGTGTTTCCTGCCAATCTTTTCTGGTTAAGCATCCAAATGCATTTGGAACACCCAAAGTGGGGTTTCAAGCAGACATAATGGTGAAATATGTAGGAACTAATAACACTGTAATAAAATTAAAATTCCTTTTTGTCTTTGGTCACTAAGAGTTATTTCTCATTTGTTATTTCTCTAGAAATCAAAGGAAATGATTGCCATTCCCTTCAAACTTTGCTTTTGTGACCTGGACATCAATGTCTTGAAACTGAACTATTTTCCATTGTATTTCAAACAAACTCAGTGCTGAATTGTTGAAGCAGAAATATTGTTATAGTGAATATTCTGCTCAATACCACAGATTTGCTTGTCAGTTGCTTGACCATAATCATTTGAGCATGTTCTTTAGTAGATGACAATATGTGCATCTCTGACTATGACCAGGAGTAGTGGGGGAGCATCGTAGCCATGTGTTGAGAGGGATTCTTTGGAGTTTGAATAAATATAACAAAAGCAAAGTTTGAAGGAAATATTAGCCATTTCATGTACTTTCTAGGGATAAGCAAATAGGAAATAACAGTCACTGCCCAAGGACAAGAATCGTGTTACACAGTGTAATATAAATTTGTGTTTATCTTAATTTCGTCTGCATTTCCTCTGTATCACATGAGTAGTAATGCTACTCTACTGGAATGGGATAATCTGTGTGGCGCTCTGAACATGACTGTAGCAGTCACACAAGATATACTACTTGTATGTATGTATAGATGGATGCATGTATAATATAGATTGGATTAAAATCCAAGGTGTGGACCTTTTGAAATACATCTGCTGCTTATTTCAGTTTTCCAAATCCATTTGAAGATGTTATGTTTGTATGAAGTATGCATAAGAGTTGAAATACTGGAAAATTGTTTGGTATATTTATTCACCCTTACACGTGTTTCATTTGCTAATAGGTGTTAGAAAATTGTACTGGTAGTATAAAACACGTAAGATATCTCCTATTAGAAATTCTTCAGACAAAATCAAATATTATTCATCATCATCGTTTAACATCCGCTTTCCATGCTAGCATGGGTTGGACGAATGACTGAGGACTGGCGAACCAGATAGCTGCAACAGGCTCCAATCTTGATCTGGCAGAGTTTCTACAGCTGGATGCCCTTCCTAATGCCAACCACTCCGAGAGTGTAGTGGGTGCTTTTATGTGCCACTGGCATGAGGGCGCAGTCTGGCGGTACTGGCAAAGGGCACGCTCAAATGGTGTTTTTTTAGGTGCCGCCTGCACAGGAACCAGTCCAGCGGTACTGGCAACAACCTCGCTTGAATGTTTTGTTCATGTGCCAGTAAGGTAATGCTGGTAACAATCACACTCAAATGGTGCTTTTTACGTGCCACCGATTAATAATATTACTTCATTCTCTGCCTGAAGAATTTTTATCTGGAGATATATAACAGGTTTTCTACTCATGTACAGTTTTGTAACTCCTGTTAGCAACTGAAACATGTGTTAATGGTCAATAGATAATACCAAAAGTTCTCCAATCACCTGTTTTCACACACACACACACACACTGTATTTTCTGGTATATAAGGTGCCCTATTTTTTCCAAAAAATTACCCCCAAAAGTCACCCTGCATCTTTATATACCAATGGGTAGAATTGGTTAGCATTATTAATGATGGGAAATACTAGTGACACTGGAGGTCAATGGTGATATTTGGTAGAGGTAACTGAGCTTACCAAAAGGGCATTAGTCTAAGTTTCCATGGTTCCTTTACATGGAAATGTATGAGGCAATTAGCTAGAGGATTCCAGGTTAGCTGGAGTTTTTTTTTCCTGCAGATTACATCTGCCAAAATTGGAATGTGCCTTATATACCCGAAAATACAGTATATGCATAGGCATATACATAAATATACACATGTACACACACACATACATTATATATATATATATATATAGGAGTAAATATAAGGACAAGCAAGTTAGGCAAGTTGAGATACAAAAAATATTAAATACATTTAACCCTTTAGTGTTCAGATTACTCTGTTAAATGTAATACTTTTTCACTCAAATTGTTTTGAATTAATCATACATTACGTTATAGCTTTGAGGTTTCAATGATGTGATAGTTTATTTTAAGAATGTCAATGTAGGTTAGGTGTGAGAGGCAGAATCTGGCCAGTTTGAACATAAAACATACAGAATATTTGGGCCAGATATGGCCAGTTTAAACACTAAAGGGTTAAAACAAATAAAAATGTACATATATTTAAATATAAAAAGGTCTGACTTACACAGAGTAGAAATGATATCAGGGGTTAAAGGATTTGAATAAGAGTTTTACGAGTCCAACAGCTGTTTCTGGGGGCTTAGTGGTCCAAATTAATGATTGTAAATTGGTTCCATCATCGGATACTACTAGCCTCCATCTTCAGGGAAGAATTTTACATTTGAGATGTTAATAGAATGAAGTTTAAAATTCTTCCCTGAAGATGGAGGCTGGTAGTATCCGATGATGGAATCAATTTACAATAATTATTTTGGAACACCAAACCCCTAGAAACAGATGGTGGACTAGTAAAACTCTTATTCAACCCCTTTAATTCCTGATATCATTTCTATTCTGTGTAAGCTGGACTTTTTCATATGTAAACATTGTACATTTTTTGTATTAAATGTATTTAATAATTTTCGTATATTGATTTGCTTAAATTGCTTGTCCTTACATTTTCTCCTCTGCCTGCTCAAGTTCAAATCTCTTGAGCACTACAAAGTGTAGTCTATACAGAGAATACCTGTCTCTAATCTATAAACCATATATATATATATATATATATCTATATATATATATATATATATATATATATAAAACAACGGTAACTTTTATGTAAGTTTAAAGTTCATGCCAATCACCGTGCAATGACTAAAGAAAATAGTCTAATAAAGGGGCAGATAAGCCCTTGACAGAAAAAAAGGTTTTCCTACATGGATAGGAAAGCCTTCTTTTTTCTGTCAAGGGCTTATATGCCCTGTTATTTTCTTTAGTCATTGCACGGTGATTGGCATGAAATTTAAACTTACATAAAAGTACCATTGTTATTATTTACAGCATTATAATCATGGTACCGTAATAAAAAATCATTCACACTGAAAGCATAATATATATATATATATATATATATGCTTTCAGTGTGAATGATTTTTTATTACGGTACCATGATTATATATATATATTATATATTATATATATATATTATATATATATTAGGTTTGGAGGTGATGTACAGGTATTATATATTAGAAGAAATAAGGTACTCAGAAATCTGGATGGTTTTATATTTACAGATATTTATTAGTATGTCACATGTTTTTATGACTCATACATTAGCGCTTGCATCCACTCTAGTAGAATGTCCAGAATCTGGAGTAGATGCAAGCGCTAATGTATGATTTATAAAAACATGTGACATACTAATAAAAATCTGTAAATGTACAACCATCTAGATCTCTGAGTACCTATTATTTTTTCTAATACATATTTATATATATATGTATATATATACACACACACACACACATATTCACACACAAATATATATGTGCATACACACATGTACTTGTGTGTGTGTGTGTATGTGGTCAAGTCAGGTACTGGTGGCTGATATAATCAGTTAATCCATGCTCCCTAAAATTTCTGCTCTTGTACCTTTGACAGAATGGATTGTTATTGTTGTTGTTATTATTCTTATTTTTGTTGGTGGTGTTGTTATAATTATTGTTGTTTTTGTTATTGTTAATGTTTGTCAGGTTGCTTGGTTTGGTGGTTAGGGTGTTGAGCTAATGATTCTAAGACTGTGGTTCCAATTCCTTGATGAGGCGACACATTGTGTTCTTGAGCAAGACACTTCATTTCATGTTGCTCCAGTCTACTCAGCTGCCAAAAATGAGTTCTCCTGTGACAGACTAGCATCCCATCCAGGAACGGTGGGGAAGACATGTACTACAGAACCCGGGTAATCAGCCATATAAATCCATATGACATGGGAAGGGTCTTGAAGGTAGGGAGCTGGCAGAATCGTTAGCAGACTGGATAAAGTGTTTTGTGGTGGTTTGTCTGTCTTTATGTTCTGAGTTCAAACTGTGCCGAGGTCGACTTTGCCTTTCATCCTTTCTGGCTTGATGAAATAAGCATCAATTGAGTATTGGGGTCGATGTACTCAATTATCCCTTTCTCCCAATAGTAGAGCAGATTATTGTTGTTGTGCTGGACAAAATGCTTAGTTTACGTTCTGAGTTCAATTCCTGCCAGAGTCAATGTTGCCTTTAATCCTTTTGGGGTCGATAAAATAAGTACCAGTTGTGTACTGGGGTCGATGTAATTAATTAGGATTCACCCCTGAAATTTAGGTCTTGTGCATTTTGTTGAAAGGATTATTCTTCTTGTTGTTATTTTCATTATTGTTTTTATTGTTATTTTTATTGTTTTTATTGTTATTATTATTGTTACTTTTGTTACTCTCACTGTTTGCTGTGTTGTATCGTCTCCATTTGTTTCCAGATACAACCATCTAACCTCTTCTTCTTCTTCTCATTATTATTATTGTTGTCCTATTACCACCATCATCATCATCATCATTATAGTAAGTTTCACATGTATTTATAATGCATATGAAAATTACTATAATGATGATGATGATGATACTGCTATGGGGTTGATGTATGTGTATATATGTGTGTGTGTGTGTTTTTGTATATCTCTGTAGATAGATGTATGTATGAATGTATGTGTGTATATATATATATATATATATATATATATATATATATAATATATATTTGTGTATATGTATATATATATCATCATCATCATCGTTTAACGTCCGCTTTCCATGCTAGCATGGGTTGG
>NC_042999.1:4532775-4567775 GCF_006345805.1 Octopus sinensis | reverse complement strand
ACTCTGCTTGTGAAGACCCGTTGAGGCAAGTGACGATCAGAATCAAAATCGATCAATGGAAATCGATCAATGGAAATTGCAGATGTGTTACCAGTGCCGGTGGCATGTAAGAGAACTTTCCGTTTCGCGACCGTTGCCAGCACCGCCCCGTTTCGTGTCCGTTGCCAGCCTCGCCTGGCCCTCGTGCCGGTGGCACATAAAAGCACCATCCGTTCATGGCCGTTTGCCAGCTCTGTCTGGCACCAGTGCGGGTGGCACGTAAAAAGCACCCACTACACTCACGGAGTGGTTGGCGTTAGGAAGGGCATCCAGCCGTAGAAACACTGCCAGATTTGACTGGGCCTGATGAAGCCTTCTGGCTTCACAGACCCCAGTAGAACCGTCCAACCCATGCTAGCATGGAAAACGGACGCTAAACGATGATGATGATGATGATATACATATATACACATACATACGTGTGTGTGTGTGTAATGTATATATATGTATGTATATATACTTGCATTTATATATATTTATATGTATGTATATATGTATAATATTTATATACACACACACATATGTATATACACATACAAGGTGGTATCAAAATGTCCCCAGACTAGTTACGTTTAATACAAATCAACTTATTTACCTAAGTTTTCGAAATTGTCGCCTTGCATTCCTGCCACTTCTGGAATCCGGCTTGGATATCGTTTTCCTTAAGTGAGTTGAGGACCTTCTGTGATTTGCTCTCGATCTTGACAATGGTGTTGGAATGGTGACCTTTGAGCTGCACTTTCATCTTGGAGAAGAGATGGAAGTCTGTAGCTGCAAAATCTTGTTAATAAGGTGGGTGCAAGAGTGGTACCATGCTGGTTTTTGGAGAAAATTCATGAGTGAGGAGAGCTTGGTGACAGGGGTCATTGTCAAGAATCCTGTTCTTTGTGCTCCACTGGTCAGTTTTGCCAAATGTCCTCCTTCACATTCTTCAAAATATTGCAGTAGAACTCTCAGTTGACAGTCTGGCTTTGGGGCAAGAATTCTCGATGCCCAATTACTGTGGTTGTTGAAATAAAATGGTGAGTGTGCTCTTACTTGAGGTGCAGTTTTGTTAAGCCTTTGTCGGTCATGGAGATGAAGGACTCTTCTATTAGGACAGCTGCTGCTTTGTCTCAGCGTCATACTCGTAGACCCTACTCTTGTCACCAGTGATAATCCTTGACACAAAGGATGGGTCATCTGTGGCACACTGATAGCGATCTTGACACACTCAGGATGTTCTTTCTGCTTAGTGGTCAGCAGGCAGGGGACAAATTCAGCAGTGACATGCCACATGTTCATTTCAAACATTGGGAATTCCTACATGGAGGAATACAACAGAACAACAACAACATCAGCAATGTCACTGACCCTCCTCCGATGACCCTCATCTACAAGCTGATGAATTTTCTCCACATTTCCTGGGATGGCACTTGTGGCCAGTTTTTCTCTAGATCACTCATCATATTCCAGGGATGTTCTTCTGCTTTTGAAATGCCTGTGATACTCAAAATATTGTGTACTACCCATTGCCTCATCTCTGTAATTTGTTGTAAGTTTGCTCAATGTCTCTGTAGCAGAATTCTCAAGTTTAACTCTAAATTTCGCGTTCACTCTTTCTTCCAACTTCCTGTTCGTGACAAAATCGTAGCTACAGTATACTTGGCATCACAAATTTCAGCAGTTGCAAAGTAAACACAGTGAATTCATTTGGCACAAGGCTGGCTCTCACCAAGCATGCAACTGTGTGCTGCCATCTGTTGGTGTGCTAGAGAATTAGTCTGGGAACTTTTTGATATCACATCAATGCATATATATATGTGCATTGAAGTGGTATCAAAAAGTTACATATACGTATGCGTATGTATAATATACACACACACACACATATATATATATATATATATATATATATATATATATATATATATATATCAATTGTGTATTACTTTTCGACTTTTCACATACATATGAAATATATATACGTACGTACATGCATGCATGTATGTATGCACACACATATACATATATATACATGCATATAGATATCTATATATACATATGTATGCATATATATATATATATATACACGTATGCATATATATATATATATACACTTATGCATATATATACACGTATGCATACATATGTATACACATGCATATATATATATGTATATACACGTATGCATATATATACATGTATATATATATATACATGTATGCATATATATATGTGTATATATATACATACATATGTATGCATGTATATTCTTTAACTTTCGAAATTGTATCAGCTTTAGAGCTGTGGTCATGCTGGGGCACTACTGTTGGCTGTGCTACACCATTATTTGAAACCTTTCTCTGATGTGTGGCATTCAGTGAATGAGGTGGGATTGGTGCTGCTACCTTCATCTCTGTTTCCTGCCACGAGGTAGGATCATCTCAAACCCTTGGCAGGAGGAGATACAGTTTTGTTTTGAAGACACGTGCACATCATACAGGCCACTCACTCATTTTGGAAGAATATTGAGGAGCTATGGGTTCTTGAAACCCAAGCAGTATCTGGTCCTGTATTGTGATGGTGATGCTGGGATCTTTGGCAATGTATGTATGCATGCATGCATATATATATATATATATATATATATATATATATATATATATGCACATGTATGCATGTATGTACGTATGTACATATACACACTGATACAGACGTGTATATATTCATATATATATGTTTGCTTGTGTGTTCCCTTGTCTTATAATTACACATGGGCATCACTATCACATTTGTGATCTCAATTTCCTGTCTTTTGCGAAAAGCATGTTGGACACAGGTGACTATTAACTTGCTTGAAGACAGGTAATGGTTGGTGACAGCAAAGGCATCTGCCCTTAGACGTTTTGCCTCAACAAACTCTGTGTGACACCTGGAAGGGTGGAGAATTGGATATCAAATAATGGTGTTGATCAGTGTATATATATATATATATACATATATATATAAAATATATATATATATATATATATACACACATATATATATACATATGTATATAATTGTTATTATTTTCATTTAAAACAGTTTGATTTGGTTGCATGTGATTTTGAATTTTGCAAACTTCTAACAGAAACCTAACTCATTCAGGCTCAGATTGCTGAATGGTAAAATTCCTCCATTCTCTTATCTGAGACTAAACAAGTTTGCTTTCTGTTAGAAGCCTGCAAAACTGTTAGTCACATGGAACCAAATCAAACTATTTTAAATAAAAATGTGTGGAACTGTTTTTTAAAAATGTGTTGAATACCTTTTTCTTTTGTTTGTCCACTCACTTGTGTGTGTATATATATATATATAATATACATACATACACACATATATATATATATATATACGCATACATATATATCTATATATATATACATATTGGGTCATTCCATAAATAATGCAATTTCTTTATACTTCTTTAATTTTTCAAAATTAATATAATCAAAGTTCTTTTTTAATCTAAAATATATTGCCCTTCATTTTCTACAATGCTCTACTGTCTATCTGGTAGACTTGCAAGGCTCCTCTTCCAAAATTCACTTCTTCCTTATGAAAAATACTCTTCCAGTACTGACTGTGGAATAAATGATAATCAGATGGGACAACATCTAGTGAATATGGTGGGTGAGGCATCATTTCCCATTCAAACTGCTCCAGCCTTTGGAATGTCATCTTTGCTGTATGTGGCTGAGCATTATCCTGATGGAAGAACACCTTTTGTCTTGAAACCAAAGATGGTCATTTTTCTTCTAATGCTGATTTAAATGACTGGTTGAATGACCAAATCCAAACTTCTCTGCTAGTTCCTCAACAGTTGTAATGGGATTTTGTTCCACCAGATTTGCAAGATGTCCTCAACAGGCTCTACAGATCTTCCAGGACAAATCTCATCTTCTAGGCTGTAGTTTCTGGCTCAGAATTTCTAGAACCACCGTTGACTCTGGTTTACACTTATTGTCCGATCCCCATATACTGCATTAATAATCTTTGCACTTCCCATTGCATTGTTGCTTTTATTGAACTCATAAAGCAAAATATGCTGAATATGCTCCTTTGTCACTTCCATTATAGCTTTGAAAAAATAGCTGTTAAAATCGAACTGCACTCTCCAAAACATGCACTAAGAATAAGGACGAAGTAAAATTACTACCTGCTTTTATAGCAAGATGATGCGGGTAGTTTATTTCGTCCCTCTCCGACTTTTAGTTCATACAAATGAAAAAAACTGCATTATTTATGGGATGACCTAATACATATGTTCTAAAATTTAAATAGAAACCTAACAGATGGAAATTTCCCACATAGGATATTCCTAATTTCTCATCAGTTCTTGTCCAAAAGATCCTAACAGTTTCATCCCTTTAACAATAATTTTGTTGATTTTTGTTGGCATTAATGGAGAGAAGCTGCTGGAAATTGCAAATGAACAGTGGACAGTTTTCTTCACTGTCACCTGTCCGTTTGCTATTCCCAGCAGCTTCATGCCACCAAAAGTGAACAATGTTATCGTTAAAGGCGTGATCTTGTGGACAAGAACTGGGGAGAAATTAGCAGGATTCTACATGGAGAATTTTCCATTTGCGTTTCTATTTAAACTTTTGAATGTATTGTTTAATGTAATGCTATGCACTTTTTTAATTTTTACCCATTTTGTCAAATATATATACATATATATATCTATATACATAAATATATATATATATTTATATATCTATATACATATTTATATATCTATATACATATATATATCTATATATTTATATATCTATATACATATTTATATATCTATATACATATAATATATATATATATATATATATATCTATATACATATATATCTATATATATACATATGCACACACACATATATATATATACATATACATACACACACACACACATATAAAGTGTCCAAGAGGAAGAACTTAATGGTCAGTCGCATGTATTTGAACAAGACAGAGAAATCCGTGTGTTCCAAATACCACACAGCATAAATTCTTGGTTTATTAAAACTCGTTTCCTCCTGTTGACAATGTCAATGATGATCAACTCCACACGACGTGAAGCAGAGATAATCTCAAGATTCAAGAATTCTCCAAAGGTGACATACCATTGAGGAGAAAGAGGAATGTATCATCTCATCCGGTTGAGGGACAGAAGAAGCTTCTGAGCATAGAAAATCCTAGGTCAACAAATTGTCCGACCCATGTGAGCATGAAAAAGTGGACGTTTAAACAAGGACAGTGATGGTTCTAAGACTTAAAACTTGGTCTTAATAATTGATGGAAGTCTTATTTTTTCATCTAACAAAATTCTAAATTCTTTACAGCATTTTATCATTTAATCATCTTTATTTTCTTGAGGCTTTTATTTTTAGCTTGCTATCTGCTGCTGTTACATTCCACAATAATTTAATTTTTTTTTTGTAGCAAAGAGAAAATTTTGCTTATTATTTCATGATTTTATTTAATTTTTATTTCATTTTAAAAATTTTATTTTTATTTTATTTCATTTTAATTTAATCTTATTTCATTTTAATTTAATTTTATTTCATTTTAATTTAATTTAATTTAATTTTAATTTTATTTTATTTCATTTCATTTAATTTTATTTCATTTTAATTTAATTGTATTTTATTTCATTTTAATTTACTTTTATTTCATTTTGTACTTATGGCTAAATTGAATTAATGTGACAAGGTTTGTATGAGATCAATGTATGTTTAGAAAATATTGCAAATGTTGATCTTGTTTCATATTCTGTATTTAATCTTCGATGTAAATAGAGAAATGTTGCTAACTTTCTTTAACTCTTTTCTTACTATATTGCCACTGAAATACACTCTCTACATATTTTAATAAATTTCTAAGATAACAAAGAATTTAGTAAAATAATGTGTGTGTGGCTGAGTGGTTAAGAAGCTTGCTTCCCAAGTATGATAGTGTCAGGTTCAATCTCACTGTGTGGCACCTTGGGCAAGTGTCCTATAACCATGACCTGACCGAAGCCTTGTGAATGGATTTGATTGATGGAAACTATGAGAAGCCTCATGTGTGTGTGTGTGTGTGCTGATGTGTATCTTTGTCTTGACATCCTGTGATGGTTGTAGACAAGCATCACCTTGTCTGACCCATGTGAATATGCAAGGTAATATTGCCAGAAAAATATTTCTTGCTTGGAAACAGTTGAGAGTTGGTGACTAGAAGGGCATCCAGCTATAAGAAATATGCCTAAATGAATTCCATCTGACCCATGCAGGCAGGGAAAAGTGGATGTAAATGGTAAAGGTGATAATGATGATGTCATTGTTAAATTGATATTTGGAACAAAAATTAAAATGAAATTTTTATGAAAAGCTTTAAACCTTTAACATGCTGTAGATGCCTCACATTGCTGTATGAGTTTTCTCAATGCGACACAATGCACCTGCAGCTACAGGGGAGAAAACTCGTACAGTGACATGATGTGCCTTAAGCATGCTAAAGGTGAATTTAGATCATGAGAAGTATCATATAGCCAAGGGCAGTTTCAGGTAGGTTGGTATCGAAAGGGTTGACCATTTTATTACCATATTTCTGTTGAAATAAAATGCCTTTATTTTAATTAGTTTTGAAAATAATGAAAAATTTATCGAAATAGTTTTGTCATTTTTAAACTGGCATCTAGACGAGAAAGTAACATGAAATTATGATGAAAGGTTTAAATTTAGATCACTTCAGTTCTTTAGCATTTAAACTAGCCATATCTGGCTAAAAATACTCCTACTGGTTTTATATTCAAACTGGCTGGATCTGGCTTCTCACGTCTACCTTACAATGTCATTCTGAAAGTAAGCAAACACAAAGTTTGAAATCTCAAAGCTTTGAAATAATTCACGATTAATTCAATGTGGATAAATAAACATTACATTTGACAGAGTAATGTGAATGCCAAAGGGTTAAATCAGGAGGTTTGAGTCAAAGAACCCAGCAGCAGTGCCAGGTGGGTTGGTATCCAGAGGGTTTGTCCATCTTTTAGATAAGTGATGTGTAGTTCTTTGGCTGTCTTTAACCCTTTAGTGTTCACATTATTCTGCCAAAATTAATCCCTTTTCATCCACTTTGTTTTGAACTAATCCAGCATTATCTTGTAGTGATGAGATTTTGATGAGGTAGCTGTTAACTTTTAAAACGATATTGTAGGGTTAGTGTGAGAGACCAGATCTGGCCAGTTTGAACATAAAACAGGCAGAATACTTTTGGCCGGTTAGGGCCAGTTTAAATGCTAAAGGGTTAAAGTTAGGTGTTTCAGTGAATATAGTTTTTCAAATCATTCGTAATTGTGTGTATTACCCCTTCCATATATAACTTTTGCTGTGGAGTGAGAACTAACAGTAATTAAAATTTAGACATGTTCTGCAAATCTTAAATCTTCTAAAATTAATCCACTCTTCATTGCTACTGATCTTCATGGGCTTATTGACATATCGATAATCAAATTTTTACACGGACCCCAGTTTAATGTCTGGACTGTTGTTGTTGTTGAAAGAAATGAAAATGGTTTTATTTGATATTGTTCCTGGTAGCCGCCAGAAGTTCTTGCTCCAGCTGTTGAGGCCGAAAGCAAGGAGAAGGAATTGATTGCCATGGAACGAAATCATATTTATAAACAAATGAACGAAATTTATGTGGAGCGAGAAAAAGCTTTCAGATCCATTGAAGAATTTTACCAAGATAAAATGCAATCTCTGCAACTCCAGGTTTGTGATTTTCAATTTTTTTTTCTTTTAAAACTAAAAATTGTTTAGTGTTTTAAAATATGAGTTATTCATTGGTTTTGCCATTTAGCTAAACAGACTTGTGAAGGCGGTTACAACGTTGAGGGTTCCAGCTGATCTTATCAATAAAACAGCCTGCTCATGAAATTAATGTGCAAGTGGATGAGTACTCCACAGACATGCACACCTTTAATGTAGTTCTCACTGGGAATTGAATTCACAACCTTACAATTGTGAACTGGAATACCCTAACCACTAAGCCATGGAAGGCTTCACAGGAAAAGAAATAAGTTGTTTGTCTGCCCAGAGTTTTGAATTACAGTTTTTCTAACAGAGGCACAGGCATGGTTGTGTGGTTAGGAAGTTTGCTTTCCAACCCCATGATTTTGGGTTCAGTCCCACTGCACGACACCTTGGGTATCTTGGACAAGGTTTTCTATGGTCATTGGCCAACCAAAGTCTTGTGAGTGGATTTGGTAGATGGAATACCATTCGCGTGTGATCGTTACCAGTGTCACCATACTGGCACTTGTGCCAGTGGCACATGAAAACAACATTCGAGCAAGGTTGTTGCCAGTGCTGCTAGACTGGCATCTGTGCAAGTGGCACATAAAAAACACCATTTGCGTGTGACCATTGCCAGTACCGCCTGACTAGCCCTCGTGCCGGTGGCACGTAAAAGCAGCCACTACACTCTTGGAGTGGTTGGCGTTAGGAAGGGCATCCAGCTGTAGAAACTCTGCCAGATCAGACTGAAGCCTGGTGCAGCCATCTGGTTCGCCAGCCCTCTGTCAAACCGTCCAACCCATGCCAGCATGGAAAGCAGATGTTAAATGATGATGTGTGTGTATGTATACCCACACACACACAATCATATGTACCTGTGTGTGGCCTTGTCCTGACACTGTGCAAAAGCTGTAAATGAGCATCACTGCCATACAAGCAGTTTCCTTTATCTCTGGCCATGGAAAAATATTTCCTTGCTTGGAAACCAGTTATTGTTGGTGACTGGAAGAGCACCTGGCTGCAGAAAATCCACCTCAATGAACTGCCCCATATGTTTCCAGTGATGTTGACGATATTCTTAATAATAGATCAGTTGCCTCAACATAAATCTTGTATTAGACCAAGCTGCTGAGATGACCAAACAATGTATCCACGACAGTTATGTAAAATCTTTGAAATTACCAAACCTTTTCCTTTGTAAACTTGTATGATATTTCTGTTCTGTATTCCCAAGGACAATAGTTTCTCAAATTTCCATTTCTCTTTCACCTTATATTCCGTGTTCCAGAGTACAAAGATGAATACTGCCACAAGGCAAGAATTTGCAAAAGCAGTGGAAGAAGTAGAAAACAAATTCCTGTGAGTAAATTGTATCCCTATTTGCGTGATGGATGGGTGGGAGTTGATCTTTTAGAATTTTATGTAATGTGATCTGTACTCTCTTTTACTTGTTTCAGTCATTTGACTGCGGCCATGCTGGAGCATCATCTTTAGTCGAGCAAATCGACCCGGGGACTTATTCTTTGTAAGCCTAGTACTTATTCTATCGGTCTCTTTTGCCGAACCGCTAAGTGACGGGGACGTAAACACACCAGCATCGTTTGTGAAGCGATGTTGGGGGGACAAACATACACGCATATATATATATATATATATACGACAGGCTTCTTTCGGTTTCCGTCTACCAAATCCACTCACAAGGCTTTGGTCGGCCCGAGGCTATAGTAGAAGACACTTGCCCAAGATGCCACGCAGTGGGACTGAACCCAGAACCATGTGGTTGGTTAGCAAGCTACTTACCACACAGCCACTCCTTTGTTTTTTTTTCTTCTTTTTTTTTTTGTTAAAAGGAAAAAAATTAGCAACACACCTGAAATTTTCTTTTGTCTTTTCATTGGTTATTCTGTTCTGTAAATAATGTTAGAAATATTCATGAAGTGCAGGAATGGCTTTGTGGTAAGAACTTTGCTTCCCAACCACATGTTGTTTGTTTGTTTCTTCTCGAGCCATACCTGGCTCATAAGGGCCGGTTTCCCGGTTTCCTTGGCATATAGGTTCCCCACCTGGACAAGACACCGGTCTGTCGCAGGTGAGCTGCAAGATGCAGGAGGAAAGAGTGAGAGAAATTGTGGCGAAAGAGTCAGCAGAAGTTTCGCCATTACCTTCTGCCGCAGCTGCATGGGGCTTAGGTGTTTCGCTCATAAACACATACATTGCCCGGTCTGAGATTATTCCATTTACATCACTATTACTGCCATACTACTTGTATTACAATCGAGAATGTTGATGTTAGATCCTATTTCAAATGTATATAATAAATAGGCGTAGGAGTGGCTGTGTGGTAAGTAGCTTGTTTACCAGCCACATGGTTCCGGGTTCAGTCCCACTGTGTGGCACCTTGGGCAAGTGTCTTCTACTATAACCTCGGGCCGACCAAAGCCTTGTGAGTGGATTTGGTAGATGAAAACTGAAAGAAGCCCGTCGAGTATATGTGTATATATATATATATATATGTGTGTGTATGTTTGTTTGTTTCCCCAACATCGCTTGACAACCGATGCTGGTGTGCTTACGTCGCTGTAACTTAACAGTTCAGCAAAAGAAACTGATAGATTAAGTACCAGACTTACAAAGAATAAGTCCTGGGGTTGATTTGCTTGACTAAAGGCAGTGCTCCAGCATGGCCAGTCAAATGACTGAAACAAGTAAAAGAATAAAAGAGTAGGTTATATGGATCAGTTTATGGATTTGATTAATTCGTTTCAGCTGTGAGCTGCTGCTTTTTCTTATTTAGTTCTTATTGGCTGTCTTATGTTGTTGCTATTTCACCTTCCAAATAAGGCAATCTTGTATATATCTACATCCACTTTGAGAAATAAGGGGTGCAGATGTGGCTGTGTGGTTAAGAAGTTTACTTTCCAACCGCATGGTTTCAGGTTCAGTTCTACTGCATGACATCTTGGGAAAGTGTCTTCTACTATATCCCTACACTGACCAAACCCTTGTAAGTGGATCTGGTTGATGGAAACTGAAAGAAGCCTGTGTGTGTGTGTGTGTGTGTGTCTTCTTAAAGTGTGGTAGTTGTGAACGAGTGTCACTGTTAAACAAGTAGTGTCATTTGTTTCCAATGTTCTGTGAATGCAAGCCTAGCCATGGGAGTAATATGACTTTGCTTGGAAATAAGTTATGGTGGCCCCAGGAAGAACATCCGGCCACAGAAAATCAGCCTCGATAAACTCTATTCAACCATTGAAATGTGGATGTTAAAAGTATGATGCTAAACTCATTTAAACACACTTGTATATTCTAAATGTATTTAGTATTGCCAGTGGCACGTAAAAAGCACCATCCGAATATGGCCGATGCCAGCGCCGCCTTGACTGGCTTCTGTACCTGTGGCACGTAAAAGGCACCAACGTAAAAAGCACCCACTACACTCATGGAGTGGTTGGCATTAGGAAGGGCATCCAGCTGTAGAAACACTGCCAGATCATACTGGAGCCTGGTGCAGCCTCCTGGCTTCCCAGACCCTGGTCGAACTGTCCAACAATGATGATGATGAATTAGTCAACTTTACTTTTGTCAATTACAGAAAACATGTTGAGGCTCCTGTCTGCGAAGATCTCCAGCTGAAGGTATTGGAATGCTATCGCACCAATCAGTCTCACCCACTTAACTGCTCAGCGGAAGTTCATGCCTTTGCTACAGCTGTCGACCAAGCAAGACAAGTAAGTTTACTAATCTTTTAATCTGTTTTCCTATTGGTAATCTAAGAGTGTTTAAAATAATGCTTCTAAAAGTGCTTCTGACTGACAATTTATTAAGTTCTTATGTTTATATAATAATATATACAGTGATTCTTTCATACAGAGACGGCAACTATTAGATTTATGCGTGTATGGTGTGGCTGAATCTATTAGAGACCATTCCAATTTATAGTTAACTTTGTTTTTCTTTAGTTTATGTATATATGTAGCTAATGACGTTGTATTGGTGGCTATATTTGGCTTAAAGGAATATATTCGCACTAAAAATCTTTGCTTAAAATTAACAGAACTACCTTTATATACCTTACTTTGTGAATTATTAATTAATGTAACTCTGCATTTGTATATTACATTAAATCTTCTACAATTGCCTTTTAAAGGACATAATTTTTAATTTTCACATGAGCAGTTCTTATTTTTATTATTATATTTCTGTTCAGCTGAATAGTGTCTACTATTGTTATGGTTATTTGTGGTATTAATGTTGAATTTATTGTAGTATTATTTATCATAGAATTAGATATATTTATTGCTTTTGAATTATTTTTAATATTATTAGCTTGTGGTATTATATTATCTAAGGCACTTTTTATATTTTCAAATGTATTGTAGTTAGAATTTTGCTTGGGTTTAGGTGTTCCAGTATTATAAGTATTACATATACTCCTATTGTTAGTTCTTATATTATTACCATCATTATTATTATTGTTAAAGTTATTATTATTATGGCTGTTTTTATATTTGTTAATTTTCCTTTTATGAGAACAGGCTATATTAGATCCTATGTTTGATATTGTAGAGAAGGATATTTTAATCGATAATCTATTAAATATATGATGATATTTATGATTCCTAGGAAAACTTTTTTTAACTATATTTAAAAACTTTTTTGCTAAACCCTTAACATTTAATGAAAATGGCAGTTTGTACCAAATAATGTCTCTCCTTCCACTTCTATTAGATAGTTTAATTACATTTATATATTAGTTTTGGGATTTGTATATTTTTCATTGAGTATTTGTCGTTATTATTATATTTAGTTCTTTGCCTATCATTATTTTTTCTAGGTTTTTTTATTGTATAGAAGTTCTTCATTTTTTATTAATTTCATATTATTGTTATATTTAAGGTTATCTTTATTTCTTGTTTTAGTAGCGCATGTATTAATTCCATTTGTGCTATGAAAATTTTTAGTTTAGTATCCTTTATGTATTTAATATTTTGTTTGAATCCGCTAGCAGCTAAAGCCGGATTGTAATAATTGGCATGATTATTAAAAATTTCTTCATTATAAGATAGGTCAGATATTCTAGTAGATAGATCATTACTTAAAAGTATCATAAATAATATATGATAATTTGAATTAATATTTATATATTTAAGATATTCATTAGGTTTATGGAATGGATAGTAGGTTAAATTATTAAGGTCTAAGATTACGTCTAAAAAATTTGCTTTAGAATAACTTTCCTCAAATGTGATAGATAAGCCAAAATTTTTATAATTCCTCTCTCATTTTTCCTATTTTCTTTTGGATCTACCATTATAGACAAGGAGTGCATCATCTCTATATAATCCTCCCATCAAAGCTGGGAAGTATTGTTTAGTCTCATAATAAATATAATCCTACTAGATCTGTGCGGAATCGGACGATCCCATTGTAATATCAAATAAATAAATAAACTATTATTACCAGATTGGCACCATATTTTGTCATTGAATTTAATTAGTGTTTTTCTATCTAATAGAATAATATCAATTTCCTATGGTGTAATGTCAGTATGATTTTTGGCTAAAATTATAGCTTTATTTGATATAATTGGTGATATTGATGCGTAATAATTGTTGATGTCAAATTGTAAAAATAAGTTTGTCTTATTAGGTAATAGATATAATTAAAAAATATTATTAAAAAATATATATAATCACTTGTATTTAATATATAAATATTTTAATAGTATTAATACTTTGATACAATATAGCACTCAATATAAATTCAGTATATAGTATTCTCATTGAATATATTTAAAGATCTATCTATATATATATATGTATACAGTGATTGCAGCCTTAGATGTTTAGAAACACAAAAAGCCTTAATTTCACTTAAACATTTATTGTTTGTAATAATAGAGTCAAGAAATGTCATTGCTTGAAACTGTGACTTGTTCACTGACACAAAAATTCAGCTGCAGTTTCGACCGATGAAAATGTTGGCACCATTATTACAAACAAGAAATGTTTAAGCAAAGTAAACAGTTTCTGTGTGTTTCTAAATAGCTAACAATATGTCTCCCACAATGCAATCACTTGCTATGTAACTGCATCTCCATAATATATAAAGTTGGTAGAATCATTAGGATGCTGGGCAAAATACTTAGGGGCATTTTGTGTCTTTATGTCCTGGGTTCAAATTCTGCTGAGGTCAACTTTGCCTTTAAGTACCAGTTTCACACTAGGGTCGATCTAACCACTTCCTTGTACCTGAAATAGAAAAGAATATATATATTCCTGTTTTGATTGTGTTGTATTTCTATTTCTACTGTTTTTTTTTTCTTTCTTCAGAATGTTATTCTTGCCAAGAAAGTCTGACCTAATTCTTGCACCAATTGAAACAATATTCTAAGAATGCTGGGTATGGTCAATGGAAGATTCCACGGCTGCAGTTCTTCAAAAAGATTACTTACCATCAAAGCAGCCGTCCTGCAGATTACCACCAAACTTAAGACCTTGAAGGGCCGTCTTCCCACTTCCATTAGAGTTGTTATGTTTGTCTGTGGCTTGTTCAAAGCTGTTAGAAGAGACGAGACATTCTTTTATATCTTAGTCTTCACAATTAATTGTATTTGGCTTCGTTAAAAGGGAATGATTACAAGAGAATAAATTAAAAAAAAAGTGCTGTGATGTGATCTTTTACACATTTTCTTAAAGAACAATTTTCTGTTATTTTCAATCCCCACCCCACTGCTACATGTTGGTAGGTCCTGATGCATCTCCACCCTTATCTATTTCTCTCTGTCCTCTCCTACAGGAGTAGCCAAGTATCTCCTTTGTATAAGGCATCTATCTTTATCCCTCTGTTGTACTCTAGTCACTTCCTGTAGTTCCATTCCCTCTCCCAGTTGAGAGGTCTTTGTCCTGCCAGTCACTTGGTGACCCTGCTGGTGTTGGTGCCACACAAAATAGCACCCAGTGCACTCTGTAAAGTGTTTAGTGTTAGGAAGGGCATCCAGCTGTAGAAAACATGCCAAAACAGATAATTGGAGACTGGTGCAGCTCTCTGACTTGCCAGCTCCTTTCGAACTGTTCAACCCATGCCAGCATGGAAGACAGATGTTAAATGATGATGAAGGATAATAGAAGTATATTAATTAACCCTTTCGTTACTGTATTTTGAGATGCTCTGTGTGTCTTTCAATTATTTTAAATATAACAAAGAATTTAGTAAAATAACTCAGTTATCATTAAGCTAGTGTTAGGAACATAAATTGTGACTATGGTTGGGTGGAAGATTTTAATTCAAAACTTATGAAAACAAGACATTTGTACTACAGAGCCAGTTTCAGCCAGGTTGGTAACTGAACAATTCTCTCAACATATTCAATAACTACTGCAAATCCCCATTATTTCAAATTTATTACACTAAACACTATCAGAATAGCACTTCACACTTTTCCATTATTATCATTATTGGCAGAATTGTTTGTGCATTGGACAAAAACCTTAGCAACATCTTTTTAATTTGTACATATAGGTGCAGGAGTGGCTGTATGGTAAGTAGCTTACTTACCAACCACATGGTTCTGGGTTCAGTCCCACTGCGTAGCACCTTAGGCAAGTGTCTTCTGCTATAGCCTCGGGGCCGACCAAAGCCTTGAGAGTGGATTCGGTAGAGGGAAACTGAAAGAAGCCCGTTGTATATATATATATATATGTGTGTGTGTGTAAATGTTTGTGTTTGTCCCTCCACCATCACTTAACTGATGTTGGTGTGTTTATGTCCCTGTAACTTAGTGGTTCAGTAAAAGACACCGATGGAATAAGTACTAGGCTTACAAAGAATAAGTCCTGGGGTCGATTTGCTTGACTAAAGGCAGTGCTCCAGCATAAGCCGCAGTCAAATGACTGAAACAAATAAAAGAATGTGTATATACATGTATATGTACATATGAATGTACATACCTATATGTACAAATGTGTGTATAAATATATTTATATATATACTTGTATACACTGTGAACTAAGATAATAGTCCATGATGATTTTTTAGATTTTCTAAATAACCGAGGGATTTTGAAGAAAATTTACATGATAGTACAGTACACTATTTTTGGTTTGTATACAAAATTGATCGTATGTAGCTGTCTTAGTTTCAATATTATTTAGCATACTTGTTTTGCAGGTGTACCGTGATATTAGTTCTGGTATAAGAATTTAGTTTTGATCACTTATCAGGATAGAAATACCAACTATGTCGAGAACAATTCTTTTAAATAACTCATATGACACAAATGAACCATTGGACAACAAAATGCATAAGATACTCACAGATGCTTTCATCATTGTTTAACGTCCATTTTCCATGCTGGCATGGGTTGGACAGTTCAACTGGGGTCTGGGAAGCTAGGATTTAATCTCACTGCTCTGAAAATCCAGGAATCACAATGGTAGAGAATCATCATTTAATGTCCATTGTCCATGCTGGCATGGGTCGGACTGTTTGACCAGAGTTGGCAAACTGGAAGGCTGCACTAGGCTCCAGTCTGATTTGGCATGTTTTCACGGCTTTCTAATGCCAACCACTCCAAGAGTGCAATGGGAAGGTGAGTGAAGTGAGAGAACAGATGTTAATTCCATTAGTTAAGAGTGCTTTTGTAATCTATTTTAGTTATATAATCAACACTACATCATCTGTACACACATACACACACCCATCATCATCATTTAACGTCTGTTGTCCATGCTGGCATGGGTTGAATGGTTTAACAAGGGCTGGTACACCGGAGGACTACACTCCAGTCTGATTTGGCATGCTTTTCTACCACTGGATGCTTTTCCTAATGCCAACCAAGAGTGTAATGAATGCTTTTATGTGCCACTGGCATGAGTGCCATTTGCATGAGTGCCATTTGTGTGACACTGGTATCTGCCACGACTGCGATTTTGCTCAGTTTGATGGGTCTTCTTCTCAAACACAACATAATGTCAAAGACTACTCTTCAGAAAAGTTCATGGCAGGTTAAAACATCAACTCTGCTACAAATATTGTCCTTATACACTCACAGACAATAAACGTAACTGAAGATTACCATATAGGGATTGTATTAAAGACAAACCAAATTCAAAAGAAGAATACAATAAAATTAAAATAAATAAACGGTGTAATATGAAAGGTAAGTTTACCATAAACATTTGCTTTCAAAAAATTTGGTTGATCATCCAATGAGAAAACTATAAGGTGAAAAGAAGAAAAAAAGAGAACAAGATAGAGAAATACATTAAATAAATGAATATAATGAAAAGTAGAGAGAGAAGAAGAGAGATAAGGTTTGAAAACCTGGATTTTGCTTCAGTAGAGATATTTGAGTGTTTAGTAAAGAAAATGGCCTGAATTTTTGGAAGTTCACATATGGTTGATTTCAAAGGACAGAAATGTCATTCCAAGTTTATTAATGACAACACTAACACACACACACACACACACACACAGGAATATTTTCAGGTTCATATCATACATATACCTTCATATACACACATTCACACACCAAATTGTGCATGTGTCTTTGTGTACATGTGTGTGTATACAGAGTAATCCTTCAGATTAACATAAAATTGGTTTTATTATAATTAGAAATATTGCATTTCTAAATCTCTCAGAGAGACTTATAAAGTAGCAGTACAATAAAGTGATGGTTTGTTGCCAACTTAATGTGACAGTCCCATGAAAGGGAAGAATGCTACTGTTATTTAGCCCAAGGAAACATCGTTTCCAGTTGGTTTCGTGACACAAGCGTTCTTTGTCCTTAAGTTTTCAAACAAGGGAGAGAAGCAAAACCAGCAACCAGAGACTAGTTTCAGAGTTATTGCTCTTCATCAGTCTGGAGTAGCTTGGCCTGCTAGCTGTCGATGCTTAGTGAATTTATTTCACTTGAAATTCTGCAAGTTTTCAAACAGCAATTAAACATTAACAGCTAACACGCCAAGCTACTTTAAACTGATGAAGTGCAATAACTCTGAAACTAGTCTCTGAATGCTGGCTTTGCTGGGTGGAGGTGCTTATCTCCCCTGTTTGAAAACTTAAGGACACAGAACACTTGTGTCACGAAGCCAACTGGAAACAGTGTTTCCTTGGGCTAAATAGCAGTAGCATTCTTCCCTTTCCTGGGACTGTCACATTAGGTTTTTTTATAATTGAACATAAAATTAAGCATTAATATGATAGCTCTGTTTCAACATGGTTGCTTTTGTTACATTAACTGAAAAATAGGAAAACATACAGCAACACCCAATACACTTCTCTGAAAAAACACTGATACCAACCAAAAGACATTACCTGAAAATACTACTGCAACCCCACCAATAAAAAAAAACAAAGTTTTATCGAAAGACAGAACAGTCTACCAACAATTATAGATTTAAGATGGTCGAATGTCCATCTCCCACACTATTGCCACAACCCTTTGAAGATGACTGATTCACAATGATTAAAGGAATAAAATCAAACAAACGAATCAACAAACTGCAGAAATAGCTGAAACAGAAAATTAACCACATAAAAACAAGCCCAGATATATTCAGACAAGACAAACAGCTTCTCACAGAAAAGTCAAACTTCTTGTAACTGCTTTTTTTCTAAAACAATCTCCAACACACACAAATGCAGTTTTAAATGATAGAAACACCACAGCCAAAGAAATAGCCACTAAACTTAAAATAGAAGACAGCAAACACACTAACACTAAAATGTCTGTAAATAACTATGGAAGACCACAAGCCCAACTTCAATAGCAATTGGACATAGGCATCATTAGTAAAAAGAAAAAAGACAAATTCATCACCATCATCATCTTCATCATTGTTTAACGTCCGCTTTCCATGCTTGCATGGGTTGGACGGTTTGACTGAGATCTGGAGAGCCAGCGGCTGCACTAGGCTCCAATCTGATCTGACAATCTTTCTACAGCTGGATGCCCTTCCTAATGTCAACCATTCTGAGAGTGTAGTGGGTGCTTTTTATGTGCTGCTACCGTAGGAACCAGTCAGGTGGGCCTAGCATCGATTGTGTTCAGATAGTGTTTTTTACGTGCCACCAGCATGGGGGCCAGTCAGGGGGCACTGGCATCGACCACGTTTGGATGATGCATTTTATGTACCACTGGCACAGGAGCCAGTTAGGGGGCACTGGCCACAGCTATGATTCTGCTTTTACTTGACCCAACAGGTCTTCTCAAGCATATTGTATCGCTCAACACATCACCAAAAATACAAGCAAACTTGTCAGTTCCTCTTTGAAGTAACACATACAAAGTTTAACAAGATTCAACACAAAAATGAATGCCACTTCTTCCAGTTTGACTGGTTTATTACACATCAATAACAAAACCTATTCTTATGGCTGCTTTGATTTACACAAAAACAATAACCACAACAAACAACACTGAAATAGAGAGAACATTACAAGCGAGGAAATTGCTCCTCTTCCACAACAAATGCTTTCTGGATTAAGAAAAACACTAAAGAAACCATTTGATGTGTGCATGGGGTCAAAAGTCTAGGCAGAGGAAAGTAACATTATCAGCCTTTACATATTAGTAAACTTACCATCCGAGATGAACGAATTCCCGTTCATCACAGGTGGCCTATAAAGGTAGGATGGTTTACATCTACAAAGAAATTTTAACACATAAGAAACATAAATTTAGGAAAGACCTGCATTACTTTTGTAAAAACTTGGGCTTCTACTGTAGTAGAGAAGCCGAACTAAATTCAACCAACTTCCTGGATGCTACTCTTGACTTAATATAAACCCTGCAAGAAAGATAGACAAAAAAATTCAGTATATAGGCGTAGGAGTGGCTGTGTGGTAAGTAGTTTGTTTACCAACCACATGGTTCCGGGTTCAGTCCCACTGCATGGCACCTTGGGCAAGTGTCTTCTACTATAGACTCGGGTCGACCAAAGCCTTGTGAATGGATTTGGTAGATGGAAACTGAAAGAAGCCTGTCGTGTATATGTTTGTGTGTGTGTTCCCCCAACATCGTTTGACAACCGATACTGGTGTTTACGTCGCCGTAACTTAGCAGTTCGGCAAAAGAGACCGATAGAATAAGTACTAGGCTTACAAAGAATAAGTCCTGGGGTTAATTTGCTTGACTAAAGGCGGTGCTCCAGCATGACTGAAACAAGTAAAAGAATATACATAGACAATACAATCACCCTAAAAACATTAAAAAAACCGAGTAAGGAATATATCTCTAAGATTTTCTTCTTTATCTTCAAATGAAAGAATGCTAAATGAAATAGCAACTCTATATAATGGAGCTCTCAATAACAGCAGTCACCAGGAAAAAGTGTAAACAAACCTCCTGTATTAATTTTTTTTAAAAATGTAAAAATAGAAAAACTATAATTATCTGATTTAATCTCCCCTTCAACATACAAGTCTCCACATCAATAGCTGAATTATTTTTCAAAATACTGCAAAAAAATTCCATCCCAAGTACAACAAACTAATAAACAAATAACATAAAATTGTCGTTTTCCATAACCAACAACTTTGAAAGAACTGCAGCCAATTACAACCACCAAAAATTGTCTGAAAGTGAACACCTAAATCACACATAATAGCAATTGTAATTTTAGAATATTTATATCCTGCCCTATAGAAGGAAACTGCCTCAAGCAGTATTGTCTATGGTGCAATGGTAAACATGAACACGACACCAACTACTATATCGACAGTTATAAGATCTACAGCAAACCAGTTCAATACACAACAATAACCAACACAAACAGAAAGAACAATACATCATTATCCAAACATATATGGACGTTTAAATAAAAATTACTTTCTTTAGCAGTAACTGGAAAATATTGTCATGCACAACAATACCAAGTAACAGTAAACTCTGCCAACTTTGTACCAATGAACCTACTGCATTCTCACATCCAAGAACCAAATGCTGAACTGAAACTCCAAACTAGCCTCTTAAACATTTCAAATCAACCATCATTTAACGTCTGCTTTCCATGCTGGTATGGGTTGGATGGTTTAACAGGAGCTGGTTAGGCAGGAGACTGCACCATGCTTTGGCATGATTTTTATGGCCAGATGCCCTTCCAAATGCCAACCACTTTACAATGTGGACTGGATGCTTTTTACGTGGCACCTGCACTGGTAGGATCACCAAATAACTTGCAAGGCAAAGATCCTTTGAGACAGGATGAAGAATTGAAGGAAGTGATCTTTTGCTAGATGATGAAAGGTAACAGAGAGACAGAAATAGGTGTCTTACTGTAGAGAAGACACCCAGTCAGAGAGAGAGATCAATTGGCATTTCTTTATGCAGTTGTCCTCATTCATATATATCATATGATCATGTCAGTGCAGTCTTCTCCCTTGCACACACTATGTCTGATTTAACATGTCCAGTTCATCTCATTTGAGCCAAGATAACATGTTCAATTGAGCTGGAATGTGCCATACGCAAAACCTCTGTATCTGGTATGAAACATTCCCACTTGACTCCTAAGATAAGTCTGAGGCACTTTTGATGAAATCTCTCCAGCATTTTTATGCGACGCTTGTAAGGGATCCATGTCTCACTTGAATAAAGAAGTGCAGACAATACACATGCTTAATAGACACTGATTTTTGTCTGCAAGGAAATACCCCTATCCGCCCACACTCGCTTTTCAAGCTTTCCAAAGGCAACACTTCTCTATTCAATAGTATATCTCTGCATCATGACTACTATCTCTTGACAGTGTGCTTCCTAGGTAAACAAAGGTGTTAACGACATCTAACCCTGTTCCATTCACAAAATGTTTGTTCTGGTATGGGAGTAAACATTACTTTTGCTTTCCCTAAGTTAAATGTCGATCCGAAATGTACACATACAGTGGAAAATCAGTCCATTAAATGTTGCATGTCCCCCTCTGAGTGTGCCAACAAAATCAGCATCATCATCAACATAAAACCGGGTCAAATTAAAAATACAACCAGATGTCTGAAATCTGATTCCGATTTCCCCATTGCAATCCTTGAAAGCATACCAAAGTAATGCATCAAAATAGAGAAAAGTGTAGGGGCAGGAATATCTCCCTGATTGACACTGTTGTCCACTGAAAATTCATGAGGTAGCTCACCATTAAAGACTACCTGAGCTTTCATGTTTCTGTGTAATTCCTTAAAAATGCTCACAAAATGTGTTGGACAACCAAGTTTTACACAAAACAATCTACAGAGCCTTCCTGTTTACCGTGTCAAATGCCTTAGTTAAATCTATGAAGACCTGATATAATGGCATTTTTTCCTCTAAGCATTTCTCTTGAACTTGCCTCACAGAAAGTATCATGTCCATTGTTTCTCGCTCAGGTCTGAGACCACATTGTTCTTCAGGAATTACATGTGGACAGACATTCTCAACAAGACAATCTAACATGCTCCTTGAAAGTATCTTCCTGGTATGTGCCAGAAAAGTTATTCCTCTAGAATTACCACACTGCTTTTGGGCCCTTACCCTTAATTAGAGAGATTGGAATGCTATTTATCCATTCCTGTGGCACAGAAGATTCATTCTAAACTCGAGTTATCAGGTTATGAATTTCAGATGAAATATGATCCCCACCTGCTTTCAGACTTTCAACTGGAATAACACCCAATCCAGGAGTTTTACCTGATTTTAGTTTGCATAATGCCAGATTTACTTCTTCTATGGAAGATGTATCATCCATGTGTTGCATTCTCTCTCTTTGAGGAACGTTGTTTATGACGTCCATGTTCACTACAGACGGATTGTGGAAAAGATCTGCAAAGTATTCTCTCCATATATTCATTATTCAAGGAGGATCTTTAATAACCTCATTTCCTTCTTTCAACTTCAAGGGAACATATGACGAAGATTGCGATCCAAAAGCTTGCCACAATAAACTATAGAAACTTTTAATGTCTTTCCTGTCATAGGCTGCCTGTTCTTCCTCAGACAAATTTCTCCACTAAGTGTCTTTAAGCCTCCTGAGTTCTTTTTGCAAGTCTGTTTTCTGAGACTTGTACAACTTTTCTAGTTGCACTTTGTTCTTAACGTTTGGGTCAAGAAGCTTTTCATGAGTGGATCTCTTTGTTGCTAAAAGCTCATTTATCACAGTATCATTGGAATCAAACCAATCTCACTGTTGTCTTCTTTTAAAACCTATTTTATATATTCCATCATGGAAAGATTGCCATGAACCTTCTAAATAAACATTGCTGCATCTCTTCTGAAACAACTGCAAAACTCGTGGTTGTTTTAACTGCTTTGCATAAGTTTTCTTTGCTATTCGTACACCTGTATGACGAATCTTGTTATGGACCCTGAACTTGAACCTAACCATTTTGTGATTAAAAAAATGTGTGTGTGTGTGTATATATATATATATATATATATATACACACACATAAGGATGAACATATCCTAGGGTCCGTGGGAAAACTCATTTAATAAAAGGGTTCCTTGGTAATGAAATGGTTAGGAACCGCTGCTCTGAACCAAAGTTTCTCAATCGTTAAAATTTTTACAATAAATTGATTATACTTCTACAAGACACAACATATGTTAACAATTCCTTATAATAAATAAGTATAGAAAATTAGTTTTATTTATTTAAACATCGAATTGCTTATGAGGAATCCATCGGAGTAAAATAGCAATCAAAAGAACCCACAGACAAAAACATGGTTGAGAACAGCTCAAACGATTATCTCCCTTATACTTGAAATACGAGTTATCTCCCTTTAAAACATCGTTATTAAATAATCGCTAACACGATTCTGGTTTCGATATATTTTACTTAAATCTTGTTCAGTCAATGAAACCAGTAGCACAATGAAATAAAAATCCTTTGAGTTTATCCTTAATCTCCAGACTGAAACCAGGGAAACAGAATATTCAGTTTTCTTAAAATTTAATAGTTCCATTTTCTCTACAAATAGTGACGCACTTGTACTCCAGATATTGCGAGGACAAGCTTTTGCCGTCACTCTGAAGTTTCTAGTTTCTTTTAACATTATTTCAGTGATGTCTATGCTGAGAACGTTTTAGTGGCAGGAAAGGAAATGTTTTATAAGTAAACTAGCAGTATCGCCCGGCGTCGCTCGGGTTTGTAAGGGAAATAACTATATAAGCATTTTTAGAGAGTTATAGCCAAAAAATAGCAAAACAATGCATTAAAAATACAAAAAAAAATATGGTAAATTTTTTTTAAATCGTTGACGCAGCGTAGACATTATTAGAGAGTTACTTCCCTTATATAATGCATTAAAATGGAAAAAAATGATGGTAAATTTTTTTTAAATCGTAGACTCACGCTAATACCCAGAAGGGCTCGATATGAATCACGACTATAAGATACCCGAATTTGGTTAAACTGCACCGCAAAATGTGGGAGTAGTTAGGAATCTAAATCGTAGGAGACAGACACACAACCTTACTTTTATATATAAAGACTAGCAGTATCGCCCGGCGTTGCTCGGATTTGTAAGGGAAATAACTATATAAGCATTTTTAGAGAGTTACTTCCCTTATAAATTCGGGCTTTCTTAGCCATTTCTGTTTTGGTGTCTTCAAGCCATGAAGTCGTTGTTCTAAAAGAACGCTGGTTTCCTTCACAACGCATTACGACGTTGATTTCCTTACACTCCCTTCCCCACAGCTTCACGAGGGAGGGAAGGGGGAGAAGCAAACAGGTGCAGTTGTGAGCGTGGACGCCAACTCCGCCGCCATCGACATACGATGCATTTTATGCATTAAAATGGAAAAAAATGATGGTAAATTTTTTTTAAATCGTAGACTCATCGTTGACGCGCGCTAATAGTCAGACAGGCTCGATATGAATCACGACTATAAGATACCCGAATTTGGTTAAACTGCACCGCAAAATGTGGGAGGAGTTAGGAATCTAAATCGAAGGGGACAGACACTCACACAACTACAGTTTTATATATATAGATATGATAATAAGAAAGGTAGAGATTGTATATCTGCAATGTATTGCTAACTTCTCTCTTTGGCTATTCAATATACAACAGCTGCCTTGTCTAATATGTTTATTTAACATAATTCCTGTCGTACAGAATAAAGGATTTCGAAACTTGTCTACGTTTCCCGTGAAACTTCATAAAAGAGAAAAAGTCAGTTTCTTTAGGCAAGGGAGGCTACTCTCAAAAGTTGAGACGAGTTGTTCACATTTGTATTTTTTATAAAGTAAATAATTTAATTCTCAGAAAACTAGGAATATTTGGTTTGTTCCAGCAAAATCAATTCAGTAAAGTTTACGCAATATAATAACCATGTGTTCCACGACAAGAAGATTCTAATGTTAGATTTCTAGTTTTCTTATCACATGAAATAAAATACTATTTCAACATACGTTTTCCTATATTTTATTTTTTTCCTTGTAAATACTTTTAAACGCTGTTTTTCTTTTAGTTTGGAAATAAATCTTTAATGAACCAGGTGACATAAATAATCAAGCACAAGAGCCCTTTATAAAGTGATGAAATAGTCAACTATTCCAACAAATTTTGAAGAAACCAAATTAAATACTAGCAAAAATTTTAGCACAGAACCGTTTACAACAATCTTAATTTTTTCACTCCGAAATTAAAACAACTGAACTTCGAATTGAAACGACTGAATTTGCAGTTAAAGTATATGAATTGCACTTTAAAACAATTGAATTTGAAATTAAAACAAATGAACTGTAATTATATGAACTTTAAATAATATAAACTTATTTACACCAAATCAATGTAAAATATATGAAAGTCAATTTAAAACTTTTATTTAAAACAAAAGTTGCTGCAAAATACGAGATTAGAAATTTAAGGAATTAAATTTATTCCTAAGTAAATGGAAATGTGAGAACTTTAGCGCTGAAGTTACTAAATTTTCCCTAAATCTTCTGAGTTTATTCAATCAATTGAAATATATATGAATATACAGGATTATTGGGTGAACTTTGATCATAGGAGTTTCATCATTGCTCATGTTTATACACAGTGATAGTTCTTCCCTCTTTTAGTCAACCAAAAACCAATCAAGAAGTAGAGATGTTTTGTGACATCTGTACCCATAGGTGCAGGCGTGGCTGCGCGCTAAGAAGCTTGCCTCCAATCAACATGGTTGTGAGTTCAGTCCCATTGCGTAGCAACTTGGGCAAGTGTCTTCTACTATAGCCTTAGGCCTTGTGAGTAGATTTGGTAGACGGAAACTGAAAGAAGCCCATCGTATATATGCGTATATATAGATACAGTTATTACTGGTGAAGGCCTGTTTATATGGTTACTCTGCGTTTCTCGCCATAAAGAATATCTTTAAGGCGTATCATCAGACCCTAAGACATGTTGGCCTATATATACATGCATGCATTTGGTTGTTTTCGGATGCCTTTGTAATGGGAACTGGTTGCTTCTTTACCCTTTTGGGGTGCAACACAATTTCCTTTCTTTTTGTTTCTAGAAACTACCAGTCGGTAACAAAACGCAACTTTAAAAATATATACGATTCTTTATTCTCTTATTCACAAATGAAGCACGATGGTATACTGGTATCCACCTAGTTCAACACAGCAAGGCTGAATTCTAACGTTTGTAAGATTCTTACACCTTCCATCATAACAGGATCAGTGTCCTGCCACGCACTGTTGCATTTATCTAAATGCGAAGCACAGAAAATTATATTACAATCGTTCGTCTCATTATGGCATCGACGCGTGGAATATTTTTGCCCGGAACATGATTAACAACGAAATCGTACTGTGATACAATCAAACTCCATCGCGGCTATTTCTTGCGAAGTATGTCGAGATACATCTAAGTCCCTCGCGAACACTTATTAAAAATGAGGAAGGACTGTTTATGGGATTCCCTTAGGCTTCCCGTCCATAAAGGGACTTAAGAGGCCTTGGGCCAACAAGTTTTGAGATCTGACGATACGCCATAAAGTTAAACCCTTTACGGACGGGAAACTGGCCTTACTCTCTCCTCTACTTGTTTTAATCATTTGACTGCGGCAGTTGGCCAAATTTGGACATACGACAGTTTGACACAATAGTAACGATATGTATGTACTGGATGTGCGTCTATCCTCGCGCCATCGCTTGACAACCGACGCTGGTGTTTATGTCCCCTAAACTTAGCAGTTCAGCAAAAGAGACCGATTGAATAAGTATTAGGTTTACAAAGTATAAGTCCTGGGATGGTCGATTTTTTCGAGTAACATCCTTTAAGGCGGTGCTCCAGCATGGCTGCAGTCAAATGATCGAAGCAAGTAAAAAAGACAAAAGGAAAAATAAAAGAGACTATATTCTCCTCACCATACAACATAAGCACGAGTGTTGGATCAAGTAGAAGAGAGGCGATTATCACCAAGTAGAGCCAATACACACACACACACAAATATATGCTTGTTTTAGACTTTTCAAGTATTGTGTTGGTACATAAGAACACCAAATTGCCACATATGTATGACTGGAGACAAACAAAAAAAGAAAAAGGGAAAATAACAGAAAGAAACAGAAAAGGAGAGTAAAAAAATAAAAGCAAAAATATGCTAGTTTTTTGTAATTCACACAAATGTACGTTCATACACACATAAATATATAAACATATATACACATATACGTTTATAGACACACACACACACAGTTGTGTTTCAAAATATATCGAATGTTCGTAACTTCAAGTTACACAGCTCACATCCGAGGGCCATGCTATACAGTTCCTCGCATCATCATCCACGTGCGAAGCGGTATCGCCTTTTTTTTGGCTGCCAAATCATTTCTTATCTCATGATTGCCATGTCGTTGTACGAAACTTCCCTTGAGAATATATATATATATATATATATAATAATAATAATAATTGTGTACAGTGCTCAGGTGCACTACAACTCATCTAAAGTGTATATATAATCAGGTGTAGTTTCGGCGGATTTCGGAAAGCATGAGGGCCTTAAAGGATGCTGTGTCATGGCAGTCAACAACCGACGCAGGCAGTTTATTCCATGCTTCAGCAACTCTGAGCGTGAAAAAATGTTTCCGAAAGTCACGGGAGCTGTGCTGCCCTCCGACTTTGTAGGCATATCCACGTGTGTTAGACACATGGAGATCAAAAAGGTGTTCAGTGTTGTTGTTGGTGAGGTGAGTGATAACTTGTATATATATATATATATATACACACACACACACATCAGGATACCAAAATCAGCAATCCCAGAGCAACTATCACATTATTCCTCCTCGAAACGTTTTGGCTTTTTACATCCTGCCGCAATTCGTGCACTTCGCCTCAGTTGAGGACTTGCTGAAATTTTCGTGTTCGATCTTCGACGGCTATTATTGTCAATAATAGGCCGCTCCACTTCTATAACTCCGGTGTTGGCGTCACGCCTGGCCTGGGGACTTGATATAGTTACTGTTAGGCATCCTTGCAAACTCATGGATGAACAATTGTGCCAGGAGTTGCGCTCAATTCTGGTTTCCGTATGTTTAGCGAGGCCAGTTGCTCAACTGCCACTGACTGCAGTGGGCGACCCTCTTCCTTAATCCATGCAATATTCTTTCCGACATGTATCGCATTCTGCCTTGGATGCAACCTTGTCTAACATGCTTCAGTGCAGCTTTCCCACTTTCTACGGCCCTTTCAATGCCGAACTGTAAGCAGGTGTCTCAATTTTTCTCCAATCCATTGATGACATGTTCTTTAATACAACAAATTCAGGCCCGTTGTCCGATACTAAAGCTGTTGGCTCACCAAAACGAGCGAAGACCTCGGGCGGCTTGTTTTTTTTTTACCGATTCAGTTGAGCGATTAGGACACAAGAATGCCTTGATCTATGTTGAACAGGCATCTACAATTACAAATACGTCACCAATGTTTGGAACATATGCCCAATCCATATGCACACTTTCCCAGGGCCTAAAAATAGGCCATGAATCATTTGCCTTTACTAAATTTTGTCTAACTCTCTGGCATACAAACTTCACCACCGAGTAAGCCAACCCAGGCAACCAAACACAGAGTCGTGCCTTCTTGTTTGTTCAAAACCCATGTTTGTGTCTTGTATTTTAGCTAATAATGCGACTCTATAAGACTATTTTTATGATATATTAAGTCATTTTCAGAAATATTAAATTTCTAAATATCTCATAGAGATATGTACGGTGGTGGGGCGATAGAATGGTTGTATACTGTCAATTTAACGTGAACGTGACAGTAGGGGGTTACACCACCGCTGTTTAGCCCTAGGAAGCATCGACGCTTCCTGATGGCTTTAACACAAAAACTCTTTAACAAATGCACGTTCCAGATTAGAGACCAATTTCCAATTTTGATGTAAAATTCCTTTTTTTTATTTTGTTATATAATGTATTTGCATCTAGTTGTTTTCGGATGCCTTCCATCATTACGGGACCGATGTCCTGCCACGCGCTGTTGCATTTGTCTCAATGCGAAGCAAAGAATATTATATCACCATCGTTAATCTTATTATACCGCAATCGAGAGAAGGCATCGACGCGTGGAATACTTTTAGCCGGAACATGTTCAACGACGAAATCGTACTGTGACAGAATCAAACTCCACTCGGCTGTTTTTTTTTTCTTGTTTGCGAAGCAAATCGAGATACATCTAAATTCTTCGCGAACAGGGTTTTTAAAGGCTGGTGATCTGTTTCCAAATAAAACTGCTTTCCCAGAAGGAAATGCCGAAGCTATCCACGTATCATACCACTGCATAAGCCCCTCCTCTCTCTATGTTCGACCAATTTCATTGTACCTGGCTAAAGGTGTGGCTTATGAATGTTTCCGGGTGTCCTGTCTGGGATAACACCCCAGCTCCTGCAAACAAAGGATGCATCTACAGAGAGAGAGGGAGAGATTGCTTCTCATCACCATTGAGTACGGTTGCAAAACTGGAGCCTCCGAAAGACGAGTGATAATCATACGGAAGGCCTTATCTTGCACTTTACCCCACTTAAATTCTTTAGATCTAGCTGATGAGAGTGGTTCTATTTTTTCAGCATACGCCGGGACAAATCTTCCGTAGTAATTCGTCAGACCGAATATTTTGTCAATAAATTCCTTCGATTTTGGTACTTGTATATCCTTTAGTTTTGCTACGAATTCCTGCGATGGAGAAATTCTCTCTTCAGATATATTCATTCCCAGGAAAGTTAAATTTCTTCTTCTGGAGAATGACTTTTCTTTGTTAGTCTTACAACCACCGCATTTTCTCTGCTCGTCAATATTGCTTTACAACTAGTATAAATGAGGCTATAATCTTGGTATACCCTGCCTCCTTCGATCTCTTTTAGTAGAGTTTCCATGCAGTTCTGAAATATGCCACTCGAATTCTTAAGGTCCATTTGAAGTTTGTTAACCAGGCAGAAACCATTGGTTGTATTAACAGCGCAAATCTGTCTTGCTTCCACCGCTAAAAGTATTTGTCAATACGCATGCTTTAAATCGAGACTGGAGAAAAATTTTGCACCTGGTATACCGGAGAAGATGGTATCGATTGATGGTATGGGAAAAGAACAAGTGTCAATACGTGCATTTAAATGAGGCTTGTAATCGACACACATGCGAAGAGATTCGTCTGTTTTTCTCAGCCATACCACAGGTGAGGCACATCTGACTCCAGAGTAATCCGATGGTGTGATGGTACCCATCATTTCCAACCTCTTTAACTCATCTTTTACTTCCCTTTCAAAATGTAATGGAACGTGTTTCGCTGAACTCATCCCGCTATATCTCGCATCAGAGCAGTTAACTCGATCTACAAAACCTTAAGGTCTGCTAACACATCCATGTTTAAATTGAAACAAACAGTCTTTAATAATATATTTTCCAATCAGCCCCAAAGAGTATGGGCTATCAATCACAATAACTTTACAAGAGTCCTTGGTGTTGTTGAATTTAAATGTCACTCGTATTGATCCAACAACCTTTGGATCTGAACCATCAAAAATGGTGGATCTTTTCGGTTTGAACGGCAGTTTTTTCTAGCGGTGTCATATGAAATTGTCACCCATAATTATGACCCTAGTATCGATCTATTGCATTTCAATCTGGTTTAGGGTTAGGGGTGGGGGAAGGGTATCTTTTTTTCTTCAGAAATGTAAATAAACCCAATCTGTTTCTTAAACGAGGGACATATTCATACGGCACAGAATGTTTTTTTTTACCTCAATAGACGTCATTGATTGGTTGAAATTGTAGAAATTGAAGAAAAAACAACAACAAATACCTTACAAACTATAGAATTTTCTCAATAAAGTCAAGAGAAAAAGATGTTTTATGAACACATTCTACCAGTATACGAAATTTAAAAGTGTTTAGTTACGTGGAAATTATTTTAAAAAACTGCTGTTCAAACCGAAAAGATCAAAAATGGTTAATCTATTGTGGTATGATTCAGTTGGGATATCTAACTGTGAAACAAATGATAACGGGACTATCAAACAAGCTGCCCCAGTATCCACTTGCATATCAATGCTTATTTCTACAACACAAAACCCCGTGTTATCTGCACTCTCGTTGTTGTTCATCTTTAGCAACAAACTGTCGACAGATTCAGTCTCGCTTGGAAATACATTTATGTTGTCCACACGATGATCATTCTTAGATCGGCAAAATCTTGCAAAATGCCCTAATTTGCCGTTTTTATTACAATTTTCCCCATATGCTGGATACACACGAGCTTTGTGTGTACGCAGACAATTTCGACATTTCACTACAACCTCACGACTGCGGGTATTCTTGTTGACATTAAAGTTTGTAATTGTTTGTCGACCACTCGCAAACAGTATTTCCGACTCTACGATGGATATGAGGCTGCTTAGCAGAACTGCGATGCTCTGCACGTTTAATATGCTGAGGAATTGATCCAGTGGCGAGGATCAGACGGCGTGGCCCACGCTCGGGCGCCGCTATTAGAGGTTATTGTCAGTTCCACCAGACAAGGTTCTTTCAACTTATTCAAATGACAGAAGGAAGCTTGAGAATTAATCCTAAGAATAACCGAAAGTTATTGACTGACTCACCTTCTAGTTGCTTTAGTTCCAATAATTTTAACCTGTCCACAATTAATAGTCTCGGCTTTATTAATTGTTGCAATGCATTAATTATTTGTCGGTACGTTGCGTTCTAAAGACTTACCTGGAAAAAAACATCTTTTAACTTCATTAAGGCTTCAACTCCGCAGGTAGAAAAAAAAATGTTGGCTTCTTTTAGACATCGTCAACTCCGTCGCATTCCGTTTTGGCTTCGAACTGTTGTCTGCCAGGCGTTAGATTCTTCCAAGTTTAAATCTCTTCCGGATGTCATCCTCTCGCCATATGTTGTGCTTCAAAATATACTGAATATTCGTAACTGCAAGTTAAACAGCTCACTTCCGAAGGTCATGTTGTACAATTCCTAGCATCATTATCCATGTGTGTAGTGGTATCGACCCTTCTTTGGCTGCCAGCTCGTTCATCTCTCGTCTCATGATTGCCACGTGGTTAGACGAGACTTCCCTTGAGAGTTGTATGTGCAGTATTTTCCTTGCCATATCGCGGTTCACCTATCGCGGTTTATCATTTAAGCTTACGTCGGTTCCTCGTTGGTGTTGTTTTGCATTTATAATAAAAAATAAATATATACAAATTATAAAAATAATAAAAAAATACAGTGCAGTGCTGTTTCTACTTCGGGGATTTTCACCAATCGCCAGGGGTGTGTGTGTGTATTTGGAACGTAGCACCCACGATGGTTGAGGGATTTTTGTATATATCAGGATACCAAAATCAGCTACCCAAAGCAATTATCACACATACACATACATATACTTGAATATGTATACATACAAGCATGTGTTCACCCATTTTATACATCTACACACACACACACACACACACACACACACATGCTTAATTCTTATTCTACTTTGGTAAAGGGTTCACCTGACACCTCAATCTCCTTCTTTTCTTTCTCCTTGTTTTTGCTGTGCAATTCATTGGGCACAACTTTTTAAGTTAGTTTTTTTTGTGTCTACGTTTTGTCTGTCACCTCTTGTTGTATCTGTTGTAATCTCTCTTGTTGCCCAATTCTACTCATTCCGTTTGTCTATTTTACCTATATGCACACACACACACCCACCCACCCACACCCACACACCCACCCACACCCACACACCCACCCACACCCACACACACACACACACACATTAAAAACATTTTCCAAAAGGCACCAAACTGTGAGATTGAACCTGAAACCAGGTGGTTGTAAAGTAAGCAATCATTTCCATACTCAGGTTTCTAAAACAACATATTCTTAGATAAAGTTCCTGAATCCGTAGACTTCACGTCTATTAGCAACAGTAAATGCAGGGATTTCATTTGCCTTTGCAACTGTCTCCAATAAGCTGTTAATGCCTTTTACAAGGAGCAGAGCTGATATGATTTGTCATTTGTACAATTGTTAGACAAAATGCTTTGTAATAATCAGTTAAGTTAAGGCCTGGAGCTCTCAGAACTGTTACCAGATCAGGCAAAAGGCTTAGCAGTGTTTTGTTCATCTTTACATTCTGGGTTTGAATTCCAGGGAGACTGACTTTGCCCTTCATCCATTCAGGGTCAATAGATTAAGTACCAGTTGAACGCTGGGGTTGATATAATCAACTTACCCCCTCCTCTGAAATTACTGGCCTTGTGTTAAACATTGAAACACTTTTTTTAATGAAGACTTTACATTCTGTGTTCAAATCCTGCTGAGATTTATATGACCTTTCTGCCTTCCAGGGGCCTATTAAAAAGTATCAGTGAATTAGCTTGATTAAACTTTGCTTTCCAAGAGTTTCTCCATTTCTTTTAGGGATATATTATCATCTGTTGTGACTGACATGTTGATTAAAAGGCCTTTTTTTTCTTGTTGGTTCCTGACAATACCTGGCATATTAATCTTAATCTCTTTATCTGTATCTGTGGAGGCGCAATGGCCCAGTGGTTAGGGCAGCGGACTCGTGGTCATAGGATCGTGGTTTCGATTCCCAGACCGGGCGTTGTGAGTGTTTATTGAGCGAAAACACCCAAAGCTCCACGAGGCACCGGCAGGGGATGGTGGTGATCCCTGCTGTACTCTTTCACCACAACTTTCCCTCACTCTTACTTCCTGTTTCTGTTGTACCTGTATTTCAAAGGGCCGGCCTTGTCACTCTCTGTGTCACGCTGAATATCCCCGAGAACTATGTTAAGGGTACACATGTCTGTGGAGTGCTCAGCCACTTACACGTTAATTTCACGAGCAGGCTGTTCCGTTGATCGGATCAACCGGAACCCTCGCCGTCGTAACCGATGGAGTGCTTCCATCTGTGTCTATCAGCATATCCAGAATATGATTGCTTTGTCATTTTCAAGACCTTTTCTGGGACATGCTCATACCATTTTTTACTGTTGTCATTCCAGAGTGCTGGCACAGCTGCCAATATATCTTGGTCCCAATTCTACTCTTGACTGGATGTATTCCTTCTTGGCCAGGGCTGGGCAATCAGAGACAATACGATGCATTGTTTCTTCCCTCTCACTACATATTCTGCAGTCACTTGTATTTTTCTTCATTATCTGTTTTTGGTGGTTTCTGGTGTGGAGGCTTTGGTCTTGTGCTGCAATTAAAAACCCTTCCACCTCTGCTCTCAGATCCAAACTTTTCAGCGGATGTTGCGATACTAATTTCTTTGTTTCTTTACTGTTTAACTTATTTCAGGATTTATCATCACTTAATCATAGTACTTTGTACTTCCAGTCTTCTCCTCCTCCTCCTTCTTCTTCTTCTTCTTCTTCTTCTTCTTGACAGAATTGTTAGCGTATTGGATGATATGCTTAGCGGTATTTTGCCCAGCGCTACATTCTAAGTTCAAATTCTGCCCTAGATTGACTTTGCCTTCCACTCTTTCGGGGTCGATAAGTTTAGTACCAGTGAAACACTGGGGTCGATGTAATTGACTGCCCCCCCCTTTCCCCTTGTGCCTATAATAGGAAGTATGATTTAAGAAAAGAAAGGACACTTGAATTCTAAAAGTTCTAGGTATTACCTTAACCAATGGTATGATTGGATGGACGGCTTTGTCTGCTATTTCTAGCAGGTTGGATGAACACAGAGCA